>NC_135954.1:38829997-39151068 GCF_053455715.1 Rhinoraja longicauda | reverse complement strand
ATCATTGGACTGATCTCTCCACTGGCTACACACACAATCTTTTCATCAATGCTGCCAATTGACCACACCCGCACATCCAATTCCAGTTTAGACAATCTGTTTTTCTTTAAGTGCGTCACAACGGAGCAGCACACAAATGAAAGAGTTTTCTTTGTACTGAATCCATTCAACAGCGCAGTTTGGCTTGGACCTTGAGCAAAACATTTGATGGCTCATTATGAAGTGACAGGTAATATCCCTAAGGAGGTCCCTTTCAATTTCTAGGCCTGCATTGGAGTTAGCATTTCTACTTCAAGGACATCAGTTTTTTTAATCATGATTATTTAAGCCATAAGCAAAGTTAAGGGATGGCACAGCTAAGAGCGCTGCTGTCTCCAAGCTTCAGTGACCTGAATTCAATCCTGACATCTGGTGCCGTCTTTGTAGAATTTCCATTTCAGGTAAGAATTTCATTGTTCTATCTGGAACATATGCCAAAAAACACTCTTGACTCTTGACTCTTTCTTACTGTGACTGTGTGGGATGCCTCCGAATTAATGGAAATGTGGGTTGAAATGGGTTAAAATGGAAATATGATTGTTTGGCGAGCTGGGATAGATAATGGGCTGAATGGCCTCTTTCTATCTTATAAAGTGCCATAATGGAATTCTACTGCAGATAGTAGTAAAGTTTGCTTGATGTTCCATACAGGACCTTTAACAAAAATAGAAAATCTCATAAGGAGAAAAGGCAAAATAACTATATAAAGGAGAAACAATTATATATTGGTCTCCCTTTCGCAACCTTTATAACAATTGTTTCTAGCATTGAGTTGATTCAATCATGCAGGGCAAAGAAGATAGATGTTAGATAGTGATTGCTGAAATGTTACTTCATCATTAATTCATTAAGTTAACATTTATCAAAATGGTTTAATATTAAAATCTTGACCAATATCGTTTCACATAAATTTAAAAGGGCCTTTTCTGTTTAGGAGGTAAATTTTGGCATGCTTAATTGTTCTGAAGAAAATCTACTTCAAGGATTGGAGAAACTCCTTGGCAATATAATGGTACCTGCACTGCGATCCCAAGAGGTAACCTTCTCTCATGTGATATGATTTTCAACAGTATTTGTATACTTAATGTTGATAAAATGATTGACTGTAATTTTTCTGTTAATCTTGTTCTTTATACTGAAGAGAAAATTAATCAAGTATGGCTTTGACATACATTTTAATAAAACCTATTGAAAATTAAGTTTCTATATGATTAAAGTCAAACATAATAGTTCATAAGGGAAAGCTTTCATCAACTGCTAATTATCTCTGAATGAACTGATGCCATAACTATATCAGTCTTTCAACTTGATTGGAGCACCACACTGGCATCTGGTGTTGGGATGGAAAATTAACAACTACCTGAATGGATATTTCCAGAACTAATCTTTGCACAATGAATATGTTAAACGAGTGGACAAGCTGTTGATATATAGATTCACTGAGGACTTGTTCATCAACATTGGCAACAGTATTTTTCAATTTGGATATTAAACATTCAATAAATGTGAGTTACTCTTTATTGTTGTGTGCATGTTACTGTTGTGACATGGAATACATTTCATGTTAATAAGACAGGAAAGAGGTATGTTTAATAAAACAGTACAGAAGAAAAAGCTTCCTACTTCAATTTTCTGTGGATGCAATTTTGAGATGTGAGTGTTGTTGCAATGTAGTCATTTATTGCCTCTCCCTTGCGACCTTTGATGGAGGTCTACCACTGCAATCTGTAGGGTGAACAGTAAGTATGGAGTTCCAAAATTTTCTCCCAGCAAAATGATGGTGTGCATCCAAATTCAGCGATATCTGGCTGAATCACTTGGACATGTTTATGTTTCCAAGTACCTGGTGGGTTTGTCCTTCCACATGGTGGAGACTGTGAGTTTGAAATACTGTATCAAATAATTGGTTAGGTTGCTGCAATACACCCTGTAGATTTCTATCTACCTGTGGTGATAGATTGAATGGTTAAATTAGGGGATAGGATATCAATCAATTAGATTGCTGTGTCCTAGAAAGTGACCTCCATAGACACTATTATGGAAGTGTTAACTAATTAAGAGTGTTGCATCATATTCTTTGCATAATGTTACAGTTGCACTGGGATGTCATGTTACAATGGGAAGTCATGTTCTGTTAAGTTGTATTGGGATGTCATGTTTTAGTTATACAAAACATTGCTTTGGCTGCACTAGGAGCAGTGTGTGCAGTTCTGCTCACCACTCAATTAGAAGGATGTAATTAAGCTAGAAAGGGCACAACAATGTTTCACAAGGGTGTTGCTTGGTTAGTGAGCTTGATAGGCTGTTTTTGTTTCGCTGAAGTGTAGGAGACAGACATGACATAATGAAGGTATATAAAATTATTAGAGACATAGATAGGGTAAATAGCTGGGGTCTGTTTCTCATGGTAGGGATGTCTAAAACTAGAGGACATAGGTTTAAGGTGAAAGGGAGGAGGTTTAAAGGGGATCTGACGCTTAAATGTTTCACACAATTGAATCACAGAAATGTTTCACATATCTGGAATGAACTACCAAAGGAGGTGGTGAAGACAGGAACAATCACAACATGTAAGAAGCATTTTGTTTGAATGAGCAGGGCAGAGAATGATATGGAATTAATGCATGCAAGTGTGATTAGTGCAGATGGACATGATGGTCTACATAGATGTAATGGGCCATAGGGACTCTTTCTATGCTGCACCAGTCTATGACTCTATGACTCACTTATTTATGTCTTATAGGCGGAGAGCCTTTGGAAGGTGGGAGGTTGGCTACCCAGAATACTCAACTCTGACCTTTCCAAATAGTCATTGGATTTATTTGTTTTTTCTAGTTGAGTACTGATCACTGGTGGACGTTTGATGATGGTATTGCCACTGAACATCAGATAGAGGTCGTTAAGCTGCCTTCAAAGCATTGGCATTGTATAACAAAGGAATTATTGTAACCAATCACATGTTGGTCCAACATGGATAATGTGTGAGTTTGGCTGTATGGATGCAAAATGATTCACTATCTGAAGATATGTGAATGGACAGTCATTTTCACCGCCTCTGGAGTTCACCTCTTTTGTCCTTGCTTGATGAAAGGCTGTGGTAAATTCAGGAGCTTGGTGGTCTTGAGAGAAACCAAAATGTTACTTGGTAATCTGTTAGTTTTTGAATGGAGGCTGTTTGGGCTGTAATTGGTGGGTTAGGCTTATCTTGCTTGTTGGTAGACACAAAATGTTAGAGTAACTCAGCAGGGCAGGCAGCATCTCTGGAGAGAAGGAATGGGTGACGTTTGGGTCGAGACCCTTCTTCAGATCTGCTTGTTGTTAGGCACTGGTATGGAGTTTGTGTATTTTGGTTTCAAAGGAGACATATGGTGTCAAACGCATACCATTTCATGTTGCACCTCTTCCAGCAGAACATCCAAACAATCCTTACAGCAGGCAGATATTCCGGAAATTCTATGATCGTTGCTCTTTTATCTAAAGTTAACCCACAACCTTAAAAGGAAACAGCAGCCTTTTAAGAGCTACTGTGCAAATGAATCATCAGCTATTTTGTTTTTTTTATTGAGCTGCCCACAGCAATGCTATGGAAGCAATTCTATGTTTCCTCATCTTTTCCAGAACCTAAAAGGTTGAAGTCCTGTGAATAATTTGTTCTCAAATGCTACAGCACCGAGATTGAATTCTCACAGTGCTGATCAGGACTAATGATTTTATTGTAAATGTTATTGATGCTGCAGTCATTTAAACACTGACCAGAAATCTCGGTATTATTTAAAATGCAAAACTCATTACAATAAAAGGCTTTAATGTATTTTGAAGGATTAGTTGATGATATTAACATTTAATTATTTTACCAATGAATAGAATTGGGGATCGATTAAAGAAGGACTAAAGAATGCTCAGATTCAGGAGTTCTTTGAATCCTTGGACAAATTTGTTGGCAATTTGAACACAGCCAGGAAAAATATGGAAAGGCAAATTATTCTTGCAGAGGTGACTACAGCCTACAACATTGATGATCTGCATAATCCCTCAGACTATTCGATTGCAGGTATCCTGTCTTCATTTATAATTGTAATAGCTTTAAGCATTCAACTGAATTGTTCCAATCATTTTGTTTTTATGATTTATTGTTATGAACTATAAATGCAGATATGCTACGTTTCTTTAGGTACGCCAAATTATTTAATAGTTCCATACTTTGAAATACATCTTATAGACAATAGAAAATAGGTGCAGGAGTAGGCCATTCGGCCCTGTGAGCCAGCACCACCATTCAATGTGATCATGGCTGATCATTCACAATCAGTACGCCAATCCTGCCTTCTCCCCATACTCACTGACTCTGCTATCATTAAGAGATCTATCTAGCTCTCTCGTGAAAGCATCCAGAGAATTGGTCCCCACTGCCTTTTGAGGCAGAGAATTCCACAGATTTACAACTCTCTGAGTGAAAAGGTTTTTCCTCATCTCCGTTTTAAATGGCCTACCCCTTATTCTTAAACTGTGCCCCCTGGTTCTGGACTCCCCCAACATTGGGAACATGTTTCCTGCCTCTAGTGTGTCCAATCCCTTAATAATCTTATATGTTTCAATAAGATCCCCTCTCATCCTTCTAAATTCCAGTGTATACAAGCCTAGTCGCTTCAGTCTTTCAACATACGACAGTATGTTGAATTAACAAATCCGGGAATTAACCTAGTGCACCTACGCTGCACTCCCTCAATAGCAAGAATGTCCTTCCTCAAATTTGGAGACCAAAACTGCACACAGTACTCCAGGTACGGTCTCACTAGGGCCCTGTACAACTGCAGAAGGACCTCTTTGCTCCTATACTCAACGCCTCTTGTCATAAAGGCCAACATGCCTTTGTAATGCTATTAGTAATATACAGAAAAGTAATATATGGAACCTGAAAATCTATGGGTCAGTTGATACATCTCTATCATCTGCCAGCTTACGGAGCCAGAAATTCTGCTGGCTAACCACAGTTGTGGAGAGATGACAAAAGCACAAGAACTATCTGGTATGCTATTCAATAAAATGAAAGATGATCCTTTACCTACGTGCTGCTCTCCTGTTAAATCAAGTTCTTTACCTTCAGTCTGAATAATCACAAGTAATACTGGATTAGCACGTCAGATTTATTCCACCATGGGGTTCTTCCCGTGAGGATCTCCAGACACAATACTAGTGTCTGAAAAGATCTCAACTCAGGGGAGGGGAAGAACAACTTCTCCACGATTGTTTACTTTTTTATACAGAAAAAGAGAGGTGTGACAAAAAGAAATCAAGGACCAATTACAAATCTAATACAATTCCCATGGTTACAGAGAAAACAAAATCATTGATACAGGTCACATGCTCAGAAACCAAACCATTAATATAAGTCACATGCTTTTGGAGAAACGCATCAATTTACTTAGAGTGGATTCAAAACTTGTCCTATTTTCACACGCACCTTATACAAGGAGTTGTTATTAAGAAATAAACTTTCTTTATCTCTATAGACGAGCAATCTCGCAGCTGCATGACCTTGCTTTACTGTTTCAATACACAGCACTCATACAGTCAGACAGAGTAGTGGGAGAGGACAAGAGCCCCTATTCTGTATACTCCTTATCATTCGTAAAGGGACAAACACATTCTGTTCCCAAGGATAACATTTCTGCCACAAGCATCCATCTTACTGCTTTCCACTAAAATAAGCATTCATTTTATATTAGCTAAAACAACAAAAGAAACCATCTTTACTACAACAAAATACAATATCTCTAATTGACTATATCAGCTAATAGCATAGATTCTCACTCCCACACTAACTCCAAATAGCTTGTTTTGCTTAACTTTTGTCTATCTCTATATCTGTGATGCTGCTGCAAATAAGAGTTTATTTGTACCCTCAAGTCACCGTACTTGTGCATATAATAATAAACTCAATTTGATTTGACATATATCAGTGTTTGTCATGAAGTTTTTGGCCAGTAAGCCTCACATCAATGGTAGGGAAGTTATTGGAGAAAGTTCTTAGGGATTTACATGCATTTGGAAAAGCATGAACTTATTACTGCTACAGGAACTGCAGATTCTGGAATCTTGAGTAGAACACAAAGCACTGCAGCAACTCAGCGAGTCAGGTAGCATCTCTAGAGGACAAGGATAGGCAACGTTTTGTCTATCCATGTCCTCCAGAGATGCCTCCTATCCATGTCCTCCAGAGATACGGCCTGATGCACTGAGCTACTCCAGCAATTTGTGTTCTACAATATGTTACGGATAGTCATTCATGGCTTTGTGCAGAGGTTGTCGTGTCTTGTGAATTTGATCGCATTTTTTCAAGAGGCAATGAGGATAATTGATGAGAGTAGAATAGTGGATGTTATCGAAATGGACATTAGAAAAGCATTCAACAGGATCCAGAGCATGAATACATATGGGATCCATGGTGATTGGTTTCAAAATTGGCCTGACCATAGAAGACTGAGGGGAATGATGGTGGTGTTTTTCTGACTGGAGTTCTATGACCAGTGGTGTTCCTACAGGGGGCAGTGCTTGGACCATTGCCTGTGATATATGTAAATGATTTAAGATGAACATTTAGGTGAGCCAACAAGTAAGTTTGCAGAGGACCCAGAAATTGGTGGAGTTATAGACTAAAACCGTACAGTCAGGAACAGGAACTGCTGCCCACACTGTCCATACCAGACAGGATGCCAAGTTAAAATAATTTCCTCTGCCTGCACAACATCCATATCCCTCCATTCCCTGCATATCCATTTGCCTTTCTAAAAACCTCTTAAGTACCGTGGCACAGCTGGATGAGCTGTTGCTTTACAGCGCCAAAGACCCAGTTTCAATTCTGACCTCTGCTGTCAGTATGGAGTTTGGACATTCTCCGTGTGACCGCAGGGGTTTCCTCTGGGTGCTCTGGTTTCCACCCATATCCTGGTACAAAGACATGCAGGTTTGTAGAACAATTGGGCTCTGTAAATTGCCTGTAAGTGTGGGGAGTGGATCCAAAAGTGGGATAACATAGAATGAGTATGAATGGGTGATCACTGGTCGTTGGGCCGAAGCGCCTGTATTCATGTTGTATCTTTCAATCGTACACCCTTCTTGTATCTGCCTCTACCAACACCGCTGGTGGCACATTTCAGGCACCCACACTTTTCTGTAACAAAAAAATCTGCCCCGCTCATCTCCTTTAAACTTTGCCCTCTTAACTTAAAGCTCTACCTTCTAATCTTTGTCCCAATCATGAGGAGGTTGTGAAATGATATTACTGGATATAGATCAGCTGGGGATTTGGGTAGACAAATGGCAGATGCACCATAGACAATAGACAATAGGTGCAGGAGTAGGCCATTCGGTCCTTCGAGCCAGCACCGCCATTCAATGTGATCATGGCTGATCATTCTCAATCAGTACCCTGTTCCTGCTTTCTCCCCATACCCCCTGACTCTGCTATCCTTAAGAGCTCTATCTAGCTCTCTCTTGAATGTATTCAGAGAATTGGCCTCCACTGCCCTCTGAGGCAGATAATTCCACAGATTCACAACTCTCTGACTGAAAAAGTTTTTCCTCATCTCTGTTCTAAATGGCCTACCCCTTATTCTTAAACTGTGGCCCCTGGTTCTGGACTCCCCCAACATTGGGAACATGTTTCCTGCCTCTAACGTGTCCAACCCCTTAATAATCTTATACGTTTTGATAAGATCCCCTCTCATCCTTCTAAATTCCAGTGTATACAAGCCTAGTTGCTCCAGTCTTTCAACATATGACAGTCCCGCCATTCCGGGAATTAACCTAGTAAACCTACGCTGCATGCCCTCAATAGCAAGAATATCCTTCCTCAAATTTGGAGACCAAAACTGCACACAGTACTCCAGGTGCGGTCTCACTAGGGCCCTGTACAACTGCAGAAGGACCTCTTTGCTCCTATACTCAACTCCTCTTGTTATGAAGGCCAACATTCCATTGGCTTTCTTCACTGCCTGCTGTACCTGCATGCTTCCTTTCAGTGACTGATGCACTAGGACACCCAGATCACGTTGTACGTCCCCTTTTCCTAACTTGACACCATTCAGATAATAATCTGCCTTCCTATTCTTACCACCAAAGTGGATAACCTCACACTTATCCACATTAAACTGCATCTGCCAAACATCCGCCCACTCACACAACCTGTCCAAGTCACCCTGCAACCTCATAGCATCTTCCTCACAGTTCTCACTGCCACCCAGCTTTGTATCATCTGCAAATTTGCTAATGGTACTTTTAATCCCTTCATCCAAGTCATTGATGTATATTGTAAATAGCTGCGGTCCCAACACCGAGTCTTGCGGTACCCCACTAGTCACTGCCTGCCATTCTGAATCCAAGAGATGCTGGAATCCTCCATAGATGCTGTCTAACCCACTGAGTTTCTCTAGCACTTTATTTTTACAAATGACAGATTAAGTTTAATCTGGACAAGTGTGAAATGTTTCTCTTTGGGAGGTCAAATGCAAGCGGAAAGTATATGATAAATGGCAGGACCCTCAAGAACAATGATATAGAGAATAATTGTGTTGTGCATGTCTATAGGTCCTTGAAAGTAACAGCACAAGTGGATAGTATGATAAAAAAAAGGTTTAGGGCACACTTTGTTGGGGTACTCAGTATTAAACATTGGGAAATCATGTTGCAGCTTCTTAAAACTTTAGTGAGACCACTTTTGGGTATTGTATGAAGTTTTCTGTTCACTGTATTACTGGAAGGATGTGGAGGCTTCGGAGATGTGCATAAGTAGTTCACTGGGATGTAGCCTGGATTACAGGGAATTAGCTATAAAACTCAGATTGATTTCCCTGGAGTGTCAGAGGTCAAGGTTCTAATAGAAGTATATAAAATTATGAGAAACATAGACTGGGTTGATAGTCTTTTCCCCAATGTTAAATACTAGAGCACATACCTTTAAAGCGAGTGGAGGAAAGATTAAAGGGGATTAACAAGGAAGTTTATTCAATGAGTATATTTATGACAGAGATTGATAGATTTTTGGATATTGAGAGAATCCATGATCAAGAGTCAAGGGAGTTTAATTGTCATATGTACCGACCAGAACAATGATATTCATACTTGCTGCAGAATGATAGTTCTGTAAGCATGGTGCTCAATAGATATCATAATTAAAAAATATATATATTCGATAAAGGGAAAAAACAATATTAGTGTAAAACAAATCAAAAAGGTCCCGAAGTTCCTCATGCAACCAAGCCAGTTTGTAGTTTAATTGGTATTTGTACTGTTCAATAGTCTGAAGGTTTCAAGAGAGAGTTAGATTTAGCCCTTATGGCTAAAGGAATCAAGGGATATGGGGAAATAGCTGGAACGGGATACTGATTTTAGATGATCAGCCATGATCATATTGAATGGCGGTGCTGGCTCAAAGGGCCGAACGGCCTACTCCTGCACCTATTTTTCAATGTTTCTAAGGTTGTTGGGAAGAAGCTGCTCCTGAACCTGGAGGTCATTATTTTCATACCCCAAAGCGTTCTTTCCAATGGCAGTGCCTCATATAGATCCCTTTGATGGTGAGGTAGTCAGTAACCGTGATGGACCAGGCAGTGTCTACCACTTTCCGAGACATTCGAGTTGGATGCTCTCCACCGTACACCTGCAGAAGTTCAAGAGTGTATTCATTGATATACCAAATCCCCTCAATCTTCTAAGGAAGTAGAGGTTTTGGTGGGCTTTCTTTATGATTGTGTCATTACGCTCAAACATCAGCCAAGCTTTTTTTGGATAGCAGAGCTGGCATGAAAAAAATGAATGGCCTAATTATATTTTTTCTTTTCATATATTTTAGTCAATTCCTTGATTAAGTCATAAGCAAAAGAAGTTCTTCAATTTTAAAACGGGCTTATAAGTAGAATTGAAAGTTACTTTGCATGGATTACTTTGCAATTACTTTGCATGGATCTAAATATTCTTTGAATAAATTAAATACAATAGCGATTACTTTTTAATTCCTAGCAAACAACACTGAATGTGTGGAGCAACTTGAGGGAGTGTTAATGTCATGGAGTAAACAAATTGAACAAGTCTTAGCTGAAAGTGAGCAAATGAGAAAAGAGGCAGATGACATTGGGCCCTCAGCAGAATTGGATCATTGGAAGATGAAAATGGCAAAGTTTAATAGGTATGTTCTGATATAGTTTCAGCTCATTGTGTAATTTAATTAATTGATTGTCATTACCTGTATTTCAATTGACATTGGTTTGAAAAATGGGACTGAAAATTATTGCATGAACTGTTCTGAAGTGTGTTCAATGCTTTTTGCACACTGAGGACATCCATACATGTTGGTACATATAAAAACCAGTTTCAATGTTGTAATAGAGCATAAATCCTAATTTTAATATCGCTGTGAATGTTTTACCTACAGGATGGAGAAATGATTGTGGTGGGGAGAGGTTTGCTTCTAATTTTTTTTGTCCCTTCCTTTCAATTGCATTTATTTGCTCTCGTGCCACACTTTGTTTGGGCTCTAATACATGAAGATATTTGTGGCACTTTTCTAACATGATGGAAGTCTTGGGTTTTATGCAATATCCTTTCAAAAGTTGTTCGTGCATGAGGCTGACTCTGTGGCACACCAAGAATGTGTCAAATTGTAGAAGTACAAAACTCATCTTGGAGTACTGCTAAAGATCTGCTAGCTGCAGAGAAAAGTAGAAATTGGACTGTTTTTCATTGTGGTTCTAGTCTAGTTGAAACCCTGGGGATTTCATTTTTGAACACAACTGGTGATAGATATTCTAGTGTTTTATGGTTTTTATTTTGGCTGAATAAAGAAATGGATTTTCTTTTTAACTTAGCATTTTTTTTTGCCGTGCAAATGTCACATACCAGCATTGGGGACATAAGAACTGATGTGTATCAACTGTTTCATTTGACTTATGATGACATTCTGTTTCCTTTTTTCTATTTTTTTTCGTTACAAATCAAACCCTGTGGAATGAGATATGATCTAATCAAATATATTTATATAAAAAAACACGAGGTTTTGAATGATTTATGCAGCACTTCTAGTAGTGGGTTTAAAAAGCTTCTTTCAAGCTCTGGATTTTCAGGAAAATAAATTGCTAAGTTTCCACAGTGAAACCTTCTCTGTTATTCTTTTTGTTCGATTTGGGAATATCGCATTAGTTTTGTGTCATTTGCTTCTTTATTGATAACTTTATAGTTTTCCAAACAAAATACAATTCTTTGATATTTTCCGGGGGAGCATTATTCATTATTTCTGGAACGAGATTTCTAATTAATCTACCAACTGAAACAATAAATTTTCATTTGATGGTTTATTTTGTTAGAACTTTACTTTATGTCAGGGTAACTGACTACTGACTGAATTCATTGTTACAGTGAATGTAGATAACATGATAAATAACAATTAAGTATGAAGTATGTTATTTGCCCTGTTCATGTCTTATAACCAGTGTCACTAATCCTCTGCAAATTTTCATAACATTTATTCTAATAGAATCAATATTGCTTTGGCAGCAATGATCAAATTTCAAATATGAATTAAAAACAAACAAATCTGCAATATGGAGATGAGACCCTGGTATACTTCATGGAAGCCAGGCAGTATATCTCAAATTTCCACTTCCACTTACTAAACAATTAATGACTTTGGTCAAATGATACTTCCAGACTGTTAGCTTTAATTTATCATCATTCTATCATTAATATCCTTCAGGAAATCAACATAGTGCCTTTAAGAAAATTAATTTTTATTATTTTTAATTTTAGCCTTCTTGATCAAATTAAGAGTCCTCAAGTAAGAAGAGTAATAGGCATTCTTCAGGTCGCAAAATCCAGATCATTGAAACATTGGAAAAAACTGGTAACTTTTACTTTTGAAACTGACTTTATTCGGCAAATATGTTATAGTATTTTTAACGAAATGTGTACATGAAAATAATTATACATTCTTTCATCAAATAAATTATCGACTATGTCAATTCCTTGTAATAATCTTATCATTTTCCTTTGGTTTAGGACAGCAATATTACTGATGCAGCAAATGAGGGTAAAGATAATGTGAAATATCTCTACACACTGGACAAATTCTTTGGGCCTCTTGCGAAGTGCACACCGGTTGGTTGAAATATTCTGATGAATTCTACTCTACTTAAACAAAGTATATAATATAAAGAGAATATATTTCCACATTTATTGTTTCAGGCCACCATGGTTGAATATGTTCCCAACTTGATGAACAGTATTCGGATGATCCACAGCATTTCAAAGTACTACAATACATCAGAGCATATGACTTCTCTCTTTATCAAGGTTACCAATCAAATGATTAGCACTTGCAAAAAGTACCTCCGTCAGGGTGTTGGAAAAATATGGGAGCATGACAGGTAATCACATTATCTACTTTTGCAAATACAGATGTTTTTTTACATTGTACAATAATTATTTGAAACCAAATCTTTCATAAATTTGCTGAGCACAAAAATTAAAGAATAGTAAAAATGAATATCTGAAATATTGCTTGATCAATAAGTTCTACAGCAAGTATAATGCAAAGTGAATTTCCTTATGCTCAGCTGCAACAATGTGATTCTTCATAAAATACAGTATTTCAGCAGATTTACTGGGAATTTATTTTAAAGGGGCAAAAAAGTAGGCATTCCTGAAACACTGGTGGATTGACCTCTCCAATCCTGCATTCAGAATGGTCTCTCTAGTTCCACCTATTGACTGACCTCTCCACATGCTGGACTGACTTCCATACTCCAGCCCTCAGACTGACATCTCCCAGGTGCTAGACTGATCTGTAGTTGGACCGACCCTTTCATGTTGTTGGGCTGCATTTCCTAATTCTGTGTTTCAACCGTGAAAGATTAAAAATGCTTATCTAATTTAAGAAGTGCTCGTGAGGAGGCAAGTTTCAAATTTTGTTTTGTAATATTTGTATTTTTTTCAATCCGGTCAATTACTTTTTCTATTATATTGTACATTATGTATTTTGTACAAAATAAATAGTACTCATTAATGAGGTCAGTTTGTGAAAAGTTGTTGGGAATTTTTCAAGAATGTTTTCAGACTAAAATTGAAGTCCTCAAAAAACACTGTACCATTTCCCATTTGTAAATTTATTCTTGTGACCTTTATTGGGCAGTGTTCAACTGAGAGCAATAATGCATGTTGTGTTGTGGTGCAGAATATTCAATACACATGTTTTAATTCCCTATTCCTTGTCTATTGATTGTTTTTTCTTTTACAAACTCTAGGGAGGGACAATTCACAAACTTGTGGTTGCAAATAAATCAGAGCTCAAGAATTCTCAAGGAGAAAAAAAACTGAATTTGTAACTTTATCATGCAGCAGAATAGAGGATATTTTAGATTAATATATTTAAATTATTGAACATTCATTTCTTGCGTGTTGATTGTACAGAAGATGTGTTGTAGGAAGATCATGATTTCATGTTTTGCTTGAAGATCATTCTTTCATTTTTGCGTTTTTTGTCTATTCCATCTTGATTCTTCTTGAATTGAATTAAAGACTGACATTAAGAGGGAAGTACAGCTTGCATTGTAAGATCTTTCTTCCAATCTGGCCAAGGTTTGAATGATTGGTGGCCTGGGAACATTGCAAAGAGCATTGTTTACAAAAGGTGGTCAGACTGTGAACCTTCTCTCTCCAATCCCAATGCTAAGACTGTGGAGGTTTGTTAAGAAAGTTTATGGAATAGAAATGGTGGCAGTAACAGTAACTACTTCATCCTACCATGTTTTATAACAACACCCATGTTTGAGGTAGGGAAAGGTGCTGAAACTAATCAACCATTCAGGAAACTGCCATGATCCATCTTTGCTGACCTCTGACCGCACAAGTAAACTAGATTTTTGTAGATTCAACACTGATTCACAGGTACTTCATATGATCACTTAGAGCTCTTCCAGATTTGTAGCCTTTGTTTTAGAAGTAACATTAGAACAGGGTGTATGTTCCTAGAATCTGTGTGTATGTTCCTCTGAATATTCATAAACAAAACTAATTTCTGCTTTCTGACATGAAAATGCATTTTAAACAAAGCACGCAATCTGGCAGGGAACTAACAAATCGACAGACCACATTGGCATTCCTGTTAGCTAAATGAGCATCATTCTTTGGTTCTCTCAGGGCATTGGTGTTCATTTTGTTAATGTGGCTCTGAACTCACATCTGTTGATTTTAAATATTTAATAGAACTGAACAATCTCCATTCCCTGAGTCTTGTAAATTCTGGACCCAGTTAGTTGCTGATTGTTAATTGTAAAGGATAGTTCTGTTAACCCCCCTGTGTGTAGCAAAATTGAGAATTTTCCTTTCCTGATATGCCTTCAAAAATAGTAGCTTCTAATGTAGTTATGGGTTCAATAATTAATTTTGCAAGTATGGATAATGAATTGGGATTGAGATTTAGCATTAGAAATGATTAGTGACTGCTGAAAATTAAAGACCTTTTAGTCTTTTGTTTATTCTTATAATTCGAAATATAAAACGTTTAAAATGAGCAATATTCAGAAATCATGTTCACACCTCATTCAGTGAAGGTTTTGGAGGGACTTTTGGCTGGATCATTAAATAGAATTTTTTTTAGAAGCAAAACTACGCAATTCAAACAGAAACATACATTCTAAATTGTTTAGCTTCGGTCTGTCTGGTAGCTCCTTTAGAATTCTGTAGGCAGTAAATCAAACCAGCAATAAGTAATGTGTAGAAAGGACTGGTATTTCTGTTTTGGGGGTGTTTATCAATTCAAACTGCAAATTTAAGAGTTGACTAGAACTTCTGAAATTACTAGCCCACAAGATTACTCTTGAGATTCTTGAGAATATATCATTAAACATTACATTTAATATTGAGATCGGTGATTATGAATAAATTATTATTCCAGTTTTGTAAGAACTGACTTGTGGAAATGTGACTTTACACAAATTCTCCTATATAATTTTAAAGAATTTTTCAAGATTGACAAGTTAGTTATAGATAAACAAATATCTTCAGATTATTGAATAGGAGCAGCAGCTAGTTAACTCAAAAGACAACGTCTTCAAAACTGTTTAGACGTAACTCCTCACAGGAATCAGACACCGTTGTTTATTAAGAACTAGACGAAGTGGACCCGTTGGGCCCAAACCTCGCCTGCATTGGTGCAGCACCCTCTCCTCCCCCTCCCTTCTCCCCCTCCCTCCCCCCTCCCCCCTCCCTCCCCTTCCCCTCCCCCCACTCTATCCCCCTCAACCCCCCTTATCCTCCCTCCTCCCCCTCCCTCCCTCCCCCCTCCACCCGCCTCTCTCCCTCCCTCCCCCTCCCTCCCTAGAAAATAGATTTAAACTTTAAAATGTGAATAACTTTAAAAATATCACACCGATTTCAATGAAACCTCTTCCATTAGCACCAAAGGGACGACGGTGAGTAAGGTGGACCTAAAATTGCTGCGCTATCGTGTACCGTTTTGGCTGTAGTTCAGGAACAAACAAACAAACAAACGAGAGTTTTAGTAGGTGTCAATTTATAGCAGGAGGCGACGGCAGAGATCTGCTTTGGAAACTGACAATGCAATCTCGTCCATTCAGATTTCATTGTCAGTTTATGGAAGGAAGCAGAGGTTGATGGTGGAAGGTTGCTTCTTGGACTGGAGACCTGTGACTAGTGGTGTCACAGTCTTGGTGTTTGGGTGTTACAAAGATTGTAACGGGTTCGGTGTTGGGCCCGTTAATGTTTGTCATCTATATCAATGATTTGGATGAGAACATACACGGCAAGATTAGCAAGTTTGCAAATGATACAAAAGTGAGTGGTTTTTCAGATAGTAAAGATAATTATGAAAAATTGCAGCAGGATATTGATCAATTGGCCAAGTGGGCTGAGGAATGATTGATGGAATTTAATGCAGGAAAATGTGAGGTGTTACATTTTAGGAAGTCTAACATGGACAGGACCTACACAGTGAATGGTAGGGCTCTGGGTAGTGTTGTAGAGCAGAGGAATCTAGGAGTGTAGGTGCATAGTTCCCTGAAGGTGGAGTCACAGATAGATTGGGTGGTCAGAAAGGCTTTTGGCACATTGGCTATCATCAGCCAGAGTATTGAGTACAGAAGTTGGGAGGTCATGTTGCAGTTGTATAAGACATTGGCGAGGCCACATTTGGAGTATCATGTTCAGTTCTGGGCACCATGTTATAGGAAAGATGTTGTCAAGCTAGAAAGGGTACAGAGAAGATTTATGAGGATGTTGCCAGGACTATATGGTCTGAGCTATAGGCAGAGGTTGCATATGCTGGGACTCTATTCCTTGGAGTGCAGGAGGATGAGGGCTGAACTTACAGAGGTATATAAGATCATGAAAGGAATAGATTGGGTTGATGTACAGAGTCTCTTGCCCAGAATAGGTGAATCGAGGACCTGAGGACATAGGTTTAAGGTGAAGGGGAAAAGATTGAATAGGAATCTGAAGGGTAACTTTTCACACAAATGGTGGTGGATGTATGGAACAAGCTGCCAGAGGAGGTAGATGAGGCAGGGACTATCCCAACATTTAAGAAGCAGTTATAAAGGCACATGGATAGGACAGGTTTGGAGGGATATGGACCAAATGCTGGTAGGTGGGACTTATGTGGCCTGGACATGTTGGCCGGTGTGGGCAAGTTGGGCTGAAGGGCCTGTTTCCACACTGCATCACTCTATGACTCTGTGACTCTCCAAGACTTGTAAAATACATTATCAAACCACGTAACATCCATTGATACTTTAAGGTAATTGAAACTAGCCATTGGATGTGGGACAATATGATTCAATACCATTTAAGCACAGAGAGAAAGACATTAAATACATTTTCATGTTAATTGTCACCCATTGAAATAGTTCATTTCTGATGTATAGAAAAGTCATTTTACAGAAGTTCTGGGGAACGGAGCCCTTACGGACTGCCTGTACTTTAGTTAACTACACCATCGTTAGGCTGATTCACATAGCTTAATAGAATCATAGAGCTGTTACAGCAGAGAAGATGTCCATTGGGTCCATCAAGTCTGTGCCAGCTCAAAGCACAGCCATTCCATGAGTCCCATTTCTCCTTTCCCCATAGTCCTGCATATTATTCTCTAGGACCCATGTAATTCCTTTTTGTTGAAGGCACCACGGTAGCAGGCAGTGAATTACAATTAATAACTAGTTTTTCATAAAGGTTTTCCTCCTATTTTCTTTGCATCTGTTATCCGAATTTAAATTGGTGTCCTTGAACCTGATAGAGGGAACAACTTTCTTCTGTTTATCCAACCTAAAGCAATTATCATTCTGTACACTTCTTTGAAACTTTCTCTCAGCCGCCATCACTTCAATAATGACATTCCCTAGGTTCATCATTCTAACATTTCTATTAATCTTTTCTCAGATCTCGACATTCTTTCTAAAGTGTAGTGATTAGATCTACAAACAGTAATCCAGAAGAAGCCATAGATGTGGATACAATTTCAACTTTTATAAGACATTTGGATAAATATATGGATAGGAAGGGTTTAGAGGACTGTGGGTGAAATGCAGGCAAATGGGACTGGCCCAGTATGCCAAATTGGTTGGCCTGGGTAAGGTAGGGCTTGAGATAATTTTAGGGCTTGTTTGCTATGCTGTATAGTTCTATGATTCCTTAGATGCTTTTGTGGAGGGGAGGGCTTGAGATAATTTAAAGTCACATGCATAGGAAACAGTTTGATTATGTTTATTTTTTAAATGCATTCATCTTCCAGGATGTGGAGGGTTTTTGGCAAAGTCATCATTTATTGGCCATTCATTGTTGCCTTTGAGAAGGTAATGGTGGTGAGTTACCTTCTATAATAGCGGAAGTCCTTCTGGTAAATATATTACCTCTATACATTCGAGTGGAAATATTACAACAGAGATATTGTATGGGGAGTTCTAGGATTTGGACCAGCAACAATGATTTATTTCCAAATCAGTATGGGAATCTGCAGTTGAGGGTGTCATACACTTTCATCCTTTGTTCTTTTTGGTGGTAGTGATTGCAAATTTGGGAGGTGCCTTCAGAACAGATG
The DNA here is from genome assembly GCF_053455715.1 of Rhinoraja longicauda. Lineage (NCBI taxonomy): Eukaryota > Metazoa > Chordata > Chondrichthyes > Rajiformes > Arhynchobatidae > Rhinoraja > Rhinoraja longicauda. Next base: position 39,132,929 of record NC_135954.1, on the reverse strand, counting down.
CTCCCTCCACTACCAGTAAACAATGGCCACTGCTGTAAAAAATGCACTGCTGTGATGGTCCAGTTTAGTTCGTGCTCAGTGGTAACCTTTAAGATATTGCAAGTGAGGAGCGTTGCAATGTTGTTGCCATTGAATGTCAAAGATAGGCGGTTAGATTCTCTCGTACCAGAGATGGGCATTGCCTGCCACATATGTTGTTTGAATGGTATTTGCAATGTAGCAACTCGTTCCTTAGAGCTGTCTCTGGATTACTTTACAGAAGGGGCTAATGGTTTATTTTCAGAAGATATGCTAATCGATTTTGAATGTTAAAGTTAGTTGTGCAGTCATCAACAAGCATTCCCACTTCTGACTTTATGACGAAAGGATTTATGGATAAAGCCGCTCTCATAGGGCTTTTTGCAGCAATGCCCTGGGTTGTGATGATTGATCTCTACTGCTTACAATAATTTGCTTTTTTGTGAATGATGACTGCAGCCATTGGTGGCTTTCCTCTGGATGCCATTGACTTAAGTTTTACAAGGGCTCCCTCCTTGAGGCCACACTCAATGAAATGCCGCCTTGCTGTCAGGAGAAGTCGCTTTCATTTTATACCTGGAGTTCAACTGTTCTAGTACAGTATTGATGCATTGATGATATTGTGATCATATAAAGAGCTTTTAATAATTATAACCTATGTTTTTCAACATTTTAATACACTTCATGGTTTATAAATATGCATTTTGTCTGAAGCTTCTTGATCAACATTTGGTCTAGCATTTAGAAATAGATTTTACAGGTAAACTCATATTAACTTGATGAAAAAGAAAAACAACTTTTAATTTACTGTCCATTTCAGACAGGAACTGCTGAAGAGAATCAAGGAAAGCATACAGTTAAACCTTGAGTATCAAAAACACTTCCAACGAATCAGGGATAAGCTCCGAGAAAATCCTGAGGAGAGGCAATTTGAATTTAGGTAATTGTATTGCTCTGATTTAACTATCGAAATGTTAATTGCAGCCTAATTTGGCTTTATATTCCATTTTGCAAGTTGATTCTTGTTTAAATTTTCTGACCACACATACCACTTGTGAGAGAGAAGGTATGGGACAGACAAATGGCCAGTGCTATCACAAGATTGCAGCTGCTGGAATCTGCAAGTGGAACTTAGTGGGTCAGGCAGCAGCTGTCATGGGAAATGGACAGTTCACGTGTTAAGGCGGAAATTTTCATCTGTACTGCTTGTTCTGAGAGTGAAGAGTTGTGAATTTGAAAGATGTGAAGTTGCAATGGTTGAGGGAAATCAAGACGGTTGATGTCACATAAGCAGATAGGATGAGAAGGTCAAGTGGGGGTGAAAGGCCAAAGAACGATATCCAAGTTGAAGGGGAGCGTTGGAAGCTGGAGAAAGAGTTGTAAGTGAAGGGTGAGGACTCCTTGCCAAAGAAATAAGTACAGAGGCATGAGTGACAGAAGAGGCCGACATCATGGTGAGTTCAGAATTCACTTAGGTGCAGGTGCACGGTTACAAAGGTGAGGCCTTTGCTGGGGACAGACTGCCCAGTGTCAGAGAGGGGAAGGTCAGAGCGGATGGTGAAGACATGGGGTTAGAGGTCGGACCGGGCATGGAATCGGAAGAGGCAAATGGTAGGGAGGGCTCGGAGGTGGGGGTAATGTGGTTGGGGAAAGGGTGTTGTGATCAGCAACAAGGGAAGAGCAACAGGACCATGCAGGTGGGAGATGATGGGTCATCTGCATCGCTTTGGAGCCCTCATTAGGTGAGCAGTGGGCCCTGCACAGTGTTTGGGGGTCTTGTCCGGGAGGCAAGCAAGCAGCAGGACTCCCTCAGTGTTAGTGCCCTCAGCTGGGAGAAGAGCAGACAAACGATCTCTATACATGATGCTACATAAAAAGATAATAGACACTTCATATTTCTGGCCTTCCCATCTGTCATATTGTTAATTAACTTTTCATTCCAACCTTCAACCTCCACCACTATCTCGAAGGCAGGCAGCAGTTTAATCAAAATAGAAGATAATTGATGGTACCTCTGCAGACCTGCTGGACCCAATTAGTGTATCAATAAATGGTTGCATCACAGATACAAGTCTTCCCTAGCTTACATACAACCGGTCGCTTGTGAGACCAGCAGGATGGATTTGCCTGCTGCCACAGGCTGCAGCCATCTTTTGCTGTGTGGGAACACTGCTTGCAGCAGAAACCATCGATCCCACGTACAAAATAATGCTGACCCTTTCTAATCATCCCCTGTCTATACAAATGCAAATATCTTATCCATCATAATACTCTCCAGTAACTAGCCTACCACAGATGTTGGGCTCACTGGTCTATAATTTCCAGGCTTTTTCTTGCAGCCCTTCTTAAATAGAGGCACACCATTTGCCACCCTCCAGTCTTCCGGCACCTCATCCATGTCCAATGATGATTGATGTATCTCAGCCAGGACACCTGCAATTTCTGCTTGAGCTTTCCACAGTGTCCTTGGATATACTGTATCTGATTATCCAATATCGAATAAATCTCAATATTTTTTCATCTCGTTTTTTATTGATTTTGCAGGTATTTTTTTTTAAATTCCTACATAGAATCCATCACACTGGGAGCTTTAGTAATAAGACTGCTTTTGAAGCTGACTTGAAAGCCATGTAGATCTAGGGGATGATTCAATGTTTCCTTTGTAGTGTCATAAATGTCAAATATTGTATTATATTGTGTTGTATAACCTGAGGGACAGAATACTGATATAACAGGCCACATATCTGCTGTATTGTACACTATTGCAATTGTTACAAAATACTATAAACAGACTATTTTCAAAAGTATTAATATAATTGGAAATTAAGAAAGGTGTACATATTAACATCAACTTAAAAATTAACAGCAGACTTGAATGTTATTCCTGTTGGAATGTTAAAGTTGATTTATGTTTTTGATCCTTTTACTATACTATTTCCTGTTTTTTTATGACACAGTACCATGATTCCCCATGGAATCCTATCTGTCCGACTCTCTGACTTATTTTTCTGTTATCTACTCACTCTTCCTCTGATTTTCTTGTCACCCACGTATATTAGAGGTAATTTGCAGTAACTATAATCAACCTGTTAACCAACACTTCTTTGAGATTTAGGAGATCTTTTGGGTCAGGACCCTTCTTCAGACTGACTAGTAGAGAGGAGAAAGCTGAAAAAGAACTGTGGTGGGACAAAACCTGGCAAATGATAGGTAGATGCAGGTGAGGGGTAGTTTAGGCGGATCAGCCTATCAACCCCCCCCCCCCCCCCCCCTTACCTGTAATCTGCATATCAAGATCCTTCACCTGCAATCTGCCTATCAAACCCCTCTTATTCTGTCTTGCAAACTTCTCTCACCTTTATCCATCTATCACATGCCAGGCTTAGACCCACCCCCATCTTTTTTCCTCCTTTCTTCCCCCTACTGCCATCAGTCTGAAGAAGGCTCCCTGTTCAATACTGGAATCCTGAGCAAAACACAAAGTGCTGGAGTAAATCAGCAGGTCAGGCAGCATTTGTGGAAGGTACGGATAGGCAATGATTCGGGTCGGGAACATCGCCTATCCATGTTCTCCACAAATGCTGCCTGACCCGCTGAGTTACTCCAGCAACTTGTGTTTTGCTCAAGATTCCAGGTATGTTGCAGGAGTTGTACAGCAGCTTTAACTTTGAACTGCTTGCTGTATGAAAAAAATATTTTCATGCCCTAATTCTTCTGCATTAATATCTAGGGACATGATCATGGTGCAACTTAATTAAATATGACACAATCCTGCTGAGGAAAAGAAACCCATTGAGAAGTCATAATTTACCCAGGAGAGGGAGCACTTGACTCATAAATAGCCATACAGCACACTATTTCAAAAATCAGTGCATTTATACACCCATTTGAAAAAAAGATGTCAAGTAATTCTACCATGCTGAGAAAGGCATATTAAAGTGGCTCTGTACAGGAGGCTCATGTCAGTTATTGGTTGGGCCCTGAGCAGCAAAACTCTGTCAAACAATTGCCAAATAGCATTCTGCATATTTTAATCGACCTTGCACTGGAACAATACTCAAAGGCTTTTAAAATACTTAAAAGATCCAAATGCAATTTTTTTTCCACCTAAGAAGGAGGTAGCAGCAGAAAAAATGTGTAGGAAGGAACTGCAGATGCTGGTTTACATCAAAGATAGACACAAAATGCTGGAGTAACTCAGCGGATCAGGCAGCATCTCTGGAGAAAAGGAATAGGTGATGTTTCGGGTCGAGACCCTTTTTCAGACTGAGAGTCAGGGCAGAGGGAAACTAGAGGTATGAAAAGGTACAGGACAAATCACAGCCGGCACTGATGATGCAAGAAATATGGAGCCCACAATGGTCCATTGCTGGCTGTGGAAGAAGTGGAATGAAGGGATACAAACAGTGAAACTAGCAATATGACTAGGGTGTGGGAGGGATGGAGAGAGAGGAGTGCAAGGACTCCTTGAAATTAGAGAAATTAGTATTTATACCGCTGGGTTGTAAGCTGCCCATGCAAATATGCGGTGCTGTTCCTCCAATTTTCAGATGGCCCCACCTTGACAGTAAAGGAGGCCCAGGCTAGAAAGGTCAGTATGGGAATGGGAAGCGAGTTGAAATGTTTAGCAACTGGGAGATCGCGTAGGCCAAGGCAGATTGAGGGTAGGTGTTCAGTGAAACAATCGTCCAGCCTGCGCTAGGTCTTGCCAATATATCGGAGTCCACACAGAGAGCAACGGATACAGTAGAATGTATGGAATGGCTATTTTAATGGCTGTATGAAATGAGCTTCCAGTGGAAGTGGTGGAGGCAGGCTCGATTTTATTATTTATGAGTAAATTGGATAGGTATATGGATGGGAGGGGTTTGGAGGGTTATGGTCTGAGAGCAGGTAGGTGAGACTAGGTCAGAGAAAGTGGTCGGCGTGGACTGGTAGGGCCGAACGGGCCTGTTTCCGTGCTGTAATTGTTATATGGTTGGTTATATGGTTATAGATGAGGTTGGATGAGGTGCAAGTGAACCTTGCCTCACCTGAAAGGACTGTCGAGGTCCCTGGATGGAGTCAATGGAGGAGGTATAGGGACAGGTGTAGCATCTCCTGTGGTTGCAGGGGAAAGTCCAGCATTTTGTGTCTATCTTTGTAGCAGCAGATATTTCATGTTTGAGATTTTTTTTAAACTACCTTTATAAGTGTGATTATTTTCCCAGCTTTTAGCAGTCTAATGAATGTTGAGCATTCATAAATAAAAGTGAAAGAATATAAAAGAGTTGTAAGCATCCAGCAGTTGAAGGTCAGAAAGTGTTGACAACACAAAGAACGACCGTAAAGTAGGCTTATAGGTAGTGTAAATACTTCCCATAAGGGGAATCAAAAAGAACCTGCATTATGTGACAAAGAGTACCTTATTAAAAGGGGAACTAGCTCCTGTCACAGGCTAACACAACACCCAGTCAGCAGTAACTCAGCAGGTCAGGCAGCATCTCCATTCCTTCTCTCCTGAGATGCTGCCTGACCTGCTGAGTTACTCCAGCATTTTGTGAATAAATACCTTCGATTTGTACCAGCATCTGCAGTTATTTTCTTACACACCCAGTCAGCAGATCGTTCTGACCTTCCATTGGAGCATGCCGATTTTTAATAGCTTATTAACATCCCTTTAAAATACCGGAAATTAGATATAACGATTTAAAAATGTAATGGAAATATATGAAATATTAAAATAACATAAAAGTAAGTAAAGCACCTATTTGTACTTAACTTTGCCCACCGTCCTATTTAATTGCATTTGAATTGCAAAATATGGGTGTTGCAATCATTCATGTGCAAACCCTTTCTGGAATTAAGCTGTTGGGTGAATACCTTGCACTAAATGTTATTCCCTTATCATGTATCTATACACTGTAAATGGCTCGATTGTAATCATGTATTGTCTTTACGCTGACTGGTTAGCATGCGACAAAAGTTCACTGTACCTCGGTACACATGACAATAAACTAAACTGAACTGGATGCAAAGTGCATTTGGAACCACTCCGCAGGGAATTACAGCTCCACCACTGCGCTCAATGGTGAGTCCAGTAATGGAGCTGACCGTCAGATGTGCTGGGATCTGACCTGCTAGAAATGGCAGACTTTAAATTTGACCATATGCATGTGGAACTTCCTGTGAAACAAATGGTTGGAATCAGTGGCTATCAACCACCATAAGTTAGCACTCTTCGTGACAAAATTGTTTTACATGTGTGTTTATTTTCAAAGATTGAGGTATTGAGTTGCATTGAAAACAAATGTAAGAGGAAGAATATGTTGAAGATATTCTCAAAATGCTATTAAGTAAAGAGATACAGGCCTTGGGTTTATCCGGCTTTTCCGAAGGTTGTCTTGGTTACTTAACAATTCAATAACCACAAAGCCCAAGGCTTTGGAAGTGACAGAGTCAGACTTTTACAAAGTAAACTGTTTGTGTGTGCACCAGTGAAAAATGTCAAGAGAAATCAGGGAAGTCCTGGGCTGGGTCTGGGTACTGGTTTGGGGAATTGTAGGGAGAGACATCCAGGATGAGCAGAGAGAGCAGTGGATTGGAAGGTAATGAAGGGTGTGGTGTGGTCAGGGTGTTGGTGCAGATTGCAATGGTTGTATCTGCATAGGAATGTGGTAAGGAGCAGTTCATTTTGGGAGGTTTGTAGGAAGTATTTCTTATAGTAAAACTTCTCTCCTCCATCACCATTCCTGCCTCCCTAATGGCATTGTGGCTATAATGGTTGATAGTGATTATTTAAACAAGATTATGTAAACTAAATGCCTTGGTTCTGTCAAAAGTAAAATTTCTGTGTATATACATTAATTATATTGTTTTATAATCTCCTGGATATCTATAAAATTGCAATCAATTTTGCTTTTAGTGAAAACTACATTTTTGGTAAATTTGATACCTTTTGCAAACGACTGGAAAAGCTTATGCATGTGATAAACACCATGGAAAGCCTCTCTGATCTGCAGAATGTTAAAATGGAGGGATTTGACAAAATATACGTGCGTTATCAGACAATTATCTCCAGTTTAAAATCAAAGACTTATGATGTACTGGATCACAGAAAGAAAGAGGTATCGTATTCAATTGTTATTATAGATCATAGAAGCTTGGCTTACTTTTTCGTTTAATAAGAGGATATTTTGCGAAATATTTTTTTCTCTGTTTGCTAGATGTAAAGATAATAGCGTAATTCAGCATGAGTTGCACAAGGTTGGTATTATGTGACATTGCGAAGGTCACATTTGTATGTTTTGATTCTCAACTTTATATTTAAGTTTGCTGAACACTTCTGTTTTTAACCACTTCCCACTGAGAGTGAATAGTCAGGATTTTTTTTTCCAAAGGGGGATACTGATACAATTCCCTGGGAATTGAACAGGGAATAAATAGATTTTTGGCAGAAACATTTCATGGATATTGGATGTCAACTTTAATTTTGGGTCTAGAAAGTTTGATATTTTTCCTCAACATATCCAATTCCTCTCCCTAGTAATTGAAAGCTGGTTTCAATGTTTTTTACAACAGTCAAGAGGCAAGACTGAGATTGGAACTGCATAAAAGTAAATAAAAACTGCAGATGCTGGAAATCTGAAATAAAAACAAAAATAGGCAGAAACATTCAGTAGATCAGGCAGCAACTGTGGAAATTTCAGCTACTGTGTTTTTTGTCAGAATGGGTGGATGTGTTCCAGACCTGAAACAATAACTGATCTGACTGTTTGCAGCATTATCTGTATTTATTTGAGCTAGGATTTAGAAAGGTCATGTTGATGATCTGACCTGTCAATTTTGCGCTTACCTTTGTACAAATACATTGTTGTTCTGGTTAGATATTGCTGTATAGTATTTGCATTTATGATATAATGTTATTTTTCTTAAATTGCCCTTTGATTTGTTCATTTATAAAAATCTCAGTACCTGCTGGTGTTATGAGAACATCCTTTAACATGATTATTTTGAAGAGTTCCAGTTGTCTCTCATTATCATTTAATTTCTGCATGTTTTTTTTCAGTTTGACAATGACTACCAGGAATTTAAAGACCAGATGGAAGGACTATATCAGTCAATGCAGGCATTTATGGATTCCTGGTTTGAACAATCTTTAACTGTAAGAAACATTAAATAAAAGTATTCAAATAGGCCGCTGAAACAAACCTATTACCTTCATTATTTTCCTGATATCCTTTCCAGATAGAACGCATGCTAGAGTTGCTTGGCAAGTTTGAACGGATTGCTGGACCACAACTAGAAATAAATGACAAGTATCTAATTGTCCTGCAGCGATTTGCGCGCGATTTAGACCTTGTGCGCAAGACCTATCAAAAACAAAGAGAAAATCCACCGACACCTCGGAATATTCCACCTGTAAGTTTAATTTAAATACATTTTCTCTAATCTAATTAATGATTTTATATGGAGCTCCCATTTCTACTGAAAGCTCTTCAAAATTAAATCTGCATTAAGTTATTCAAAGACAATTATATTTCACAGAGGGAGTACAGGTACATGGGTCCCTAAAAGTAGCGAGCCAGGGGGAAAGTGTGGTGAAGGAGTTTGAGACACTTGCTTTCATAAGGAAGGGTACTGAGTAGAAAAATTGGGACATCATGATGCAGCTGTGAATGTTAAGTGAGACGACACTTGGAGTACGGTGTGCATTTCTGGTCGCCCAGCTATAGAAAGGATGCCATTAAATTGGAAAGTGCACAGGATGGGATCCCAAGATCTGGATGTTACCTGAGCTTGTGAGCTTGAATTATAGAGAAAGTTTGGATAGCCTTTTCTTTGGAGCACAGAAGGCTGAGGGTTACATTTTAAGATGTACAAGACCATAAGGGGGATGGATGAAGTAAATGCACACAGTCTCTTTTTCAGAGTAGAAGATTCTAAAAAGGCTTAATTTGAGAGGGGAGAGATTTTAAAGGGGCCTCAGGGGCAACTTTTTCACTCATAGGGTAGGCCGTGTCTGGAATGAGTTGTCGAGGAAGCTATAGAAGCAGATAGAATTACGACTTTTAAAAGACATTTGGACTTTTCCTAGAAAGACATTTCCTAAGTTAGGAACAGAGGACGTACAACGAGATCTGGGTGCCCTAGTGCATCAGTCACTGAAAGGAAGCATGCAGGTACAGCAGGCAGTGAAGAAAGCCAATGGAATGTTGGCCTTCATAACAAGAGGAGTTGAGTATAGGAGCAAAGAGGTCCTTCTGCAGTTGTACAGGGCCCCAGTGAGACCGCACCTGGAGTACTGTGTGCAGTTTTGGTCTCCAAATTTGAGGAAGGATATTCTTGCTATTGAGGGCGAGCAGCGTAGGTTTACTAGGTTAATTCCCGGAATGGCGGGACTATCATATGTTGAAAGACTGGATCGACTAGGCTTGTATACACTGGAATTTGGAAGGATGAGAGGAGATCTTATCGAAACGTATAAGATTATTAAGGGGTTGGACACGTTAGAGGCAGGAAACATGTCCCCAATGTTGGGGGAGTCCAGAACAAGGGGCCACAGTTTAAGAATAAGGGGTAGGACATTTAGAACTGAGATGAGGAAAAACCTTTTCAGTCAGAGAGTTGTAAATCTGTGGAATTCTCTGCCCCAGAAGGCAGTGGAGGCCAATTCTCTGAATGCATTCAAGAGAGAGCTAGATAGAGCTCTTAAGGATAGCGGAGTCAGGGGGTATGGGGAGAAGGCAGGAACGGGGTACTGATTAAGAATGATCAGCCATGATCACATTGAATGGCGGTGCTGGCTCGAAGGGCCGAATGGCCTCCTCCTGCACCTATTGTCTATTGTCTATGGATAGGAAAGGTTAAAAAGACTATGGCCAAAAGCAGGCAAATGGGACTAGCCCAATTGTCAACATGGTCGGCATGACAAGGTGGGCCGAAGAGCTTGTTTTTGTGCTGTACAGCTCCATGACTCCATGACATAGGATCAAAACTAGGGAATTTTCTACCTTTCATAAAAAGGGATATTTGACATAGAGCATTACCTTACAGGAGTGCATAATACAGTTCAAAAGTACTTTACTATTTGCAGAGTCAAAGGGCATCCTGATGTCATGAAAGATGCTATATAAATGCAACTTTATGTTCCTTGTAATTTGTAAATACATAATACACTAATTTTATTTATAATTATAAAATATGTTTCGGTTATCAGGTGTCTGGGAAGATCATGTGGGCCCGACAACTATTCAGAAAAATAGATATTCCCATGAAGTTTCTGAAAAACAACACTGAAATTTTGAAGGTAATTTTATATCTATAAATTCCCGGCTTGAAAATAATTTATTGTATTGAATACAAAATCTAAACAATCTTTAATTTTAAGACTTCATAGTAATGCTTTTATTTTTTTGCCTGTTTTATATTGTTAGAGCCCTGAAATGAAAAAAGTTATCAAAAACTATAACAAGATGGCAGCTGTTCTTCTGGAGTTTGAGGTGTTGTATCATCGGGGTTGGTGCCGAGCTGTTGACTTGGCCCGAAATGGACTTCAAGCTTCTCTGATTGTTCGACATCCTGAGACTAAGGTTAAACAAATATGTTCACTCATCATTTATAAAACGTGTAAATTATGGAATGAAGCTGTCAACTACATCTGGTGCTTGATGATAACACAGAAAGTATACATTCTTGAAATTTCCACCGTTCATGCAGTAATGAAGGAAGACAAAACTAAAGCAATATAACTTCTTCTGGTTTTTCTTCAAATTAGATTGGTCCTGTAGCAACAATATGATCTGGCTTGGCACTGTTCAGCGCATATAATAAATAACGTATGCAGGTTGAACACCAATTTTCCGGCAATTGCCGGAATTGCCGGATTGTAGCCTGCCCCTACAATCCAGACAAAATTATGAGAGCTCAGTTGAAATTCCCTGAGTGGCCACAAATGGCATTGTGAGTGGCAGGGGCTCTTTCTGGTTTTGTCCCTCTGTCGTGAAAGTGTTATTTGTTTACGTCGAAACATTGAAAACTCTCCTTGGCCTTGTCTAATTCTATCTCTGCTAACTCAATGTTTAAGTTTATCGTGCTTCAACTCTTCCTGGCCCCCACGCACTAACCCAAAACACCTCCTCTCACCATTCCAATTCAATTTTCCTCTTATCCTCTGAAACTCTGAACGTCCAGGAAGAAAGATTCTAAGGGGAGTAAGAGGCAACCGTGGCTGACAAGGGAAGTTAGAGATCGAATAAAACTAAAAGAAAAGATGTATAACATAGCAAAGAGTAGCGGAAAGCCAGAGGATTGGGCAACTTTCAAAGGACAACAGATGGTAGCAAAAAGAACAATACGGGCTGAATAGATGAGGTACAAAGCGAAGTTGGCCAAGAATATAAAGAAGGACAGTAAAAGCTTCTTTAGGTATGTTAAGAGAAAAAGATTAATAAAGACAAATGTGAGTCCCTTGAAGGCAGAAACGGGTGAAATTATTTTGGGTAACAAGGAAATGGCGGAAGAGTTGAACAGGTACTTCGGATCTGTCTTCACTAAGGAAGACCCAAACAATCTCCCAGATGTATGAGAGGACAGAGGATTTAGAGAGGCAGAGAAACTGATAGAAATTTGCATTAGGTGAGAAATAGTATTGGGTAGACTGATGGAACTGAAGGCTGATTAATCGCCAGGGCCTGATGGTCTGCATCCCAGGGTACTCAAGGAGGTGGCTCTAGAAATAGTGGATGCATTGGTGATCATTTTCCAATGTTCAATAGATTCAGGATCAGTTCCTGTGGATTGGAGGGTAGCTAATGTTATCCCACTTTTCAAGAAAGGAGCGAGAGAGAAAACGAGGAATTATAGACCAGTTAGCCTGGCATTGGTGGTGGGGAAGATGCTGGAGTCAATTATTAAAGAGGTAATAATGGCGCATTTGGATAGCAGTAAAAGGATTGGTCCAAGTCAGCATGGATTTATGAAGGGGAAATCATGCTTGACTAATCTTCTGGAATTTTCTGAGGATGTGACAAGTAAAATGGATGAAGAAGAGCCAGTGGATGTAGTGTATCTAGACTTTCAGAAAGCCTTTGATAAGGTCCCAGACGGGAGGTTGGTGAGCAAAATTAGAGCACATGGTATTGGGGGTAGGGTATTGACATGGATAGAGAATTGGTTGGCAGAAAGGAAACAAAGAGTAGGAATAAACAGGTCCTTTTCAGAATGGCAGGCAGTGGCGAGTGGAGTGCCGTAAGGCTCGGTGCTGGGGCCGCAATTATTTACAATATATATTAATGATGATGGAATTAGAAGTTACACTAGCAAGTTTGCAGATGACACAAAGGTGGATGATAGTGTGAAATGTGAAGAGAATGTTAGGAGGTTGCAGGGTGACTTGGCCAGGTTGACTGAGTAGGCAGATGCATGGCAGATGCAATATAATGTAGATAAATGTGAGGTTATCCACATTGGCAGCAAAAACAAGGAGTCAGATTATTATCTCAATGGTGTCAGATTACGTAAAGGGGAAGTTCAACGAGACCTTGTTGTCCTTGTACACCAGTCACTGAAAGTAAGCATGCAGGTAAAGCAGGCAGTGAAGAAAGCTAATGGCATGTTGGCCTTCATAACGAGAGGATTTGAGTATAGGAGCAAGGAGTTCCTTCTGCAGTTGTATAGGGCCCAGGTGAGACCATATCTAGAGTATTATGTGCAGTTTCGGTATCCTAATTTGAGGAAGGACGTCCTTGCTATTGAGGCAGTAAATTCACGAGGTTAATCCCTGGGATGGAGGGACTGTCATATGAGGAAAGATTGGAAAGAATGGGAGTTTAGAAGGATGAGAAGGGATCTTATAGAGATGTATAAAATTATAAAAGGACTGGACAAGCTAGATGCAGTTCCCAAAGTTGGGGAAGTTCAGAACCAGGGGCCACAGTCTAAGAATAAAGGGGAGACCATTTAAAACTGAGGTGAGATTAACCTTTTTCACCCAGAGAGTTGTGAATTTGTGGAATTCTCTGCCACAGAAGGCAGTGGAGGCTAATTCACTGGATGAATTTAAAAGAGAGTTAGATAGAGCTCTAGGGGCTACTGGAATCAAGGGGTATGGGGAGAAGGCAGGCACAGGTTACAGATTGTGGATGATCAGCCATGATCACAATGAATGGCGGTGCTGGCTCGAAGGGCCAAATGGTCTCCTCCTGCACCTATTTTCTGTGTTTCTACGTCCTGTTAAGCCTTCACTAATTTACTGGGCATCTTTAAAAGGGTGCTTCCTAAAATCCCTTTTCAATCGCGCTCTCAATCTCCTCTGAACTATTTTGCAAAGACAATACAGTAAGCCCTCGTTTTAACGACCCCCTTATAATGGATTTCTGATACAACGGACTGATCTGGCGACTCATGTCCCAGTCTCACTGTCTCCCCAGCTGGACCGGTGCTTGCTGGTGCACCTTGTGAGTCTGGAGTGGGGTCAGAAGCCGGGGCTTTAAGGGCCTGTCCCACTTAGGCGATTTTTTAGGCGACTGCCGCCGACTGTCAAAGTCGTAGCAGATCGCCAAATTTTTCTTTTACTCTACGACAATGACCACGACAATGCAGAGTCAGGTCGATACAAGTTACTTTTTTTGTGAAACTAGCACCTGGCTAAGAGATTACACGGTCTTCGGAAACATCGTGAAATTCCCACGCTTATCAATGCTTCTCCGGTGTCCTAATTTTCGCTGAAATAACTGACAAGTCTGTAATTACTTGAGAGTTTTGAAATATAACATCTTGCCCGGGTTACTTGAAAACCAAGCTTCACGGTAACAAGGCATAAACAGGATTAACCTCCAGTTTACTAATAGCAGTATTAAGAGAAATTTAATTTTAAACGTGGTTAAATGGATTTTTGTGCGGAAGGTGGGCATTCTTTGAAAATGTACGGGAGATGCATATCTGGTTTCTGGGTTGCATATCTGGGTTGGGAGCCTACTTTAAATGTAATCACTGATGGCTATAAACATCGCAAAATTCCCACGCTTACCTGACCGTCAAACTGTCGCCTCCAATCTACCTGTCAAATGTCCTGACGGTAAATAAATTGGTTTAAACAAGTATTTTATGGTATCTTCAAATGACTTTACTTTAAATTAATATTACATGCTTCTAAATGCATCTGCGACAATCTAGCAAACCTGGGGACAGCATGCGACAGCACCCGCAGTAAGCAACGATACCTGGCGACAAGCCAGCTGTGGCCGAGAAATTTCAATCCGGTTAATTTCTTAGCGATGTGCCGAGATCCACTACGATTCTTTGAAGACTCCTCACGATCATGCCCGCGACACCCCGGCGAACTGTCGGCGACAGCCTAGTCGCCGGCAGTCGCCTTAAAATCGCCTAAGTGGGACAGGCCCTTAAAGCGGCCGGCGACATGGTGGGAGCCGGGGATGGGTGGGCAGGTCATTTCATTCATATTGAGTTTACATTTTATATTTGTTTTATTTAAGTTTCTGGCATTCCATGGTTCTTTAGAGACATGGGAGGGGTGTCATTAGTGGAGCAGTGGTGTATTCTTGTTTCATTATCATATGGCCTCATTTGGTATGGAATATCGGATAATCCAGAAAGGCTCTGGAACTGAGGGTGCTGGAAAATCGCTATTCAACCTGTATTATTGTGAGAATACATGTCTTCACCACCCCCTCGGACTGTGTGATCCAAGTTTGGGTGAAAACATACTTCCTCAAATTCCATCTAAATCTTCTAGTCTTTACCTTAAATCTATGCCCTTTGGTTTTTGCTAAGGTTTATGGTTTGGCTTATGCTACATTGTTCACTAGGTATTGTATCCAGTGCCCTTATAATTTTACATGTCTCATCAAAAATCTTCCCTGAACCTTTTTTGGTCCATGATAGTCAAATCCAACCTATCCATTCTCTGCTCAAAGCTGTATGTTCCATCCCAGGCAATATCCTGGTGAATCTCTTCTGAGTCCCAATAAAATATGTTTGGGTACGACAGCTATAACGGAATCGTTTTTTCTGGTGCATTCAAGTGTGTAATCTCTGCAGATGTAGCAGAAATGTATATTGAAAAAAATGTACATTTGCAGAAAATTAATTTACTATTTGGCTTACAGGTAAAATTCTTTGAAAAAGAATAATAATATTTTATGGTTAAATCAGGCAACATATTCTTAAGTTACTGGATGGATTCAAGCTGCCCAGCAAATGCACCCTGTTCTCAAATTCACTTGGACAATCTCTGACACCTCTCTCCAATTCCTTGATCTCTCTGTTTCCATCACAAGGGACAAACCATCGACTGACATCTACTACAAACCCACTGACTCCCACGGTTACCATTCTAGACTTCCTCCCACCCTGCCTCTAGCAAGGACACCATTGCTAACTCTCAATTTCTCTGTCTCTGCCACATCTACTCGCAAGGTGAGATTTTCACTTTAGGACATTCGAGATCCCTCTTTCTTCAGTAAGTACGGTTTACCTCCTACTATTGTGGATATTGCTCTCATCCCTGTGATCTGCAGTTCTGCTCTCGCCTCCCTTCCCCCAGATGGAACAAGAATAGAGTTCCCCTGGTCCTCACCTTTCACATCGAACACATCCATCTCTGACATTTCCCCAACCTTTCGTGTGATCCTGGTCACGTTTCTCCATCCCCACCCCTTCCTGTTTTCCATAGAGACTGCATCCTCTGCAACTCTTTGGTTAGCTCATCCCTTCCTACCCAACCCACCCCTTCTCCAGATACTGTCTCCTGCAACCGGTTCCCTACACAACCTCCCTCACTTCTTTCAGTTCCATCCAGGCACCACAGCAGCCCTTTCAGGCGAGAGAGAGATTCACGTGCACCTTTTCTAACCTCGTCCACTGCATTCGGTGCTCATCTGCAAAATCTTGTGTCTCTCAAATGCAATGAGACTCGTTCTACAATTTGGAGCAATTTCAACTGAGTATCTATATTTCAATTCTTAAGCTGACCATTGCAATTTCTAAAAAAGTTCTGGGCAAAAAAGCCAATAAATTTGGAAGTTAAATTGAAATGTGTTTTCTGATGAGATTGTACTCTGCTCATTTTTTGTTACAAATGAATTACACATTTGTTTCATGACTTAATGTTGAATTAGATAAACAAGTATGTCTGAAAACGTATTTCTCCATATCTGGCCTAATAAGCACATCATACTCTTGCAGCTCACACTGCATTACAATAAAATTATTTATCTGGAATTTTGGAAAATGCTAAATTTAGACCATTTTTTTTCTGTTGAATTGTGAAACTGACAATATCAAAGAAGGGTGATCTTACATCAGAACTGGCCAGTGATGACATGACAGGAAGCGCTGGTTATCATTATTGTTGATTTTATGATTGAGTCAGAAGATGGATGTAGTTCTGTTCCTCTGATCCTTTATTGAAGCTGAAGGAGAAGATCATAGAGAGCTTCAGAGTGAGAATAGGAACGTTAATGGGAATAGGATGGAGAAATACTTTGACAGGCAACCAGAACGAATGGAGGTGTTCTGCAGAGCAATCACCTCACTTGTGTTTGGTTTCTTCACTGTAGAGGAGACCACATGGTGAGCACTGAATGCACTAGATTGGAAGAACTGCAAGTGAATTGCTTCACCCGGAAGAGCTATTTGGGTTCCATGATGGTGGGAAGAGGCAAACTAAAAGGAGAGGTATTTCATCTCCTTATGCTGGAATAGAAAAGTGCTGTGAAGAGTGTGGTTTTCGGAGTTAGAAACGTGAACCCAGAATCATTCAGAGAACAGTCATTTCAAAATGCTGAATGGGAAGGGAAAGAGATGATATGTCAGTCTCATTGATGTAAACAATAGTCTGGAGAAAGACACAAAATGCTGGAGTAACTTAGTGGGGCAGGCAGCATCTTTGTAGAGAAGGAATGGGTGATGTTTTGGGTCAAGACCCTTCTTCAGACTGAACAGTCTGGGATATCAACATTTTCTAACTAAGTAAATAACTAAGAATGAATGATAATTAAAAAGGTACAAGGGCTATTTAAGATTCATAATTGTATTATTAAAATAACTGATTATTAATGAATGATGCATTCCATTTTTTGTTTTGTTTTACTGAAATTGATATGTTTGATATATGACATTGTCTTGATTTTCCAAAGTAGGGAATCTTAGTAAATTTTGATCCAGCTGTGCTTGAGCTACTTTTAGAAGCAAAGTACTTGTACAAAATGGGACTTGAAGTGCCACAAGTAGCTCTTAACCTATGGCTAAAAGAGGCAGAAATTAAGCACCATTATTTAAGGTCAGTATTTATGTTCGGTTCTAGATCACATTTTCAATATTTGAATGAAAGAGTAGAAGCAGAATAATAATTTCTTGGAGCGATCTTACACCTGATATTGATCCGACTTCTTTGAGGAGATGTCTGGTTAATTACTTTGATAAAATCTGATAAATTAAAATTTCTCTAGAGTTTTGAGCCATTCCATGACATTATAATGGGAGTGCAAAAGAACATATGAAAAAATTACAATGCCATTTAATGTCCTTTTTTAATGTGGTTAATGGGTGATGTGTTAATTTTTTAATTTACTTCCAGCGTTCAGGAACTTTTACGTAGCTACCAAAATGTGGTGAACAGTATTCCATCTATTATGCAACCATTGTTGAAGCCTTTTATTAACCAAGTGGACGATGCGATGATTCCTGGGCTGACTATGTTGTCTTGGACCTCCTTAAACATTGACAAATGTATGAAGCTTTAAACCAATATCAAAAAAGTAACTAGGATGTGTAAATTGATTGAAATTAATTGCATCGGTATGGTAAAGATTTGTAAAGATATTGCAATAGGTTTTATGGATAGCGGTTGGGATTTTACTGCAGGATTTTATGTCTAACATTACAGATGCTGTGATGTGTTCTGTTGATGAAATATTTCCCACTGAGTATATTTCCCCCTTGATTTTCTGAGTATGTACTAATGTCTGCTTGGCGTACTTTGACAGACACTGATTGAGAGATTTAATTGGCAGTAAGTCTACCTGAACTGTAGAGGCTTTTGGAACCCTGAAACATTTCCCATTTCAAGCTTTCAAGCTAAAATTTGGATTGAGGGGGGAGCAATAGCAGATGAAATATTTCTGACTTTTATGGAAAAATGTAGTTTTATTAAATTGCTCACCTAATTTTTGATTTGTTTTTAGTTGTAGATAATGTGTACATCTCCTTGAGCATGCTGGAGAAAGTCGTGAAGCAAGTATCTGACACATTAGAGTGTAGAATTGAGAATGTTCTGCATGAAATATCTCTTACTGCCCTGGTCGACCTTCCTGAAGATGACCTTGTAGAAGTTCCAGCTTTTCTGGAGATGACTGAAAATATTGTTGCCTCAGCTGGACAAGCTTTGTCGACGTATGTTTTAATTCTGATAATACTGAGCTAAACTGTTAAATGTACTGTATGAAAGAATCCTGGAAAGAAATGGATATTGTTTGCAATTCTGAATGATCATTTTGATTTTCAACAAAAATAAAAGCAGGGTTATTGATCTTAATGAAATTTACACAATCAAAATGTTAAAATGTGACTAATACCTAAAATTATTGAATTATATCCTGGATTTCATTGGTGGTGATGAAGTCTTGAGTCTGTGGGTTCCCTTCAGAAAGCTGCCAGCCAGAACTAGTCATTTCTGGCATTCCAGGCACCAAAAAAAGGTATAAAAATCTTGCTTCGCCCATCTCTTTTAAACTTTCCCCCTAATTAAACAAGAGAGAATTGATAAGGTTATTGGGACAAGTCAAGAGGGTAGGCATAATCCGATATCAGCCTAAAAGACCTGCATAGGCAGATAGACTGAGAGGCACCCTTCTATGCTGTAGCATTTTATCAGGACTTGAAACAAATTAGAATTTTCCTATAGACGGCTGTTCAGACAACAATCATGCCACTTAGTAATTATTCAATACTGATGGAAAATTAATTTGTAAGTAACTTTTTGTTTTAATTAAATTTGATGGTTTTGTTAGACAATGCCAAGAGAATCCATTGCAAGAATGATGGTTGGTAAACCAGCACTTTGCAAAAATCAGAAAATTGACCAAAAATGCACTGGAAATTATATTAAGGTTGTTTACTTTCTTAAACGTACACTGTAACAAAACTGTACACTGTTGCAGCTTTCGGTTGCTCTCATAATAATGTGAATTGGATCTTGGAGTCAGGAGGTTGAGGGTAGCTCTTTGATCTTTCCATCAGGCAATTCAGGCATAATATGTCTGATAGTTTAGTCATCTTGAAGATGAAGTTGTCGCATTTATGATGTTGTCCAGCTGGAAAGGGTGCAGGGAACATTTACGAGGATGTTGCCAGGACTAGAGGGTCTGAGCAATAGGGAGAGGTTGAGTAGGCTGGGCCTCCATTCCTTGGTGTGCAGGAGGATGAGGAGCGATCTTATAGTGCATAAAATCATGAAAGGAATAGATCGGGTAGATGCACAGAGTCTCTTGCCTGGAGTAGTTGAATCGAGGACCTGAGGACATAGGTTTAAGGTGAAGGGGAAAAGATTTAATGGGGATCTGATGGGTAACTTTTCACACAAAGGGTGGTGGGTGTACGGAACAAGCTGCCAGAGGAGGTAGTTGAGGCAGGGACGATCCCAATTTTTAAGAAACAGTTAGAAAGGTACATGGATAGGATAGGTTTGGAGGGATATGGACCAAACACAGACAGGTGGGATAAGTGTAACTCTGTTGGCCAGTGTGGGCAAGTTGGGCCGAAGGGCCTGTTTCCAAGCGGTATCACTCTATGACTCAATGACTCTATTTACCTAATGAAAGCATGGCATTCTTCTGTAGTATTTCATGTTGAGGGAAAGGTCTGTGTTATTATTAATGGGTGACTTTATCGCTACATGAATATACTAATGGCTGCACATTGCAGGCAAATCACATTGCTTCTGTTTGTTACTGAAATCAAAATGTGATCTACTTCAGCCTCTCTTGGGAAGAAATTAGAAGACATGTCACACATCTGCTGTGTCCACTTGGAAAGATTCTGTAATGAAGGGAATCGAAGCTTACTAATTACCTACCATCTTATTAATGTAGTATTTTTGGTTATTGGATATTATCTATGTGTTATTATGTATGCAAGTTTGTTAAGCTGCAGCAAGTAAGAATTCCATTGTTCCATTGTCAGTATAGACAATAGACAATAGGTGCAGGAGGAGGCCATTCGGCCCTTCGAGCCAGCACCACCATTCAATGTGATCATGGCTGATCATTCTCAATCCGTACCCCGTTCCTGCCTTCTCCCCATACCCCCTGACTCTGCTATCCTTAAGAGCTCTATCTAGCTCTCTCTTGAAAGCATCCAGAGAATTGGCCTCCACTGCCTTCTGAGGCAGAGAATTCCACAGATTCACAACTCTCTGACTGAAAACGTTTTTCCTCATCTCAGTTCTAAATGGCCTACCCCTTATTCTTAAACTGTGGCCCCTTGTTCTGGACTCCCCCAACATTGGGAACGTGTTCCCTGCCTCTAACGTGTCCAACCCCTTAATAATCTTATACGTTTCAATAAGATCTCCTCTCATCCTTCTAAATTCCAGTGTATATAAGCCTAGTCGCTCCAGTCTTTCAACATATGACAGTCCTGCCATTCCGGGAATTAACCTACGCTGCATGCCCTCAATAGCAAGAATATCCTTCCTCAAATTTGGAGACCAAAACTGCACACAGCACTCCAGGTGCGGTCTCACTAGGGCCCTGTACAACATATATGACTTATGACAATTAAACATTTTTGACCTCTTGTCTGTTGACCTTGACCTCCTGGAGATTAGTCCAGGCATGAGAGGTCTGAAGATCCTCAGAATCATAACAGGAAATTTATAATATAGAAAGAGGCCATTTAGCTATTACGTTTGTGTCAGCTGAGAAATCTCTACACAGCTTAATTTTTGATGGTGAACCTGCAGATCACAGCTCGTCAAATATTCATTTAAATTCTTTTAAAATGTGATGAGGATTTCTGTCTCCACCAACTTTTTAGGCAGCGATTCCTAGATTAACGTAATCCTCTGAGTTAGAAAAATATTTATTCATCTACCCTCTCCTCTGACACTTCTATTTTAATCTTCTTGCAGTTTTTCAAGTATTTCTGTGGACAATCTTAGAAAACTTGAGACTACAAACACAATAGTTATCAGTGAGGTCCAGTTTCTAAAGAATGTGGGAATATGATGACCACGTCCTTGCCCTTATGCCCTGAGATCCATGACCCATCCTGCACAGCAGCAATGGCGAATTGCCAGCAACTTCACCTCAGATATGCTCAAAGAATGAATGTCTTATTAAATGCTGGATAAATCACTCACTGTTAGGCATAGAACACCGTAACCTTGATGGAGTTTTCAGCTGCCTGCAGTACGCTCTCAAGCTACGCATTCAAGTCTCTTGGCTTTTGTTAAATGTCATTTTAAATAACCATAAATGTAACAAAGTAGCATGATGTGTATTTCCAACTGATGTGACTGTTCAGCAATTGTAAGATGAACCTCATTTATATCTATAAGTGTAGAAATGGCTTTATGTCAACGAGGAGCTCGAATATGAATTGTTCTCAGAAGTGCTCAGACCAATTTTGTGATTTGCACATGACAATAGTGAATATTTATCCAATTTTAAGTTTATTAATCTTATCAGGTGCATAAAATTTGAAACTGCTGAGTTAATCTTGAGATAGTTTGTTTTTGAAGAAGAATGTTCAGTATGAAAATGCAGGTTTTCTTATTTGGATGTAAACATTTCATGATTTTCTCCATGTAGACAAAGCCAACAGGTGGAGTGTTCGATGTATCAATTAATGGACTCATTGAAACAAAAATTAAAGCCAACAGAACAAGCCAACCTTGAGGTAATTACTGGTGGATGCTCCCAACATTAATTTTTCAAATATTTTTCATTTTTTAAGCGCGTGTTATTCTATAAATCATAAGGAGTTGTAAATTTTGAGCACCTAACCCAGAAAATAATCCTAATATTATTATTTAATAACTATAAAAAATGATAACATTTCATAACTATGTTACGACCAGTTGACCAGTTACTTACCAGAAGTGACATTTTTCATGGCACTTTTTAAAATTAGTTTCCAGTCAATTTGAGGAAAATTTAGCAGTAATGATCACTGTGGTAAATAGTGTAAGCTTTTGGTAAACAAGTAATGCATTCATCATTGCATGTTTATGTTTACAAAACCTTCAATATAAAGTTGAAAGGAGGCATCTTAACATATTCAATTTCCTTAGTTGCACTTACACCCTGGCTTCTGTGCAGGATACCTATGCATGTTTGCATCCTGACGCAAAGCAAAAAACCCGTTGTCAAGAATGCTTGCCCTGCTGCTACTATAACCTAATGGGACAACTTTGCCAACGGAATGTTGATGCCTTGGTGAAATGTAAGTCTGAATTCATGATATGAAAAGTACTTAATAATAAACTTATTTTGGTATTACTAGTTTTCTATGGTTTTATCGTTAAATTTGTTTTGCAGTCCTGTCAATGTAGTGGTAAGACTGTTACTTCTTTGGCAAGCCAAATTCTATGGATGAAGGTATTTGACTGCCTATTAATTGATATAGTCAACTCATTTGCATAAATGGGATGTCCTCTATCACCACGTAAATCGATGTATTGTTGACATGTTAATTTAATAGAATTTAAATTAGTTGGACAAACAGAAAGAATGACATTTTCTAGATTGTGATAGGACTAAAATATCAAATAAATGACAATCACGAAAGTTGACATGGACATGGGGAGATAGTAAAGAGAGAGAGGAAGAGAAAGAATGCAAAAAACTATTCATAGAAAGTAATCAAAGGCTTTTTTTTAATCCTTCATGTGATCCTTCAAGCTGCCACAGGTGAAATCAGCATTCACTATCTATCCCTAATTAAAATTGTACAGCATTGAAACAGTATTTTTAACACACCGAGTGTGACTGATTATCAAATATCTTTTTAATCAAATCCTATTTTATTTTCCCTACATTGCCATCAACTCCTCCCAGATTCTATCACTCACCTACATACCAATTTACAGTGGCCAATTAACTTCAACACGTCTTTGGGCTGTGGGAGGAAAATGAGCACTAACTAATTGCGCTAACTAATTAGTTAATTAATTGTCAAGCAGAGACAGCTAGCCCAAGAATGCTACTCTGCATCTTCTTGGTGAAACTGTTGGATCGTTGTAAAACCTAACATCAATTTCATTTGTCCTTTCGGGAACCCCGCCAATTACCCTGCCCAACTGCCTAACCACTCTCATTTTCAGATTGCTCCATATATGCACCTTGTTCTTTGTGAAAATTTTCCCCCCTCAGGTCCTTTTTAAATCTTTCCCCTCAAATTGATTTTTTTTTCAATGAACCAGTTGAGTTTAAAAGGAGCAACAAAATGAACCACATTGTGTTTAAAAAGAGCAGAAAATAAAATCAAGTGTTTTTCAGGTTCTCATTTATATTCTGCTTATGAGCAAAACAGACATTGGGAATCAACTGCAAATATAATGTTTTTGGACACTCACATCCCTAAGTCGCAATTTGATGACCCTTACCTTTGCTGCAATTATATATTGACTCTTGACGACTGAGAACAAGCAGAGGCAATAGTTCTTGTTCATTGGGAATCGGATTCATATTCATGTATATTTATATATATATATATACTGTATATGTTTTGCGTCTTCTGGGCTCCTTGGTATCTATTTTGATCTTGTGCACATCACTATAGAATTCTCTGTATTCTTGAAGGAGAATAAAATAATCATCCTAAAACATTTAGCATATCAAAAAAGTACCATATTTAATAAACATGAGCAAAATATTATACTGGAATGGAATGGAATGGAATACTTTATTATCACATGTGACTAGGCACAGTGAAATTCTTTGCTGCATACCCAATGTATACAAATAGCACTCCTATATCAAATTGAATGAGAACAAACCTGCCAATGATAAAGGACATTCAATTAAATATTTTTATGCAAATTCTTTCTCTCAAAATTTCACCTTGGTTGTATTGCTAAATACTTGATATAGTAACACATGCATATTGAACATCTATATACTAAAACTTGTTTGTTTGTTTGTTTGTTCCTGAACTACATCCAAAATGGTACACGATAGCGTGACAATTTTAGGCCCACCTTACTCACCGTCATCCCTTTGGTGCTAATGGAAGAAGTTTTATTGAAATCGGTGTTATATTTTTAAAGTTATTTACATTTTAAAGTTTAAATCTATCTCTTAGGGAGGGAGGGAGGGGGGGGGGAGGAGGAGGGAGGATAATGGGGGTTGAGGGGGATGGAGTGGGAGGGAGGGGAAGGGGGAGGGGAAGATAGCGGAGTCAGGGGGTGTGGGGACAAGGCAGGAATGGGGTACTGATTGAGCTACTCTTCCTAGCTCAGCAGTTTCTTGTGAAACTAACAAACCTTTGCCTTGCAGTTGTTTTGTTATCAATATCATTCAATAGAACCATCAGGCTATTAAACACTACAACCTCCAAATATGATCCAAACTACACAGACTTCGGACATTGTTTTTGTTTTTGCACTATTATTGATTGTTTTTATAGATATAGTTCTGTTTTGGGACATATGACAGTAAAATGACTCTTGATGTGCATACCACTTTGTTCATTTGGTCTGTAGATACGATTGAGGCCAAATTTGTACTTGAGTCTTGTTGAGCAAAATATGCAAATTTAATGTGACCATTCAGGAGACAATGGAAAAGTTTTATGAGCTTGCATCTAATGAAAATGACATTGAGTTGTTTTTATTCTGATGGTATAATTTCTCATTGTGCCAAATGCATTCCTAAAGAACAACATGGGAGCATGGACTTCTGTCCAATTCTTAATCTCTTCACTTGTAGATTGATGTTTTGTAAATATGTCTGTAGGTACCAGGTTATCATTGGATGCTCTCAAGCGTCATTTACATGTCACCACTTCTAAGTACGAGGCAGCAAAACCATTTCCCGGTGGTGAAGTCGAGACACCAACAGCTCCATTCTTCAAATCTAAGATTGTACTGGCAATTCCATATGTTGTCATGCGACCAAATCTGGAGGATATTCAGGTAGCAAGTTGAAAATTACTAATATATTGGGTTGTAATTTATGACTGCTGGAGCATTTCTTTCTACTCACAAAATAAGCTGATTAACAGATATACAAAGAGGATGTCACTGGCTATCCTTTTCCATTATATCCATGTTCAAAATGAAAAACAGCATTCCAAATGTAGAAAAGTATTAAACATTATTTTACATACCTTACATGTATAGAACTATTGCACTTTAATTTCCATGTCAGTAATGCATCTTGATTTTTTTCCGATTAGAACAGTGCAGCTCAGGAACAGCCCTTAAGTCCACTATGTCCTTGCCGAACAAGTTAAGCATCTCCTTTGCCTATATGTGACCAATATCTCTCTATTCCCTGCATATCCATTTGCCTATCTAAAGCCCCCCAAATGCCTCCATCATATCTTGCTCCACCACCAATCCTGGCTGCGCATTTCAGGCACCCACCACTGTGCCCTGCACATCTTTAAACTTTGCCTCTGACCTTAAACCTATGCCCTCTAGTCTTTGACATTTTCCCCTGGGAAAAACGGCTTGACTGTTTACCCTATCAATGTCCCTCTTAATTTTATATATTTGTATCAGGTCTCCCCTCAACTTTTGAATTTCCAGAGAAAACAAACCAAGTTTGTCCAACCTCTCCTCATAGCTAAAACCCTCTAATCCAAACCTGCACCTTCTCCAATATTAAATAATATGAATAAAATATTATAATTTTACTTATGAAATTCTTGTCAAGAAGGTGGAAGGAAATTATAACTCTTGTGCATCGTTACACTCGCAACAGCGCGGGAGTTAAATGTTACGATGTAACAATGAGTTGATCTCTGTATTTATATGTGAATTAGGTTACACGGATGAAGTGTCCTTGGGAGAGATGGGTTGTCAATTTCAATGTAATGGTTGCTTATTATGAGTCATATTAATAGCTGTTTGGGACGTTTAACTCAAGGATGGCCTGATGACATTGAATGGGACTGAAGGGATAGGGTAGTCTATGAATAAATGGTTCACCGCTGCTTTCTGGAGTGTGAATTGTGCTGAGACCATATTTGCAAAATAAATACAGATAGATTTGAAAACATTTGAGAGAGTTCTTTACAGGCAAATCAGCTTCTTTATTCAGCTATTTCTATCGAACATTAACTAGTACCTCAGCAATAACCACAGGTTTTTTCTCAAAGTCCTGGGGTTATATATGAGGTGAGCAGAACAGTTGAGGGATGCAGCTTACTGGAGACACTGCCTCATGCACAGAATGTTCAGACAAAGGACCTACTTGATATATTTGAAAAGCAGGATCTCAGGAGGCTCTGGGTGTCATGTCAGACTGTGGAAGATATTTGCTGCCTACTGGACCTAAACCTAGGGATCATGCTTTATCATTGATTGTCAGTCAACATTTCTTCAACTTCTTTACTGCAGAATCATCCAGGGCTCTCCCACAGGAGTTCACACATGTCAGCACACAAGTGTATAAAGCAGAAGAAATGGGCATGGCGTGGAGTGTAACATCTGTCAGTAACAGCCAAGATTATTGTTGTGGTGGAGGAAAAGGGTGGTCTATCTGATTAAGTTTATGTGTCATTTGATGGTATACGATTCACTTAATGTTCAACAATCTGTTGATCATATTGGTAAAAATATCACATCTGTCAACAATTTAAATAAAAATGCCAATCTGTTAAAAATGAATGAGACTATTCAATGATGCAGTCATAAAAATTATTAATTTACTGAGTCATTTTCAGTTTCCAACAGCAATTGCATTTTATTGCTCTTTCCAGTCACTATAAGGCCCATGCAAGAAAACACAAAATTGGATAGGTTTGTAATGAAGTTGCTGCACTTGATTTTAACGGAGTTTGAGCAGGAGCAATCTCTAGAAATGGCCCATCTCTGCTTCTATTTTGCTGAGTTCTTATTCATCCAGTCCATTTGATGTACAAAGGGATCATAGGATGCAAGCCCATAGCTTCTTGAAAGTGATAACACAAGCGGATGGGGTGGTAAAGAAAGCATATGGCATGCTTATCTTCATTAGTCAGAGTATTGAGTATAAAAGTCAGCAAGTCATGTGGCAAGAAGTAATAAAATAAGCATATTTTATGGTTCCATAAAAAGACTCTAACTATCTATCCTATCCAAATCTCTCATTATTTTATATACGTCTATCAAGTGGTCCACAAGTTCAGAAGCTCCTAAGAAAATAATCTGTTTGTTCAATCCATGCATTTGGCTAATACTTTCCAGTTCAGGTACCGTAACATCCTGGTGAACTTATTAAAGAATCCTTTCTTTAATAAGTTGACCAAAACTAACACCATACTCCAAAAGAGATCTACCCCATATTTTATGGAACCATAAGAAGCATTTAGGCATTCACATGAATAGGAAGGAATCGAGAACTAAACCATGTATAGGCAGGTGGGACTAGATAGCCTGGCATCATGCTTATTTCAAGCATATTGAACCAAAGGTCCTGTTCCTGTGGTGTACATTTTCACATTCCATGTACCAATATGGCCATCAGTAACTTCTAGAGGTTTGTTTGTCTGATTAGATTGGTGCTTTCTCTCATGTAGTGAATACTGACATTTTTGTACCAAAAACAAGAAAAAACAAACTACAGTAGTTCCATACTTTTGACATTCACTGCTCGGATAAATGAAATATATCATTGTGACATCTTTTTCTTTAAACTAGCATGCTTGGAAATTATATGTTGAAAGTTAATTACAGTATTTAATTTACTTTCTATTTTCCATAGACTAGATACATATATAAAATTAAAATTCATCAATCGTGTATCATCTTGTGGAAAATTCCAAATAGCAATCTGTTATCAATTTATAATTTTATTCTGCAGTCTATCCTTAACAGAGCTGTGAACATAATTCTCTCCATGCCCAAGGATATTCCTCTTTGGGCCTTTGCCCATCTACATCTCAAACAGCAGCAGGTATTCTTCATTGCTTTGTTTTCATTCTTAAATTTTAAACTTTATTTCCTGTTTGCTTATGGCACAGTTAATTATTTTAAAATTTAATTTCATGCTGTTACTTTTATTTTTGCATGGTCTTAGATTGAACAGAATGCTGCTCGAGAACAGGGTGATGACAGTATCCTTGGTAAACAGGTAGTGCTCAAATCCCTTGATAAACAGATTAGTGAACACAAGGATGTCACTAAGGTTGTGATCCAACTTGGTTCCGTAATTTCCAATTTAAAGAGTGATGCAGCAAAAATTCTTGACAATTTCTCTCCCTTCTCCCACTTGTGGAATCAGGTGAGTTTGCATCTCTTCTGTATTTATTTGTGTGCACATGTGTGAACAAATGAGAAGTAGGCATCCTGAAATCTAAATTTGATACAGCAGTACTTGTCATTCACCAAATATTAAAATTATGAATATAAGAATTAGAGACAGCAGTAGACCATGAAACGTTGCTTCACTGCTTAATAAGATCAAGGCTGACTGTAAATTCAGCTTCACATTCCCAATTACTTGTAACCTTTCACCTCCCCTTGCTTACCAACCAACTTTCTTCCTTTAATCTCAACCCCATCTTAAAAATATTCAAAGACTCTGCTTTGCCTCTTTCGAAAGAGAATTTTAAAGACTTAGAACTCTTTGATAGAAAAAAAACCTCCCATTTGTCTTAAATGGACATCATTATTTCTGAATATTAACCTCTTGTCCTAGATTCATTTGCAAAGATGAAACATACACTTCATATGCATACTTTCAAGACCCATTAAGATTTTATATGTTTCAATAGTCTCCTCCCATTTTTGTAAACTCTTATTTGATACAAACCTAGACTGTCCAGTCTTTCCTTATAACACAACCTGCCCATTCAAGGTTTTAGTCCAGTAAACTTTCACTGAACCACTACCATCGCATTAATATACCACCTTAAAATTAAATTCTTGCTATTGAGGGCGTGCAGCGTAGGTTTACTAGGTTAATTCCCAGAATGGCGGGACTGTCATATGTTGAAAGGCTGGAGCGACTAGGCTTGTATACACTGGAATTTAGAAGGATGAGAGGGGATCTTATGGAAACATATAAGATTATTAAGGGGTTGGACACGTTAGAGGCAGGAAACATGTTCTCAATGTTGGGGGAGTGCAGAACCAGGTGCCACAGTTTAAGAATAAGGGGTAGGCCATTTAGAACAGAGATGAGGAAAATCTTTTTCAGTCAGAGAGTTGTAAATCTGTGGAATTCTCTGCCTCAGAAGGCAGTGGAGGCCAATTCTCTGAATGCATTCAAGAGAGAGCTAGATAGAGCTCTTAAGGATAGCGGAGTCAGGGGGTATGGGGAGAAGGCAGGAACGGGGTACTGATTGAGAATGATCAGCCATGATCACATTGAATGGTGGTGCTGGCTCGAAGGGCCGAATGGCCTACCTCTGCACCTATTGTCTGTTGTCTATTGTCTATAAAAGACGCAAAACACAGATCCTTTTGAACCTCAGAACTGCAAATTTTCATCATTTTGATGCTATGTTTTTTTCTCTATTTTCCCTGTCAAATTGGACAATTACACATTTTAACATATGGCATCCACTGTGATACTTAGTTTGTTGAAAAATTATGTTTATTAGTTATTGTGTATAAAATTGGAATCTAAACACCATCTATTGAGCTCGAATCCTCACCAAAAACAAAGCCAAATTTTAAGACATTTATTTTATGACCCCCCCCCCCCCCCCCCACTATTGTTTATTTCCTTGCCATTATCTTTTGGGAACATTCTGACCATTGTGTGAGTTACCATTGCACTGATAACTCACTCACCGTTCTGAATGTGCCTTCCCCTTCCCTCCCCATCCCCCTCCCCCTCCCTCCCTCAACACATTAGAAACAACTGTGAGCTACCGACCAAACCTATGGGATTCATGCACGTGAATAGAAGTCTAAAGATTGTTGACCAAGGAAATGTCAGCAGTTATATAGACTACAACTAGGTCAATCATTATTAGTGAAAATTCCTGGCATTGTGAGAAATGGAAGGTTTAAAAGTTGGAATTTGAGGTCTTTATCATCTAACCAAACCAATATAGTATGTAAGGATTATCCTGATTTCACAGTTGCTTTCACATCATCCATCTTAGGGTTGTGGATCTCTTAAGAATATGTGTTGATGTATAGACTTCTTCAAGTAAGTTATTGTGCTATCACTTGTTCTGGATGGAACCAATAACAACGCACCATGGAATTTCTATTTATTTAGGAACCGACTGAAAAAGTAAAGGAATTCATGGATTCAAATCCAATCCTCTCTGAGCTCCATGAACAAATCACATTCTATGCTGTATGTATAAACCTGATTATCATTCTAGTGCATTAAATGCAAATCCACTGTTTTTGAAAGATAATAACCCTTGCATTCTGTGCTTTACATAGCAATTGGAGAACCAGATTGACGAGCTGCCCTCATGTTACGAAGTTGGTTCAATTCAATTTGACACACAGCATTTGAAGCTGGCATTGATTCAAGAATGCCGTACCTGGAAGCGGGCCTTCGGTACAGCCTTAAACAGAAAAACTGCAACAGAAATGGATGAGATTTTTTATTTTATTGAAAATCTTAGTAAACGACTGAGCCGACCAATTAAAGATTTAGATGATGTGCGGGGAGCCATGACCGCTCTGAAAGAAATCAGAGATGCTGAGATAAAGATCGACATGACCATTGAACCTATTGAAGAAACCTATGCCCTCCTAAATAAGCATGAGCTACTTTTTCAAGATGGTAATGCCGAAAGAGTTGATGGACTAGCTTATGCATGGAAAAACTTAAATGCACAGGTACTCCCTTAAAACAAATGATGCATGGGATAACGAGTTAGATTCCGATTTAATTTTATGCAAGGAATTTTGAAAATAAATGAAATTTTATTATTGAAGTGTAGTTTGTATTAATTGAGACATCGAGGTGCTTTCTTGGCCACTGATTCGATATGTTGGTCCAGGACAAGTTGCTGGTGATATTTCCTGTTAGGAACTTGAAACTTTCAACTGTCTCTACTTCGGCATTGTCAATGTACATGTACCGCTTTATTTCTTGAAGTCGATTACTATCTCTTTTGTCTTGCTGACATAGAGGGAGAGGTTGTTGTCTTGGCACCATTTTACGAGGTTCCCGATCTCCTTCCTGTACTCAGTCTCATCATTATTTGAAATCCGGCCCACTATGGTGCAAATTTGTAAATTGAGTTGCATTTGTATTTGGCTGCACAGTCGTGGGTGTATAAGGAGTAAAGAAGAGGGCTGAGAATGCATGGAGGGATATGGATCCCTGGCAGAGGAAATTAATTTAACTCGTCATCAAATTTGTCACATACATTGTGAACCAAAGGGCCTGCTCCTATGCTGCACTGCTCTGAATTGTATAAGAGCTAAAGTTAATGAAGGACAAAAGTAACTTAGTGATGCACTATTGAAATATCATGGACATTTACAAAATAATGAATGGAATACTGACAACCGCAGTTAATCTGCAGAAGTATATGCCATGCAGACATATTCGATTTAGAGAGAGTCCAGTGTGGGTATACTATAATGAAGACATTATGTGGAAATTATCTATATACTAAAACTCGTTTGTTTGTTCCTGAACTTCAGCCAAAATGGTACACGATAGCGTGACAATTATAGGCCCACCTCACTCACCGTCGTCCCTTTGGTGCTAATGGAAGAAGTTTCATTGAAATCAGTGTTATATTTTTAAAGTTATTCACATTTTAAAGTTTAAATCTATCTCCTAGGGAGGGAGGAGGGAGGGGGGGGAGGGAAGGAAGGGGGAGGATAAGGGGGTTGAGGGGATGGAGTGAGGGGGGAGGGGAATGGGGAGGGGAAGGGGGGAGGGGAAGGGAGAGGGGGGGGAGGAGAGGGTGTTGCACCAATGCAGGAGAGGTTTGGGCCCAACTTGGCCTGGTATTCCTTAAAATGTCAGTAGTTAAAGGGTGAATTGATCAATTATTTGGAGATCCTGAAGGAAAGTTAAGGAATGTAGGTCAATTCACAGTATGTTGAGCATCTTGATGGAGCCCTGCAATTCATCACCAAAATGAGCTCTGTGAACACTGTCACCAAGATGGGCCACTGGTTAGAAAATGGATCGCTTGCCGATCTCACAGGTATCAAACAGGGAAAGGTGGAACTCCATCCTGTCCTTCACTGAGATGCTACAGTGTTTTCAACCAAGGTGAAACACATAGAACAATAAATATAGTGCAACCATATAACATTTTTATTGCTATCTGACTTCAATTTCTGTGTGACAGGTTGTGCAGACACAGACTATACTTTTAAAAGTGGAACCTGCAATGAAGACTGATCTGCAGGATGGGGTAAAAATCTTCCAAACCAATGTTCAGAATTTTTATCAAGACTACGATACAAAGTAAGTGTTGGAGGAAACAAGACGTAATAGAAAATAGAGTCACATCCAGTAATGCAAACTATTATTTGAGAAATAAACAATCTGCTGGAGGAAGTCAGTGAATCGAGCAGCATCAGTGGAAGGAAATAGACAGTTGATGTTTTGCATTGGGACCCTTCATCTGGAGCGTGTCTAATCGAATCCAGATGAAGGATCTAGGCCCAAGCCATCAACTGTTCATTTCCCTATTCCCATTGAGTTTGATGTTTGTTGCTCCAGATTCCAGCATCTGCAGTCTCTAGTGCCTACATTAACGGAAAACTGACTGTCAATGTAAAATACTCATGTAACTCATACTATTATAAGAAAATAACTGCAGATGCTGGTACAAATCGAAGGTATTTATTCACAAAATGCTGGAGTAACTCAGCAGGTCAGGCAGCATCTCGGGAGAGAAGGAATGAGTGACGTTTCGGGTGACGTTTCAGTCTGAAGAAGGGTCTCGACCCGAAACGTCACCCATTCCTTCTCTCCCGAGATGCTGCCTGACCTGCTGAGTAACTCATATTATTCATAGATATATATTTATGAAGTGCACTTTAATTGGAAAGTTTCTGCTTGGAGAATCAGTAAATGTGCTGTACAAACATAATATAGGGTGTGGTCGTGAATTGATTTTTTAAAAATGAAAACTGATCCATTTTCACAGGCACTACATTAAGAAAGGTAACACCAACTCCTTGTTGTTTTCCCCCTCAATGACAAACAGAAAGCAAGTCTTTCATGAATCTAATAAAAATGAACTGCAGATGCTGGTTAACATCAAAGATAGACACAAAATGCTAGAGTAACTCAGCAGGTCAGACAGCATCTCTGGAGAAAATGGATAGGTGACATCACATGTTGGGACCTTTCTTCAGACCCATCAAGGATCTTCTTGGAAGTGGTATTCTGAAGAGGATGTTTAGGTTCTGCTTGGAATAAACAGAGTTCTGCATTTTCACATGCATAAATGCCATGAATTTTGAATCTACCTTGTATATTCTTTTGGGTTTATTAATGTTTGTCATCTGTAACCAGTCCACAGGCTACATTCAGGATTGCTCATGCCTTTCACAGTATCTTAATATATGATTTATAAATTTAAAAACAATATTAATAAGGGCAACATGATCTGAACTATGTGTTATTTAAGCACAAGTGCCCAAGCACAGATTCGTCGATCGTATCACTGAACACCTCCGCTCAGTCCACCTAAACCTACCTGGCATCCCAGTTGCTAAACACTTTAACTTCACCTCCCATTCCCACACTGACCTTTCGGTCCTGGGCCTCCTCCATTGTCAGAGTGAGGCCCAGCGCAAATTGGAGGGACAACACCTCATATTTCGCTTGGGCAGCTTACACCCCAGCAGTATGAATGTTGACCTCTAACTTCAAGTAACCTTTGCCTTCCCTCGCTCTCTCCATCCCTCCCCCTTCCCAGTTCTCCAACTCATTTGACTCTCCTCATTTACATTTTATCTCTGTTTGCTTTACTGTCACCTTCTCCAAGCTAACAATTCTACATTTTCCTTGAGCTTCATCCCCTTTGTCTCATTTTTACACCTTACATTTCCTTCTCTCTGTATCTCCCACTCCTCTGTTTCAGTCTGAAGAAGGGTCTTGACCTGAAACATCATCCATTCCTTCTATCCTGCTGAGTTACTCCAGCATTTTGCGTCTATCTATATTGTTATTTCACATGTCTCATTTACGGTAGGGAAAGATGTAACACTGCCTTTTCGGCACTACATCATGGTTGTAGTCAAAGGATGTAAGTAGTGTTGGTTTCTTCCCCAAAGGGTATGGGAACATGCTTTGTGCAATATCCTCTTCTCAATTTGTGTCAATTTCTTCTATATTCTTTGACACTGAATGCAGGCTTTCCACCTGACTTCCAATTTCAACAAGTATTTTTATGTGTACCTGTTACCAACCTTTTTCAAGATTAAAGCCTTGGACTTGATGGGCTGAAGGGTCTGTTTCCGTGCTGAGTGACTCTATGACGTTATAATGATTCTATCCAGGTGAATGATAGAGGGGTGCAATTAACTAAGAAGTTAATAATCCAGTTGGTGGAATATGGCTTTCAAGGATGCTTTCACTGATACTACTTGTTTGAGGTGTACGAGTTACAGAAATATTTCATCTAAGGATTTCTGAAATGAACCTCATGGTTATTTACGCTCTTTGTCTTCTGAACTTATGTTTGGAGGGCATTTTACTTCCTGTGGACAGAAGACATCCCCGA
Organism: Rhinoraja longicauda; assembly: GCF_053455715.1. Lineage (NCBI taxonomy): Eukaryota > Metazoa > Chordata > Chondrichthyes > Rajiformes > Arhynchobatidae > Rhinoraja > Rhinoraja longicauda. The sequence goes on along the minus strand of NC_135954.1, from coordinate 39,098,078 downwards.
TGCTGTGGACTTCCTCCACAAAAGCCCAAGTGCAATATCCAAAAAGCATGAACCCCATTTTTTCCTAACATGCTACTATGCATTTTAAGGTCAAATTCACTTCCTACTCCACTGTGGAAACCTTGCTCCATTCATTTTACATTTCACATTCAGGAGATTGATTCATAACAGAGGACGCAGTCCCCCATTTTCCAACAGTATTACATTGAGAATTAAAACTAATGATACCAATAGATATTAAACAGAACTGGGTGATAATGCATGAGGTTTGAAATGATCCCGATAAGACTATTTTTAATTAAGAACATAAAAACGTTGTTTTTTTCCCCCAAGATCATTGCAACTAAAAGGTGAACTGCTCTACCAACATTTTATTATTGATTGTTTGCTTTAACTACAAAATGAGGATGAATAAAAAATGAAAAATAAACTTACATTCATAACCTCCTGAATTGTTTATTAGTCTATATATTGTGCAAACTATTGGAAGCTGAATGTAAATGTTGCTAAAGAAGTCAACTACCTTGTGGTTTGTGGTTTCACATTGCAGAGGTCCCGGTGCTGAAGGTCTTCCACCTCAAGAAGCTAGCGAAAGGCTGCAGATCTTTCAGACTAACTTTGAGGAGCTCTGGCGGAAATATACTACTTATTCTGCAGGAGAAGAACTCTTTGGGCTGCCTGTTATTGGTACCAATTGTCTATTTATATAGCTTTCCACGTTGTCTTCAGTGTTTTGATATGTGGCGTCAGGGATGACACCAGGTTAGACAATAACCATACCGATACTCAAAGTTGGCTGAACTCACATAATATGGTATATTGAAAGTAATAATAAAGTCCAGGTCCGCATGGTGGCACTGTCCCTTGCTGTCAGTGTGTATGTGAGGAGGTTCTGGCAATCTCAGGCTTATCACAGCCACTTAGTACTGGTCTCGAAGGAGGAGGCGTGGTAGTCTCAGGTTTCTCCCTACAGTTCACCATTGCCTCGAGAGGAGGTGCTGGCCGTCTAGGGCTTGTCCTGACAGCTCAGCTTTGGTCTTGAATAGGAGGAGCTGGCGGTCTCAGGCTTATCCTGGTGGCTCAGTCATTGCCTGTGTGTGCGGGCGAGGTCCCTCATTGTCTGTGGGAGGGAGGGAGTGCTGTCGCAGATATAATTGGGTAACATAACTTCTTTCATTCAAAAAGAAATGGCCAAAATGTTGATGAACTCATTAAGTTGGAAGCGGAGCATGCCATTCAGCCCCTCAAGCTGCTCTGTTAATTATTAAAATCATGTCTGAACCAATTGTCACTTTAGTTCCATATTTCCATTTAACAGCAGTAACTTTTCACTTCACACGCTTACTTTCTTATCAAAATTTAATCTACCTCTGCCTTAAAAATATTCATTGACTCTGGAATTATTTTGCTCCAAAGGTTTTAGAAATAAAGACTGAGATAAAATGTTTCCCACATCTCTGTCTGAAATGAGCAATTCCTTATTTGTCAACAGTGGCCACAGGATTCTAGATTCTAGATTACATTCCCATGGTACTATATTGTTGATATGTTCATAATTATTTTTTATCAGACATGCACCGTTAAAAGGAGAAATGCAGCAGTCGTTATGAATGATATCTGCTCTGCGCAGTGCATGGTCTTTGCCAATTGAATCCACACAGAGGTTACTGTAATTGTGTGAAGACAAGCTAATCACCCACTAGTTTGTACTAAAGACAAATGTAATAGTTATTGTAATCAGGAACAATTGAGCTTTTAATGTGATCATAAGTGCTGAAAATCCTCTCTTGCTCTAAAAATTAATGCTGCAAGTGGCTGAGTCTCTTGCCCTCAGAAGATTAAAAAAATCAAGAAAAAATGACTTGTATTTATATCACATCTTTCATGGACTTAGTGTTTTTGATACATAATTATTGCCATCTTATATAAAATGAACAATTGACTGAGCTGTGTAGACAAAAAAAAATTGCAGATGCTGGTTTAAATCGAAGGTAGACACAAAATGCTGGAGTAACTCAGCGGGTCAGGCAGCATCTCGGGAGAGAAGGAATGGGTGACGTTTCTGGTCGAGACCCTTCTTCAGACTGATCTGGATGAGTTCTGAAGGACAAAGCTGTCAGACAGAGTCTGGAGCTAGGATTATACCCTGTATATGAGTTAACACGAAGGAAAACCCATTTGTCATTACCCTCACCAATCTATCTGATGCAGATGCTTCTGTCAATTACAGTTCCGATTCATAGAGTCAGAGTCATACAGCGTAGATTCATCCAACTAAACCATGCTGAGCAATATACACATCTAAGGTAGTCCCAATTGTCCACGTTTGGTCCAGATCTGTCTAAACCTTTCCTATACATGAACCTGTCCAAATGTCTTTTAAATGTTGTTATTATACCTGAGTCAACCACTTCTTCTGGCAGATGTTTCAAATATGTACCACCCTCTGTTTGAACCATTTGCCCTTTAGGCTCCTATTGTCTTTCCCTTCGCACCTTAAACTTATGCCCTTTATTCCCCAATCCAGAGAAAAGTACTGCATGCATTCACCATATCTATTCCACTCATGATTTTATAGACCTCTATAAGACCTAATGTCACAACAAGTCCCTATACCTCCCCCCTTGACTCCATCCAAGGACCCCGACAGTCTTTTCAGGTGAGGCAGAGGTTCACTTTCACTTCCTCCAACCTCATCTACTGTTCCAGGTGTGGATTCCTATATATTGGCGAGACCAAGTGCAGGTTCGGCGATTGTTTCGCTGAACACCTCCGCTCAGTCCGCGTAAACCTAGCTGATCTCCCGGTTGCTAAACACTTTAACTCCCCCTCACATTCTCACACTGACCTTTCTGTCCTGGGCCTCCTCCATTGTCAGAGTGAGGCCCAGCACAAATTGGAGGAGCAGCAGTTCATATTTTGCTTGGGCAGCTTACACCCCAGCGGCATGAACATTGACTTCTCCAACTTCTAGTAACCTTTGCCTTCACTCTCTCTCCATCCCTCCCCCCTTACCAGTTCTCCGACCAGTCTTACTGTCTCCGACTACATTTATCTCTGTTTGCTTTGTTGTTACCTCCCAGCTAACAATGATCTATTCTACATTTTCCTTGATCTGCATTACCTTTGTCCTATTTTCACACCTTACACTTCCTTATCTACATATTTTCCTCTCCCCTGACATCAGTCTGAAGGATCTCGACCCGAAACATCATCCATTCCTTCTCTCCAGAGATGCTGCCTGAGTTACTACAGCATTTTGTGTCTATCAAGGAATAAATCCTAGCCTGCCAACCTCTCCCTTAAAACCTGGCAACATGCTTGTATATTTTTTCTACACTCTTACCAGCTTAATGGCATCTTCCCCAAAACAGGGTGACCAAACTGGAACACAATACCCCATGTGTGGCCTCACCAATATTTTGTACAACTGTAACATAGCGTCCAAATGCTATACTCAATTCCCTGACTGATGCTGTCCATCATGCCAAAAGCCTTCTTCATCATCCTGTCAACCAAGGAACTATATATTTGTACTCCTAGATCCTTCTAATCTGCAATATTCCATAGGGCCCTACCACTCATTGTGAGTCCTACCCAGGTTTGACTTCCCAAAATGCAAACCCTTAAACTTATCGGAAGTAAACTTAATTTGCCATTTGTCGGCCCACTTACCCAGTTGAACAAGATCCCACAGTAATTGTTGATAATCTTTACTGTCTACCATGCTACTGTCTGTCAAGCTTGACTTTCTCCCTCGTAGGATCCTCAAAATATTGCTGAGGAAACCTTCCTAAACACACTTAAGAAATTCCATTGGCAGTGCCAGTCTATAATAGGAAATAAAAAATCTCCTAGTATGACAACCCTGTTACTCCTGCAACTTTCCACAATCTCATTGCATAATTGTTCATTTAATACCCATTGACTATTTGTAGACAATAATTTCAACAAGGTGAACAACCCCTTCTTATTTCTCAAATCCACCATAAAGTCTAGCTTTAAAAAAATTAAAAATAGACTTTATTCAGGTAATAAATACATGTACCGTGCAAAAAACTCCATCCGACATTCACGGAGGTTGTACATTCAATTTACTGAATTCACTCCCCAAACACAATTTTACCCCACACCCTTGCCACTCATGTGGCCCACTGGAGTCAAATCCCTGGATAGATACATGGATAGGAGAGGTTGACAAGGATGTGGGCCAAACGCAGGCAAAATGAGACTTGCTTAGATGGGGCAACCTGGTCAACATGGACGAATTGGGCCACAGGAGCTGGTTCTATGCTATATAACCCTCTAACTCTAAAGGCCTTGCTGAAGTCCATCTTAACAACATCCTCATCAATCCATTTGCAGATCTCTTTCAAATAACTCCAATAGATTTGTTAGATATGATTTTGGATGCACAAAGCCATGCTGACTGTTCCTAATCAGTCTGGGCCAATCTAAATACTGGTGGATTCTGTCTGCGGAATCTCCTCCAACAACTTACTTACCCCTGATGCCTGCCTCACTGTCCTGTAATTCCCTGGCTTGTCTTTGCTGCCCTTCTTGGATAACGGTACAACATTAACCAACCTCCAGTCTTCTGGAACTTCACCTATGTCTAAAGATGAAACCTCTGCAAGGGCTTCCAGTGTGAAGGTGGAAAATGTAGTCCTTAATGGATAATTTGTGATTGCATTTATAGAGGTGGATGATGCCAATGCTATTTTTAAGGCAAATGTGTGTGAATTTTAGAATGGGATATACATAATAATAGAGTTGGAAAAACTCTATTGAAAATGACAAATTGCTGGGCTTGAATTAAATGTCTCTCAGTCAATTGAAAAAATGGAGGAAGAAAACTGCAGAGGTTCAGATTGCAGTTTTACAACCTTCCTTGATTATAGGACTGAAGCTAGAAGATTGGAGTAATTCTAACATTGTACTTTCCTTTAAAATAAAGTGGTAGTTTAATTGCTGTCCTGTTATGTGTGGGGCTTCTGTAGTAGACAAATTACTGAGTTAAGGATTCGTAGAAATTACACTTAGAAAGACGCAGGTTAATTTGGAATTGTCAGCAAGGGTTTATTAAGGGAAGGTCTGCTGACCCGAAACATCATCTGCCCATTACTTACTTAGCTTCCTAAGTGAGGATGTATTTGATCAGGCCCTGGGGACTCATCCACTTTATTGCTTTAAACATTATTGTGATGTTGATTAATGGATAAATATTGATCAGGAGCAGAAAGACTATTCACAATTGTACCACGGGAAATTTTATAAAAACCTGATAGTTTACCATCATTATAAAAACCTATTTAAAAGCCATCATCCCTCAAGTCTCTGAAGTGGGTCTTCAACGCACAAAAGTACAGATGAGAGTCTTGAGCCACAGTTGATATTGACACACATTAATGTTACAGATCTTTTTAAACAGATATAATTTTTATTTCATTTTCAAGACTTTTTAATTTCGCTTTCATGATACTAGACTTTAAACTATACTTTAAACTTTAGAAATACAGTGTGGAAACAGGGCCTTCAGCCCACTGTATCTGCGCAGACCAGCAATCATCCCATACACTGGCACTATCCTACACGCTAGGGACCATTTACAATTGTACCAAAGCCAATTAACCTATGTCTTTGGAATGTGGGGGGAAACCAGAGCACCTGGGGAAAACCCACACAGTCACAGGGAGAATGTACAAACTCCGTACAGACAACACCTGTGGTCAGGATCGAACCCAGTTCTCAGGCGCTCTAAGACAGCAACTCTATCGATGTGCCACTATGCCACCCTACTTTAACATACTTTAATCGTAATTCTACTATACTTTACTTTACTCGACTTCTACTTTAATCCTAATCTTTATTTCAGTACCGGGTATAATGACATGTGTTTCTGTGTTGTATGACTATGACTTTAATAATATGTAGAGAAAATACTTTTGAATTATTTGCTTTGGGAATTAAAATTGCACATGTTTTTCTTTTTGTTATAAAATAGATTATCCTGATTTACAAAGAATCAAACGTGAGCTCACATTGCTTCAGAAATTGTATGGTCTGTATAATTCAGTTATCGATAATGTTAATGGCTACAATGACATTTTGTGGAGCGAATTGGATGTTGAAAAGATCAACAATGAACTTCTGGATTTTCAGAACAAGTATGTAGACCCAAAACAGAATGTATTTAATTTAACAATTGCCCTTGGCATTGTTTAAGTTGAGTCAGAGAATATAGTGTTCAATAATGGGACGGCACGGTGGCGCAGCGGTAGAGTTGTTGTCTTACAGCGCCAGAGACCTGAGTTCGATCCTGACTATGGATGCTGTCTATACAGAGTTTGTACATTCTTTCCGTGACCTGCGTGGGTTTTCTCCGGGTGCTCTGGTTTCCCCCCACACTCCAAAGATGTACAGGCTGGCAGGCTAATTGGCTTGGTATAAATGTAAAATTGTCACTAGTGTGTAGGATATTGTTAGTGTGCCGGGATCACTGGTCGACATGGACTCGGTAGGCCAAAGGCCTGTTTCTGCACTGTATCTTTAAACTAAACCTAAACTGGTAAATCACAGGGGATCCAGGTGAACTAGTCAACTGGATACAAAATTGGCTTGATGGGAGGAATCAGAGGGTGGTGTAGAGTGTTGTTTTTCAGATCGCAGGCCTGTGATGTGGTGAACTACAGAGATCAGTGTTGGGTCCTCATACATATTAACAATTTTGATAAGAATGTAGGTGGTACGATTAGTAAGTTTGTGGATGACACCAACATTGGTCGGGTGCTGGACAGTGAAGAAGGTTGTCTAAGTTTGCAACAGGATCTAGAGCAATTGCGAAAGTGGGTAAAGGAATGGCAGATGGTATTTAACTAAGACAAGTGTGCAATAATGCATTTTAGGAAGTTATACCGCAGCAGGACCTACAATGTAAATGACAAGGCCCTGGGGAGTGTTGTAGGACAGAAGGACTTAGAGGAACAAGTAAAAAGTTCCTTGCGCATGGTTACATGGGTAGGCAGGTAGTGCAGAAGGCACATAGCATGCTCATCTTCATCGAATAAGGTGTAGAGATCAAAAGGTGGAACTTCACGTTACAGTTGTCAATATGTTGATGAGACAGTGCTTGGAATATTCTGTGCATTTCTGGTTGCCATACACGTGGAAGAATGTTTTAAGATAAGAGGGGAGAAAAGATATACAATGATGTTGCTGGGATTGGAGTGCTTGAGTTTTAAGGAGAGACTAAGTAGGCTGGGATTACCTTTCCTGGAGTGAAGGTGACCTTACAGGTTTATAGAATAATGAGAGGCATAAATAATATGAATGATCACAGTCTATTTTCCAGGGTAGAGGAGTAGTTTTAAGGTGAATGGGGAAAGATTTAAAGGGGACCAGAGGGGCAATTATTTTTACATAGGTATATGGATATATGGAATGAGCTGCCAGACAATGTGATTGGGGCAGATATAGTTACAATATTTAGAAAATATTTGGATAGATTAATTGATAGGAAAGGTTTAGAGGGATATGAACCAAATGCAGAATAATGGGACTAGTTCAGGATTCGGTTGCCATGGATGAGTTGGATTGAAGAACTTGTTTGCTTTGTTATAAAAAAATGTTAGTTGGAGGGAAGCATGGTGGATGGTTGATAGAGGAGTTTGATTTGGGTAATCAGAGAAAGCTTTACAGAGTCATAGAGCACAGAAACAGGCCTTTGGCCCAATTTGTCCATGCTGACAGAGATACCCCATCCAAGTTAGTCCCATATCCCTCTTAACCTTTTCATCCATGTACCTGTCCAAATGTAATTTAAAAGAACTTTAAAAACCCCCTGCACATTTGGTGCTGTGTTAAATCCTCCAACCTTGTACATTCAAAAAAAGTCCACTGATAGACCACCTGTTAATCTTTCAGCCTTGAGAGTTGAAATTAAAATTTGGGAATAGATAAATAATTGGCCAAAAGATAGAACACAATGGATGTTTGTTAGCAGTGTTCCAAGGGTTTACCTTCCAACCACCTGTTTTTAAATGTATTGAGAAACCCAGTGGAAATGTACAAAATCTAAACATTCGAAGCGACAATAGAATCAAAAGAGGTAGCTATTGGCTACTCAGAAATGAATGATGAACAATTGTCAGCCTTCAGATCTCAAGCTGCCTATTCTCAGGTATCTTGGAAAATACCAAAGGGCCATGGAATTCAGTGGAATACAGCTCAGGGAGATGTACATTTTCCTGTTGGTCTCATGGTCCATAAAGGAAAGTAAAAAAGCTTAAGTTGCTCTCTTTCCTTGGTTGGATCCCTTGTTACCTAGTCTTGAATTAAAATTGCAAACAAGCTTTGAACTGTTTTAAATAACTTTCCAACAGAAATTGGCAGGGTAAGGAGAGATGTGGTTACCTGCTGAATAGTGCCTATCAATCAGAGATCACTAGACTGCAGCCAGCCAGTAATAGCCTACCACCCTGGTTTCTGGTAGACACAAAATGCTGTAGTAACTCAGTGGGCAGGCAGCATCTCTGGACAGAAGGAATGGGTGACGTTTCGAGTCGAGACCCTTCTTCGGTTTGAAGATGGGCCACGACCCGAAACGTCACCCATTTCTTCTCTCCAGAGATGCTGCCTGTCCTGCTGAGGTACTCCAGCATTTTGTGTCCATCTTCGGTTTAAACCAGCATCTGCAGTTCCTTCCTACACTACTGCTTTCTGGTAGGTGGATGGCTATAAAATAATATCCTTTATTTGAATTTAAAATTTGTAATGTTGTTGTGCCATTCCTTCATCTGTTACAGTTCAAGCAGCTGGCTCGCCCAAGGTAGTCATGCTGATGCATCTAGAAATAGATAGGTCAACAAGATGGAATTATAATCAATGTTTCTGGATAATTTTTGATCTGCGCAGAGAATCCAAAATAAGTGAGACAAAGTAATAAAGAGAATAATTAACAGACATCATAAAATATTAGGAAAATTAAAATCACTGACAAATCATCAGTTGTGCTGTATCCAAGCCATTAGTTCATTGTTAGTAGGAATTTCATGAGTCAATGTTTGAAGATTCTGTTTTCAACGTGGAGCCTGGGAGATCTCCTTTTCTCAGGGGATTATTTCTGTTTGCTTGATTTCATCATAGTATCAATACTTAACAATGCCTGCTTTATTGGTGAAACTATTCCTTCTTTTTGTGTAACTCTTAACTGTTCTTGTAATTTTACCTTGAGTTGGAATAAATTGGACAATAAAATATAAAAATTGACACATTTTGTGAAGTGATCAAAACCAATATGATTTCCAAAACTTCAAAGAATATCTTGGACTTTTAGAAAGTCAAATTCTATAATATTCATCATTTTAATTAATTTATTTGTGTACAGAATACGGAAATTACCCAAAGCCTTGAAGGAATGGCAAGCTTTCAATGACTTGAAAAAGAAGATTGACGATTTCAGTGAAACTTGTCCGTTGCTTGATATGATGGCAAACAAAGTGAGTGACTTTTTGATTCATTGAGATGCTAAGGAAGTATTTTGGTAAATCACAGCAAGAAATGTAAATCAACCTTTCAGTGAGAAACAGGCCCAATTGACAATCTTTATATGTTTGTTTTATTTTGATATTATTGAATAAATTTGAATTGAATTGAATAAATGTTATTAACCAAATATGTATACATACAAGGAATTTACCTTGGTGCTTTGCTCAGATGTAACAACACGATATACAGTAGACAATTAAAAATAAAACATTATAATTTAAACATGTGAAGAATGAAATAAAATACCCTTTCAGGTCGATGGATTGACCTTTCATTGATTTGACTCTGGTTTCTCTGCTGAATATTTCTAGCATTTTCTTTTTTTCAGATTTTCATCAGCCAGAGTGCTTTGCTTTTGTAAACTGTAGCTGTGGCTGGGTTAGAAATGCTGGAAATACTCAGTAAACCAAGTCTGATATGTGACATATTTCCAATAAGCTGCCGCAGCATTTCTGAAGAATCATTTACAGATATGAAGTGGCACACACCTGGTATTTTTCTTTGCATTTTAGGTTTAGTGAGTACTAGACAAAGTGGACCCAAACCTCTCCTGCATTGATGCAGCACCCTGTCCTCCCCCCCTCCCCTTTCTCCTCAACCCCCCCTCCCCTCTACCTTCTCCCCCCTTCCCCCCTCCCTCCTCCCCCTCCCCTCCTTTTAAACTTTAAAATGTGAATAACTTAAAAAATATAACACCTATTTCAATAAAACTATTTGCATTATCACTAAAGTGACAATGGTGAGTAAGGTCGGCCTAAAATTGTCACGCTATCGTGTACTGTTTTGGCTGAAGTTCAGTCACAAACAAGATAACAAACGAGAGTTTTAGTACATAGATAAATAAAAAATACAAATTACTCACCATCTTTCTTTTTTCGTACTTTCTTATAGGATTTGTATCAAAAAGAAATTGTTACAATTTGAGAAGCCATGTTTAAGAACAATTGTTCTCCATTGCAGAAATATAAATAAGCCTTTACAATCATTGTATATTTCTTTATTTTTCGATAGGCAATGATGTCAAGACACTGGGAAAGGATTGCACAAGTCACTGGCCATACGTTTGATGTAGAATCTGAACAATATTCTCTCAAAAATTTAACAGAAGCACCATTACTAAAATATAAAGAGGATATTGAGGTAATGCGCGTATGTTTTCTTCTTTAAAGCTATGTTAAGACAACATTTTCAGACAAATTTACAATGGGATAATAAGAGAAAAAGTTTTATGAAGTGTACTTTATTGGCAATAATGAAATCAGTTAATCTCTGAAGTGAAGATTATAAAATAAAGTCATAATATAAAAGCCAACGTAATTTATTTTTTTAGGTAGATTTGGCAAATATTCATTTTAATTGACAGGTGATTATAAATTAATTTAGACAGTAGTTTAGCCAGGACTAATAATCCAGTGAATGAAAATTCAAATCCCATGTCACTTGATATATTCAATTTAGATTAAAATATCAAGGAATAATAACTTGGTGTCAATAAAAATGGCAGTGAAGCTTATGGAACCTCGCCAACAATTTTCACATTGTCAGAATAAATTAATCTAAATCCACAATAAAATCAACGATTCAAGAGGGAATATACTAAGTAAAGATAATCTATTTTTCAGGATATTTGTATTAGTGCAGGAAAAGAAAAGGACATTGAAGCAAAACTAAAAGCAGTGATCAATGAATGGAATGGTCATGTGCTGACCTTTGCCCCATTTAAGACAAGGGGTGAGTTGCTGCTTAAAGGAATGGATATCACGGAGAACATTGCACTAATGGAGGACAGCCTAATGATATTAGGCTCGTTAATGAGTAACAGGTAACTTATGAATCGTTCACATGGCACTTTTAAATACATAAAGTTCTTGAATAGAAAAAGCTTGTGTTGAAAATCCTCAGTAAGTCAGGCAGCATCGACTAAATCAGAAGCTGGAGCAAATTGGGCTGAATCCAATCTGCCTTCCACATTAACCACTTGAGGTCCCTGTTGGCCTGCACTTATCCTGGCTACATGCAGAGGGCCAACCGAGCAAGTCCTATGGCGAAGTATCGTGAGTGGGACTCAAGCAGTGAAATGCTAAAGTGTGACCACCAGAGCACTAGTATGGACTTAACAGGAGACAAGGTTAGTGAGAAAGATTGGGAAAACATTGTCACCTGTTACCATCTAAGGGTTTCATTTACATTTCCAAACATTTCTGATGTTCAGAGACAATTGACTCTGACCAAACTCTCTGAGTCTGAAGAAGGGTTCTGACCCGAAACGTTATTAGTCCATTCATCCCTACATATGCTGCCTAACCTGCTGAGTTCCTCCAGCACTTTGTTTTTTGCTTAAAATATAAATAACATATTTAATCTCTCTTTATTTCGAAAATACCCAGCTGGATGAACTGTGCCTGTAAACCAGCGCCGGGTCTGATTTGAAGTAGAGATGGATTTCCATCATAGGCTAAACCTAGGTTTAATGTGAGCGAGAGGAGGCTTAGAGTGGATCGGAGAGGAATGTTTTCACGCAGAAAGTCGTTGATTTCTGGAACGTGCTGCTAGCCCTAACCAGAAGCTTTGGATGAAACAGAAAATCAGGAATCAGAGGCTGAGATCTTGGGCATTCAAGCGAGGTGACACAGGGTTATGTAATAACTCCAGGTACGATCTCGGAAAGGCCACCAAGAGCGAAAAGAGACACTTTCATGAAGATCAATGTTCGGTGACTGTGGTAGTGTTTGCACATCATCCATCCATCCATCCATCCATCCATCCATCCATCCATCCATCTATCTATCTATCTATCTATCTATCTATCTATCTATCTATCTATCTATCTATCTATCTATCTATCTATCTATCTATCTATCTATCTATCTATCTATCTATCTATCTATCTATCTATCTATCTATCTATCTATCTATCTATCTATCTATCTATCTATCTATCTATCTATCTATCTATCTATCTATCTATCTATCTATCTATCTATCTATCTATCTATCTATCTATCTATCTATCTATCTATCTATCTATCTATCTATCTATCTATCTATCTATCTATCTATCTATCTATCTATCTATCTATCTATCTATCTATCTATCTATCTATCTATCTATCTATCTATCTATCTATCTATCTATCTATCTATCTATCTATCTATCTATCTATCTATCTATCTATCTATCTATCTATCTATCTATCTATCTATCTATCTATCTATCTATCTATCTATCTATCTATCTATCTATCTATCTATCTATCTATCTATCTATCTATCTATCTATCTATCTATCTATCTATCTATCTATCTATCTATCTATCTATCTATCTATCTATCTATCTATCTATCTATCTATCTATCTATCTATCTATCTATCTATCTATCTATCTATCTATCTATCTATCTATCTATCTATCTATCTATCTATCTATCTATCTATCTATCTATCTATCTATCTATCTATCTATCTATCTATCTATCTATCTATCTATCTATCTATCTATCTATCTATCTATCTATCTATCTATCTATCTATCTATCTATCTATCTATCTATCTATCTATCTATCTATCTATCTATCTATCTATCTATCTATCTATCTATCTATCTATCTATCTATCTATCTATCTATCTATCTATCTATCTATCTATCTATCTATCTATCTATCTATCTATCTATCTATCTATCTATCTATCTATCTATCTATCTATCTATCTATCTATCTATCTATCTATCTATCTATCTATCTATCTATCTATCTATCTATCTATCTATCTATCTATCTATCTATCTATCTATCTATCTATCTATCTATCTATCTATCTATCTATCTATCTATCTATCTATCTATCTATCTATCTATCTATCTATCTATCTATCTATCTATCTATCTATCTATCTATCTATCTATCTATCTATCTATCTATCTATCTATCTATCTATCTATCTATCTATCTATCTATCTATCTATCTATCTATCTATCTATCTATCTATCTATCTATCTATCTATCTATCTATCTATCTATCTATCTATCTATCTATCTATCTATCTATCTATCTATCTATCTATCTATCTATCTATCTATCTATCTATCTATCTATCTATCTATCTATCTATCTATCTATCTATCTATCTATCTATCTATCTATCTATCTATCTATCTATCTATCTATCTATCTATCTATCTATCTATCTATCTATCTATCTATCTATCTATCTATCTATCTATCTATCTATCTATCTATCTATCTATCTATCTATCTATCTATCTATCTATCTATCTATCTATCTATCTATCTATCTATCTATCTATCTATCTATCTATCTATCTATCTATCTATCTATCTATCTATCTATCTATCTATCTATCTATCTATCTATCTATCTATCTATCTATCTATCTATCTATCTATCTATCTATCTATCTATCTATCTATCTATCTATCTATCTATCTATCTATCTATCTATCTATCTATCTATCTATCTATCTATCTATCTATCTATCTATCTATCTATCTATCTATCTATCTATCTATCTATCTATCTATCTATCTATCTATCTATCTATCTATCTATCTATCTATCTATCTATCTATCTATCTATCTATCTATCTATCTATCTATCTATCTATCTATCTATCTATCTATCTATCTATCTATCTATCTATCTATCTATCTATCTATCTATCTATCTATCTATCTATCTATCTATCTATCTATCTATCTATCTATCTATCTATCTATCTATCTATCTATCTATCTATCTATCTATCTATCTATCTATCTATCTATCTATCTATCTATCTATCTATCTATCTATCTATCTATCTATCTATCTATCTATCTATCTATCTATCTATCTATCTATCTATCTATCTATCTATCTATCTATCTATCTATCTATCTATCTATCTATCTATCTATCTATCTATCTATCTATCTATCTATCTATCTATCTATCTATCTATCTATCTATCTATCTATCTATCTATCTATCTATCTATCTATCTATCTATCTATCTATCTATCTATCTATCTATCTATCTATCTATCTATCTATCTATCTATCTATCTATCTATCTATCTATCTATCTATCTATCTATCTATCTATCTATCTATCTATCTATCTATCTATCTATCTATCTATCTATCTATCTATCTATCTATCTATCTATCTATCTATCTATCTATCTATCTATCTATCTATCTATCTATCTATCTATCTATCCATCCATCCATCCATCCATCCATCCATCCATCCATCCATCCATCCATCCATCCATCCATCCATCCATCCATCCATCCATCCATCCATCCATCCATCCATCCATCCATCCATCCATCCATCCATCCATCCATCCATCCATCCATCCATCCATCCATCCATCCATCCATCCATCCATCCATCCATCCATCCATCCATCCATCCATCCATCCATCCATCCATCCATCCATCCATCCATCCATCCATCCATCCATCCATCCATCCATCCATCCATCCATCCATCCATCCATCCATCCATCCATCCATCCATCCATCCATCCATCCATCCATCCATCCATCCATCCATCCATCCATCCATCCATCCATCCATCCATCCATCCATCCATCCATCCATCCATCCATCCATCCATCCATCCATCCATCCATCCATCCATCCATCCATCCATCCATCCATCCATCCATCCATCCATCCATCCATCCATCCATCCATCCATCCATCCATCCATCCATCCATCCATCCATCCATCCATCCATCCATCCATCCATCCATCCATCCATCCATCCATCCATCCATCCATCCATCCATCCATCCATCCATCCATCCATCCATCCATCCATCCATCCATCCATCCATCCATCCATCCATCCATCCATCCATCCATCCATCCATCCATCCATCCATCCATCCATCCATCCATCCATCCATCTCAAAAATCACTAATACTCTCATCTTGTTTGTTGGATCCTTCCGACCCCGTCACATGACAGTTTTAGGACCACCTTACTCACCATTGTCCTGGGGTCACCTTAATGCAAGTTTCATTCAAATTGGTCTTATATTTTTAAAGTTAGAGACAATTTAAAGTTTAAAAATTACCTTTTCCAAGTCCATGGTCATTTAACGTCACAATGGGACTCGCCCATGTGACGGGAGTGGCGGCCAATGAGAGGAGGGGTTCCGGCCCGCCGAGCTGCCACTAACTCATCCACTCCATCCCCCCTCAACCCCCTCCTCCCCTCCCCCCCAACCCCCTCCTCCCCTCCCCCCAACCCACCCTCCCACTCCATCCCCCCCTCAACCAACCCCCCCCCCTTATCCCTCACCCCCTGCTCCCTCACCCACTCACCCGCTCCTCCCCCCCCCCCCCCCCCGCCGGGAGGACGACCTGCGTTTTCGACGTCAGTCCGCGCGTGCGACCTATGATATTTCGCAAACGGCAGTGTCCCATAGCGAGCTGCAGCTTGTTTCTGGCCACCCGGATGGAGTGGGTGAGGGGGGCAGGGGGGGGGGGGATAAGGGGGGTTGAGGGGGGTTGAGGGGGGTTGAGGGGGAATGGAGTGGGGGGGTGGGAGGAGGGGGGTTCAAGGGGGATGGAGTGGGTGAGTGGGGGAGGGGAGGAGGGAGGATGAGTGGGGGGAAGGAGGGGGAGATAAGGGTGGTTGAGGGGGGATGGAGTGGGTGAGTTGAGGGGGAGGAGGGGAAGCGGGGAGGGGAGGGTGCTAGACCAATGCAGGAGAGGGTGACGGACCAATTGGGGGGTTGAGGAAAGATGGAGTGGGTGAGTGGGTGAGGGGAGGGAGGATAAGGGGGGTTGAGGAGGGATGGAGTGAGTGAATGCATGAGGGGGAGGGGAGGAAGGGGGTTGAGGGGGGATCGAGTGCGTGAGTGGGGGGGAGGAGGAGGGATAAGGGGGGTACAGGGGGGATTGAGTTGGTGAGTGGGGGGGAGGGGAGGAGGGGGTATAAGGGGGGTTGGAGTGGGTGAGTGGGGAAGTGGGGGGAGGGGGCGAGTGGGGGAGGAGAGGGTGACGGACCAATGCAGGAGTGGTTTGGGGACAATGAGGGGGAGGGGGTTGCTGACGCAAGCTGCCGCTAACTTTAAGAGAAGCGCTCCCCTCCCTGCCAGGAGGACCGACGCCCGTCCCGGCGTGGCCCGCACCCGACCTTCCTCACGTGGTGCAGCATGGCAGCAGAGGGTCCAACAAGATGGCGGTCGCCGCCATTCGCCACCCTTGGCTGACGATCGCCGCCCTGCTGCAGGAGAGGCTTCGGGTCCATGACTCGCTCTGGCTGCAGCGCTGGCGGCACGGGGCCAAGGTGAGTGGATCCCTCACCCCTTCCCTGACCCGCCTTAGCTGCCCACGGCCCCAGGCGATACTCCCTGCCTGGCAACGGGCTTCATCAGTTGGTGAGGGTTGCTTGGCACGCAGGATCGTCAGTTGAGGGGAGGGTTGTTCCAGGAGAGGCCTGCAGGAGAGATTTGGACCCAATGGGTCCACCTCAGTCTAGTTACTTCCTATAGGATGAAACCAAGTAGCTCGTGACAACGATGAATCACTCCCAGATATCTCACTGCTTTCTAAGGTCACTTCAATAAGGGAAACCTACGATGTACCTTCACAAGCCCAACGCCCCCTCCCCCTTTCTCCCAACGACACTGTGATCTCAATCTCCAAGGCCGAGGTGAGAAGATCCTTCACAAGGATAAACTCACATCCGACCCTGATATGGCTGCGTTCTTAAACCCTGTGCCAAATCTGCAACCTCTTGATAGCTAATATCATCAAAGATCTCTCCACCCAGGTCATACTCACATTTTGCTGCTCCGATCAGTAAGAACCTGAGAACCATTACCTCCAGGTTCAAGAACAGTTTTTCCCATCAACCATAATGCTCTTGAACCATCCTACAACAGTACAACAGTGTACAATAGTAAAACCAGACATGGATCTACACTAACCTCAACCCTACCTCAGCAATGAAACAAGATAGACTTCGCACAAGTTGCATGATGTAATCTGGCTTGCACTATTGTGGTCTGGTGTTCTTGTATAACTGATAATGTTTTGTATACCTGTTTAGTGGGTATTTATTTGTTATGTTGTATTAATGTGCCTGTAAAATTGCAGCTAGTAAGAATTTAATTGTTCTGTACCTGGTACACGTAACAATTAAACACTCATGACTTGATTCTTGAGGAAGTGGTGGAGGTAGATTTGCTCACAGCATCAAGACAGGCACTTGAATGGTCAAGGCATAAAGGGGTAACACAGGCAAATGGAATCGGTATTGATGGATACAATGATCAGTATGAATGTGGTTGACTTAAGAGCCTGTCCCACTTAGGCGATTTTAAGGTGACTACCGACGACTAGGCTGTCGCCGACAGTTCGCCGGGGTGTCGCCGGGGTGTCGCGGGCATGATCGTGAGGAGTCTTCAAAGAATCGTAGTGGATCTTGGTGCGTCGCTGAGAAATCAGCCGGATTTAAATTTATTGGCGACAATCGTTGCTTATTGCGGGCGCTGTCGCATGCTGTCCCCAGGTTTTCTAGGTTGTCTTAGATGCATTTAGAAGCATGTAATATTAAATTAAGTAAAGTAATTTGAAGATACCATAAAATACTTGTGTTTAACCAATTTATTTACCGTCAGGACATTTGACAGGTAGATTGGAGGCGACAGTTTAACGGTCAGGTAAGCGTGGGAATTGTCGCGATGTTTATGGCCATCAGCGATTACATTTAAAGTAGGCTCCCAACCCAGATATGCAACCCAGAAACCAGATATGCATCTCCCGTTCATTTTCAAAGAATGCCCACACTCCGCACAAAAATCCATTTAACCATGTTTAAAATTAAATTTCTTAATACTGCTATTAGTAGACTGGAAATCAATCCAGTTTATGCCTTGTTACCGTGAAGGATGGTTTTCAAGTAACCCGGGCAAGATGTTATATTTCAAAACTCTCAAGTAATTACAGACTTGTCAGTGATTTCAGCTAAAATGAGGACGCCGGAGAAGTATTGATAAGCGTGGGAATTTCGCAATGTTTCCGAAGACGGTGTAATCTCGACATGACTCGGCATTGTCGTGGTCATTGTCGTAGGGTAAAAAAAAAAATTGGCGATCTGCTATGACTGACAGTCGCCGGCAGTCGCCCAAAAAATCGCCTAAGTGGGACAGGCCTAGGAGCCTGTTTGAATGATGCAGGACTCCATGACTCTGTAATGCTGGAAAATGTAATTAGTGATTGAACATGGAAAGCAAGGAAATTAATATTTTACATTTTAGTTTGCATAAAGATTTCTCCACACTTGAATGTGCTGGATTGAAGCACAACTGTTATTATGTACACATTTAATACAGCACAATATTAATGTTTTAGTTGTTTAAAGCTACAAGCATAAGAGGCAAAGGAGTGCACATTTTGTTTCGTAATGCTTGTTTTGCCTTTTCAATTATCGTTGTGGATCACCTACCTTAACTTAACTCTGTAAAGAGCTGATTCAAGTGTGATAGATACAAAAGGCTGGAGTAACAATTGGACAGACAGCATCTCTGGAGATGCCATTCCTTTTCTGCAGAGATGCTGCCTGTCCTGCTGAGTTACACCAGCCTTTTGTGTCTATCTTCGGTTTAAACCAGCATCTGCAGGTCCTTCTTACATAATTCAAGTGTGATATTCATAATCACAACATCAATAGGCCAACTGTTCCATGACATTGAAAAATATAACTCGAGAGATGCTGAATTTGAAATAAAAATTCAGGGCAGGCAAAACCTGTCAAGAGAAACTGAGTAAACTATTCAAGTTGACAACTTTACCACAGAATTGAGAACAATTACAGATGAGATTTTATTTTAAGTTGCAGTGAGGGAGTGGGTTTGAGTAATGCGGAGTTCATCTTACCCTTCGTTGATGATTAATATTATGGTTAGATACTTTAGACACTTTTAGACACTATTTTAGATTCCTTCATCTTGTTTGTTATTGGAATTACACAGATAAATCATTCAACCAACTGGAAGCAGCATGAACCACCACCCACCAAATCCTGAAAAAGCGATCAATTTTTCAAACCTTTCCTTGCACTTACCTGTCACCTGTATTAAATCAAATTAAGCTACAGGCTTTAATCTGCCCCTCGTGGAACACTTCTGTCAGTTCCTTTAGGTTTCAGCTCTGCAGTCATACTCCACCTCTAACAACCAAAGATTTTGGTTCCCTTGAAGCTCTTTATTTGTGGTTAAAACTCTGATCATTCCTCCATGAGTGCACAGTGGCTGCACTGTACAACCTAAACATGCAATTAATTTACTTACCCTGGCTACTCTGACAACATCTTCCAATCCCAAAATGTCAATCCTCAGCAAGGTCAAGGACTGCAGGTGCATGGAAACATCACCATCTGCCGAGACACAACTCCAAATCACACTCTATGCTGAGATATTTCTGAGTTGAAAGCCTACAATTCACTTCATAACAACACTGTCAGTTCAGGAAGGCAGCTCACCATTACCTTCTCAAAGGCAATTAAGAATGGGCAATAAATACTGGCCTTGCTAGCGACATCCAGATCCAGAACATGAATTTAATTAAATGCAAAGAAAGCCCCAAAATATGAGGATTCCAAAATAAATTTATAAGCAAGATTAGGGTGGCACAATGGCGCAGTGGTAGAGTTGTTGCCTTACAACGCCAGAGACCTGGGTTCGATCCTGACTACGGGTGCTGTCTATATGGAGTTTGTACGTTCTCCCTGTGACTAGGGGTTTTATCCGGGTGCTCCATTTTGCTCCCACACTCCAAAGATATACAAGTTTGAAGGTTAATTAGCTTTGGTGAAATTGTAAATTATCCCTAGTGTGTAGGATAGTGCTAGTGTACGGGAATCGCTGGTCAAGGCGGACTCGGTGGGCTGAAGAGTCTGTTTCCACGCTGTATCTCTAAAGTCTAAAGTCTAAACCAAAACATGTTGTCTTCAAATACAAACTTAATATTTTGTGCATTCCCTTGGTGCTCATTTTCCCTATACTCACACTGCTAGTTCATTGGTGATAATATCCATGGTGGAAGCCTGCTAATGTTTAGTGCATGATATTGTGGATGGCTTTGAGCAAATCTGGGCACAGAAACATAAGGTACAGACTGTATTGTCATGCGATCTAGGCTGATTAACTAATTGGGTCACTGGCCCAGTGGTAGTGGTGGGATCATGAATGCAAGCAACATAAGGGAAGATGACAAGCTTACTGTGCACGTGAACAGATTGCTGGACTGCTGAGACACACTTTAGTTTAGTTTAATTTATTGTCAAGTGTACTGAGGTTCAGTGAAAGCTTTTGTTGCGTGTTAACCAGTGCAGAAAAACAATACAATCGAGCCATTCACAGTACACAGATACATGATAAGGGACTAACATTTAGTGCGAGATAAAGCCAGTAAAGTCCGATCAAAGATAGTCCAAGGATCTCCAAATTAGGTGAATAGTAGTTCAGGACTGCTCTCTAGTTGTGTTAGGATGGTTCTGTTGTCTGATTACAGCTGGGAAGAAACTGTCCCTGAATCTGGAGGAGTGCATTTTCACACTTCTATACCTTTTGCCCGATGGGAGAGGGTGAAGAAGGAATGGCCAGAGTGTGACATCCTTGATTATGCTGCCTTGCTGAGGCAGCGTGAGGTATAGATGGAGTAAATGAAAGGAAGAGAGACACAATAAGCTGGAGTAACTCAACGAGTCAGAGAGCCTCTCTAGAGAAAAGGAATAAGTGATGTTTCGTGTCGTGACCCTTCTTCAGGCTAAGAGTCATTGGAGAGGGTGTTTAGAGAAAGGGAAGGGTAAGGTGTGAAAATTACCAATGTAACGGAGGTTGGTATGTGTGATGGTCTGGGCTGCATGTTCAATTCTTTGTAATTTCTTTAAGTACTTCTGAAGAGAACAAGCAACTACCATGGAGGCAGCAGCCTGAACATATGTGAAACTTCTCTTAGCACTCAGATGGCTAGCGCTGTTGTTGTATTGGAGGTGGCAACGGTGGCAATCAAACTTCACATCCAATTTTTGTTTAAAAGTGTCCAAATAGAATTGGGGATATCTTGCTTTTCTTTCATTGCTGCTGAGTCAGAAAGGATGTATCCAAGCTCTGTACAAATCTCCATGCCATGAATGCTGAACTTCTCGATGCTCCCTGACATTGAATTCAGCTTTTCGGGTAGTCTTTTAAAATTGTCTGCACCCATTACCCTTATCCTGTCAACTACTCCACAAGTCATCATCGGAGGGTCCTGTAACGGAACCCAGTCCTGACATCTCCTCTCTATGCATGCAGGTACAGCAGGCGAAGCATGCAGGTACAGCAGGCAGTGAAGAAAGCCAATGGAATGTTGGCCTTCATAACAAGGGGAGTTGAGTATAGGAGCAAAGAGGTCCTTCTGCAGTTGCACAGGGCCCCAAGTGAGACTGCACCTGGAGTACTGTGTGCAGTTTTGGTCTCCATATTTGAGGAAGGATATTCTTGCTATTGAGGGCGTGCAGCGTAGGTTTACTAGGTTAATTTCCGGAATGACGGAACTGTCATATGTTGAAAGACTGGAGCGACTAGGCTTGTATACACTGGAATTTAGAAGGATGAGAGGGGATCTTATAGAAACATATAAGATTATTAAGGGATTGGACACGTTAGAGGCAGGAAACATGTTCCCAATGTTGGGGGAGTCCAGAACAAGGGACAACAGTTTAAGAATAAGGGGTAGGCCATTTAGAACTGAGATGAGGAAAACCTTTTTCAGTCAGAGAGTTGTGAATCTGTGGAATTCTCTGCCTCCGAAGGCAGTGGAGGCCAATTCTCTGAATACATTCAAGAGAGAGCTAGATAGAGCTCTTAAGGATAGCGGAGTCAGGGGGTATGGGGAGAAGGCAGGAACGGGGTACTGATTGAGAATGATCAGCCATGATCACATTGAATGGCGGTGCTGGCTCGAAGGGCCGAATGGCCTCCTCCTGCACCTATTGTCTATTGTCTATTGTCTATCACATCCAGTTCCTGATGAATTAACATCGGCACTATATTCTTCTTGGCTGCTGGCCACTTGTACCTTGGAATCTCATTGTATCTAGATACTGCCTCAATGTTATCCTTTATGTCAGTATCTGAGGCTGGCATCAGCAAGTATGAAATCAGATTGTAGGGGATTTTGCTGTTCCTCCACAGTTTGACCAAGAAACACTTCTTCACTGTCTAGATTTCAAAGAAGAAAGACAAGGTTTGGATTGTGTTGAATGAAGTATGTTGAAAGGGCAGTACAAGGTGTTGCTTGCCGAAGGGGGAAATAAGAGACATATGAGTACAGCATCTGTAGCTTGAAGTCATAAAAGGTTTTGAAATATCAAGCAAGTGGGATATGAGAACATGTCACCTTTGATGATTGAAGGACTATTTCTGGGCCTGCTGCTGATAAGTGTAGATAGAGTTGTCGCTCACTGCACCCAAAAAATCATTATAATGAGCAGGCATTATGATGTTGGCTAGATGCCTGCATTCTAATTGATGGGTACAGTTATTATGTGCACAACATTTCCTGCAGCTTTTTTGAAAGCTGTGCAATTTGCGTTTCATGCTTTCAAACCGGGGAGGAAATATACTTTGAACATTTCTTTTTTAATTTGGTTTCAAAAGACATTTTCAAAATAAAAAAAGATATAGATGGAATTTATTTAATTTACTTTTTATGATAAATCAAATGGTCAGGAGGCATAACTATAAAGTAAAACATTAGAATTTTTGTGTCAAGGCATTTTTGTCACAGTGACCAATTTCTATTAATGTTATGGCTGCTTTTCTGACAGGTACAATGCACCATTTAAGCCGACAATTCAACAATGGGTGCAGAAGCTCTCAAATACCACTGAAATAATTGAAAACTGGCTTACAGTTCAGAACCTTTGGATTTACCTGGAAGCCGTGTTTGTTGGTGGTGATATTGCAAAACAACTACCACAGGTTTGTACATGCTTGGAAAAACCGTATAATATAAATTTAAAATTGCAATTATTCTGTCTTTGAATCTGTGCAAAACTTTAATGATCAAGTAATTTTTCTGAATGAGTAGAGAAATGACTAACAATCGTGATCTGTATTCTTCTGCAATTATTACCTCGTGACTCAAATGATGAATTAGAATGTATTATTTGTGGTGGTGGTTAAGATTGATAATTCAGACAAAGTGGAATCTTGAATCTTAACCTTCAAAAATGTGATTGTAAAAATGTGCTGGGTTCAAGACAGATCTATTGTTGCCTGTAATGCAATTGCAGTGTGACAGGAAAGGTGTTCAGAATGAGAGGACTCAATATTTACTGCTTTGAATGGAATTTCTGGAATGTGTTGTTGTCATATCAAACTGTGAGAATAACTATCTAAATTAGTATCCTGACCAGTGAACATCCTAGACAATGAATGCATTCTTACAATTTGGCTGTCAATAATAAAATCTAATTTCATAGCACAACATGCTCCCTCCTAGTCCAGGTAGAAAATGACCCCAAAGAATGACAATGACATTATTTTGTAGCGAATGAAAATGTATGCAATGTCAAATATTATTAATTATTTTTATTAAAATAATCCATCTGCTCTGTTCTAGGAAGCCAAAAGATTTCAGAACATTGACAAATCATGGCAGAAGATTATGCAACGAGCTCACGACAATACAAATATTGTGCTGTGCTGTGTTGGTGATAAAACTTTGGCACAACTTTTACCACATTTACTGGAGCAGTTGGAGATGTGTCAGAAATCACTTACAGGATATCTGGAAAAGAAACGCCTATTATTTCCCAGATTTTTCTTTGTTTCCGATCCAGCTCTGCTAGAAATCCTTGGTCAAGCCTCTGATTCTCATACAATACAGGTAGGATGATTTTAGCCTGAATACTGGATGTTTTTATTTTTTGAAAGTGCAAGTTTGAGGTTCTGCACTTCTGCAGCAATAATACCTGATCCAGTTTTTTTTTTTTTGCAACTCATTTCTCAGAATATCAATTAGGAACAGGTGGAATATGATTAACAAAATATGTTGCTTAGTTGCAACAAGCTCTTGACCTGTAAAAGTTATTTTTGTCAATCTAAATGAAAATAATAAAACAAATGGATGCTGGAAATCTAAAATAAAAAGTCTTCAACCTAAAACATTACAGTTTTCTTTCCAAGACTGCTGCCTGTCCTGCTGTATTTTTCTGTCATTTTCTGTTTTTATTTTTCCAATCTCCCTTTCATGTTAGGGGTCAGTTTCTTTCCACTGAAGCACCCTTCCAGGTGCTACTGCCATGCTGTGTCCCCGCAGCTAAGAAATGGCAACATTGAACAGTTTTTATACCTGGTTCCTTCTCTAGCTGTCATCTGTCTTTTAATGGCACACTGAAATTCTGTCCTTTTGGCATCAAGCTTATGAAAACAGCAGGACCCTGAGGCAACAAGAACTGCATGGCTCATCCTGACAGCATCCCACCAAATTGTGGTGTGTCATACTTGGAAAACTGAACATGTTTTCAACCTACAATTGGTGTGATACAAAATATATTTTGCTATTGCCAGAACAAAATTCAAAGCGCTGGAGGAACTCAGCGGGTCAGGCACATTTATGAAGGGAATGGAGAATAATGTGCCATTGACATCAAGACACCAAAGGTTGCTGTACATCAATCTGTCACAAAAGGCACTTTTTATTTCTTAAATAATTTTGTTCTTTGGTTACTTAAATCTATTTAAATTATTTGAACAGTTTTTAAAACATCTCCGATTATCAGAGATATTTAAAACTGTTCAAAAACCATCAAGGGCAACAAGCTATCAAAATGCCATCAGTTGGTGCAGGGCATCACAGGCCACATGAAGCCTGGTCGCCACATAAGGTCATAAGGTCATAAGTGATAGGAGCAGAATTAGGCCATTCGGCCCAACTAGTCTACCCCACCATTCAATCATGGCTGATCTATCTCCCTCCTAACCCCATTCTCCTGCTTTCTCCCCATAATCCCTGACACCCGTATTAATCAAGAATCTATCGATCTCTGCCTTAAAAATACCCACAGACTTGGCCTCCACAGCCTTCTGTGACAAAGAATCCCACAGATTCACCACCCTCTGACTAAAGAAATTCCTCCTCATCTCCCTCTTTCTCCCCTCTATCTCTCCTCTATCTCTCCTCGTCTCTTCTTCCTCTCTCCCCCCTCTCTTGCCTCTCTCCCCTCCCCTCTCCCGCCTCTTTCCACTCCCCTCTCCCCCTCTCTCTCCACTCTCCCTGTCTCTCCCTCTATCCCTGTCTCCCCCTCCCTCTCTCCCCCTCCCTCTCTCTCTCTCTCTCCCCCTCTTTCTCTCTCCCCCCTCTCTCTGTTTTTCTCTTCCCTTTCTCCCCTCCCTCTTTCCCCCTCTCCCTGTCCCTCACACCCTCTCTTCCTCTCCCCCCCTCTGCCTCCACTCTCCGTCTTATTATCCCCCTCTTTCTCTCTCCCCCTCTCTCCCCCCTTCTCCCCCCTTCTCCCCCCTCTCTCCCCCCTCCCCCCTCCTCCCCCTCCCTCTCCCCCCCTCCCTCCTCTCCCCCTCCCCCTCTCCCCCTCCCTCCCCTCCCCTCCCCCCTCTCCCCCTCCCCTCCCTCCCCCCTCCCCCTCTCTCTCCCTCCTCCCTCTCCCCCATCTCTCCCCCCCACCCCTCCCCCCCACCCCCTCCCCCTCTCTCCCCCCTTCCCCCTCCCCCTCCCCCACTCCCCCTCCCCCCTCCCCCCCTCCCCCTCTCCCCCCTCCCCCTCCCTCTCCGCCCTCTCCCTCTCCCCCCCCTCTCCCTCTCCCCCTCTCCCCCTCCCCCCTCTCTCACTTGGTGGTCACTTTGTTTTACAGGGTGGCTGGTAGGTCAAAGCCTTGGGATAGTTTGCATATATAAGCTTGCAAAAAGTAAGCATGGCCACATGAGAGCAACAAGGACTGCTAGGTGCTTGGAGAGAGAAAAAACCCCTTTTCAATTATAGAAATATAGAACATAAAAAAATAGGTGCAGGAGAAGGTCAGCCCTTCAAGCCAGCAGTGCCATTCAATATGATCATGGCTGATCATCCAAAATCAGTACCCCATTCCTGCTTTCTCCCCATGTCTCTTGATTCCGTTAGTCCAAAGACCTATATCTAACTCTCTCTTGAATACATCCAGTGAATTGGTCTCCACTGCCTTCTGAGGCAGAGAATTCCACAGATTCACAACTCTCTGGGTGAAAATGTTTTTCCTCATCTTAGTCCTAAATGGCCTACCCCTTATTCTTAAACTGTGATCCCTGGTAACTCCCCCAACTTCGGGAACATTTTTCCTGCATCAAGCCTGTCTAATCCCTTAAGAATTTTCTATGTTTCTATAAGATCTCCTCTCATCCTTCTAAATTCCAGTGAATACAAGCCCAGTCGATCCGTTCTTTTATATAACATTTAAAACTACAGATTTTCTAACATTTGTTTCTTGTCACAGAAACTGGGAACTTTATATAGTGACTGGAATTAAATAAAAATAGTGGGTTCTTGTCAAACATGATCAAACCTATTGACAAGGCAAATAGTCTTTCCAAAGAATTTGCATTTAGGGCATAATATTATACTGGAGAAAAGAATATTGAAACAATGTTAAACCTACACTGACAATATGCCCTAAATGATAATATCTAGCACAAGTCATGTGTTTTGGACATATTAAGAATACTAAAACAAAATATTTTGACTATTTCAGGCTCATCTGTTAAGCCTTTTTGACAATGTTAATAAAGTGGGTTTCAATGAAAAAAATTACGACCAGATCCTTTGCTTCGAATCTCAGGAAGGAGAAAAAGTTGATCTCATTGTACCAGTCATAGCACAGGTAAGAACAGATCCCAGGATAATTGAAGAGTATTGAAGAATTACAGATAATCACAGAAAATGCTTTATTAGTTCACCCGTCCAGGAGGACCAAGAGGTTCTGTAGTATTCACCTGCAGCTTTTTTAACATTCCTGTAGATTGTGGTTCCACGTACATCAAGCAGATAATTCTACATACATGTTAATCACTTACTTTGAGATGAAGGATTTCCTGAAATGAAATGCCCTTTTGTACTCGAGGTGCTGTGAAGGAAGGTGGTGTACAGCATTGTCCCAGCTTCCTTGATGTCTGAATCACAGAATCACAGAAAGATTACAGTAAGCAGGAAATAATTTGGCCTGACAAGTCCTTGGTGGCTTTATTTATCAGCAATCCAGTTAGCTCAACTCCTCCACCCTATCCTTTAAATAATTTCCATTAAAATACTTATCCTGCTCTCTTTTGATCGCTAAAATTGAATTTCCCTTCCCAATGATCCATAGGATAGTAGATTAGAATAGGAAAAATATAAGATCCAAAAAAGGGGAGGAGTTTCTGTTCGGAGGAACTTCCTTGATCAGCATTTCTGCCCTGTAGAGGAAGGTTGTTTTGCTGGTTTGGTTCTGGGAAATGAACCAAAACAAATCGAGAAAGTACCAATGGGTAAACAACATGGAAATAGTGAGCATAATATCAAAATTGAGGACAGGAATGGAAAGGAATGTAAATCTCCTTCAAGTAAGAATAGTTAATAGATCTATGCTCGGTAAACAAAATGCTGCGGTAACTCAGCGGTCGAGTCCCGAAAAGTCACCCATTCCTTCTCTCCAGAGACTATTCCTTCTCTCCGGAGATGCTGCCTGTCCCGCTGAGTTACTCCAGCCTTTTGTGTCTGTCTTTAATTTAAACCAGCATCTGCATTTCTTTCCTACACATGAATAAAAGATTGGCAGATAAAACTGTAAATGAATAAGAGAAATCTTAAAAATTGAAACATTTTGGCTACAGAATTTATCAAGGGAAAATAAGGTTTGCTTAATCTACTGGAGTTCTAAGAGAATGTTATGAGTAGAATAGATAAAGAGCAATCAGTGGATGTGGTGTATTTGGATTTCTGGAAGGCTCATATGGGAGGTTAGTTAACAAGGTTAGACACTCGGAATTGGGGGCTAATGTACTGACGGATTAAGAATGGGTTATTTGATGGCAAACAAAGAGTGTAATGAATGAATCCTTCTCGGATTGGTAGGCTGTGACTAATGGAGTATTGCAGACATAGGTGCTTGGACCACAGCTATTCACAATAAATATCAATGATTTGTCGGCAGGGATGAAATATCATATGTCCATTAAGTCATTTTGCAGGTATTTTGCAGGTATTGCAGGTACACGGGATATAACAAGCTTTAAAGGGATAAAGACAACCTGAATGCAGAGAAATGTGATGTCAACCACTTTTCTGAATATATCAGCATTGTTAAATGTATTGGTATTTGTTTATTGTTGTGACATGCAGAAATACAGTGAGAAGTTTAGTTTGCTTGCTATGCAGGCAAATCATGTTGTACATATGTGTATCAAGGTAGTGCAAGAAAGTGAAAGAAATAGAATGCACAATATGTGCAAGTCCGCAACAGCTACTTTAGATCACATATTCATCCTTAGCATATGAAAGATTGTTCAAGAATCTGATAACAGAGGCTTTTCTTGAATCCAGTGGTGCATATTTTCAAGCTTTTATATCTTCTGCCAGAGTGGAAAAAGAGAGAAGAATGAATGATGAGGGTATGAGTTGTCCTTGATTATGTTGGCTGCTTTACTGAGGCAGCATGAAATGTAGATGGAGTTGATGGGTGAGGAAGCTGGTTGTAAGGCAGCACTATACGACTTTCTAAATCAGAACCTCGTGCTTCAGTTTCTGCTTCTAAGCAAAATTGTGCTCAGTCTGAAGATGTGGCTGGTGGAGGAGAATGTTAGTAGAGGGAAACTAATAGGGTCTTGAAAAGCTGGAGGCACCTGAGATTTACCTGGTGGGGAATGGAAGTGTAAAGGGACTGGACATCCATGGTAAAAGATGAGGCAATGGGGGTCTCGGAATTGGAAGTTATTGAAGTGTGAGGTGTCTCGGATGTAGGCCGGAAGACAATAGACAATAGGTGCAGGAGGAGGCCATTCGGCCCTTCGAGCCAGCACCGCCATTCAATGTGATCATGGCTGATCATTCTCAATCAGTACCCCGTTCCTGCCTTCTCCTCATACCCCCTGACACCGCTATCCTTAAGAGCTCTATCTAGCTCTCTCTTGAATGCATTCAGAGAATTGGCCTCCACTGCCTTCTGAGGCAGAGAGTTCCACAGGAAGGGACTGGACAAGGGGAGACAAGATGGAATCGAGGTATTTGGAGATGAGTTCTGTGAGGCAGGAGCACGCAGAAACAACGGGTCTGCCAGGACAGTTCTCTGTGAATTTTGGGAAGGAGATGGAATCATGAGAATGATGGGGGTTTGGTAAAACATGTGCATGATGGAAATTGTTTTAATGTAATTTCTCTTTTCATAACATGATTCATTTTTATTACATAACTTTTCTAAAATGTATGCTTTCAGACAGAACTGTTGATACATTATCTGATTTCTTTTAATTATCTCATTCTTTAGGGCAATGTGGAGGTTTGGCTGGGACAGCTCCTGAATGGAGTCAGAAAGACAATTCACACCATTATTCGACAGGCTTCAATAGCAATCACTGACAGTGAAATTAAACTATATGAGTTTCAAAATATGTTCCCTGCACAGATAGGTTTGCTGGGCATTCAGATGATCTGGACAAAAAACTCTGAAGAAGCTTTGAATAATGCCAGATTTGATAAGAAGGTATTGGAAATTGAATGTAAAGTTTATTTCAGTCACTGTTATGGGTACATAGCTATGTGCAGCTAATTCATCTGCCATCTCCAGGTTTTCCATTAATTCCCAGATAAGCTTTCAAGAGGATCAATACTCATTTTGTTAGCAGTTTACTGTTTTCAAGAGATTTAAAAAAATTAACAAATCTTCCAGTCACCAATAGAAACCTCATCATAACTTAACATATGTCTATCATTTGTCCATCAGAAGGGTCATGGGCAGCATGGTGACAGAGCCAGTAGTGTTGTAATCTCACAGCCCCAGTGTCCTGGGTTCAACCCAAACCTTAGGAGCTGTCTTCATGTCCTTCCTGTGACTGTATTAATTTTCTCCTGGTGCTACAGTCTCCCCAAAATCGTAATGGCGTGCTGGTTGATAGGTTAATTTGTCACAGTAAATTGTCTCTGGTGTAGTTAAGTGATAGCATCTGGTGAGAGATGATGGGGACCTGAGCTGCCAGAGGAGGTGATAGAGGCAGATACAAATAAAACACTTAAAATACATTTGTAGAGGTACTTAGATAGGAATGGCACAGAGAGAGAGGTCAAATAGGATTAGCATAGATAGACATTTTAATCAGTGTGGATAGGGTGGACTGAAAAGCCCCAATTCAATGCTATAGGATTCTATGAATAAAAGAGGAATAGTGTAAATGGGTGCTTGATGGTCTCAGAGATTTGGTGGCCCAATGGACCTGTTTCCAAACGGTATGATTATGACTGATAGTTATCTATAGATATACACATTCTGATTATATATTCCTGGATAGTTTATCTTGTGTATTATTATTATTTCCTTCCTTGTTATTTTATCAAATCTTCTGACCTACCTTTTGTGCAGTAAAGTTCCATGTTTGTATCATTCTACTTGTACTGTAAGAATCCATATGCTATGTGGACTGCAATTGCTGAAGGCTGTAGTTCACCACCATCTTTTCACGAGCATGGACCATAACTGCTAGCAATATGCATATTTCATTCTCCTATTATAAATAATTCTTCATCGAGTTTCATTGTCATTCAAATATTTACCACTAGTGGTGCACTTAGATTGCAACATATTGTGGATCCATCCGTATCAGGTCTCTATTGCAAAGGGCCAGAATATCCATCCCTTTTCCATTCCGAGGATCTCTATCCTCCTTCTTGATTGTTGCTGGTGTCTCTGGTCTTACTTTCGTCCAACCTTTGGATCCTGGGCACTCCTCTTGTCCATTCCCAGAGTTACTCGTCTCCTTTTTTTCACTGACCTCTGGGATTTGTTGTCTCCCTCTCTCCTTATTTTTACAAATTGTTGAAATTAATATAGAATAAATATTCCACAATTTTGTCTGTCTTGAGCAGAATTTTTTGAAGTTCATCCCACAATTTAGGTTTGGCCTTATTCAGCAATCAGAAAGTTTACATTGCTGCATATATCCTGTGGGCGAGATGTAAATCGAACCAAATATGAAATCTGAATAATATAACCCTGAAAATATTACAACTTTAAATATTTGTTTGGTGCAGATCATGCAAACGACCAATCAGGCATTTATGGATATGCTTAATGATTTCATTGACATGACAACTCAAGAACTAACAAAAATGGAACGGATAAAATATGAGACACTGATCACCATCCATGTACACCAGAAAGACATTTTTGATGATCTGGTATGTTATCCTGTTTCCTATAACAAATGTTAATGAAATGTGATGCAGGAAGTATGTAATGCTTTTATTTTTTTGCAATATTCCATTAGGTTCGGATGAACATTAAATCCACGTTTGACTTTGAATGGCAAAAACAATCCCGGTTTTACTTTATAGAGGACACAGACAAATGCATTATTCAGATCACAGATGTTGAGTTCAACTATTGCAATGAATATCTAGGCTGTACAGATAGACTTGTAATAACACCATTAACCGATAGGTAAGAATTTTATTTGAAAAGATGTCTATTATTCAAATTACGCTGAATATCTATTAAGCATTCATTAGTATACTATTTACGTGAATATATAATCTGGATATAATCTGGAAAGATCGTATGCAGTTCTACACTGACCATTCTGTGTATCTGCAAATTTTGAAACTAAAATATTTTTTTCCAAAGTCTAATTTTGACATAGGGAAGCATTGCTACAATTATGCAAATTGTGCAAAAAGGTGGTTCCAGGACTGAAATTTTACAGCATGTCTGAAAATCCAATGTTAACATCACTGTTACTCCATTTTTAGTCACTTAGCTATCCATTTTACTGTATGTTTCCTGACACTGCATGTGCTGACATCAATCAATAGTTTTATTTTAATATACTTTATCAAAAGAACTAAATATATTACTTCTGCTTAATGACACTTTGCTATTCTCTCCGATATCTCTTCAGTTTAGTTAGCCAGCTAAGACTCACATATTGAAATCCATGATGGCTGTTCAATGTCATTTTTTAAACTTTTTCATTTTGTCTCCTTCAGTAATAATTTCTTTCCTACCACATATA
Organism: Rhinoraja longicauda; assembly: GCF_053455715.1. Classification (NCBI taxonomy): domain Eukaryota; kingdom Metazoa; phylum Chordata; class Chondrichthyes; order Rajiformes; family Arhynchobatidae; genus Rhinoraja; species Rhinoraja longicauda. The sequence goes on along the minus strand of NC_135954.1, from coordinate 39,065,260 downwards.
TTTGACTAATTTCTTCTTATGAACATTTCAGGTGCTACATTACACTGTCTCAGGCCTTAGGAATGAGTATGGGTGGAGCACCAGCAGGACCTGCAGGCACGGGCAAAACAGAAACCACCAAAGACATGGGGAAGTGTCTTGGAAAGTATGTTGTTGTATTTAATTGCTCAGATCAGATGGACTATAGAGGTTTAGGCCGCATCTACAAAGGTAAGAGGAAGTAGGGTGGTAATGCTTGTTTTATTTGCATGTACAGCTTATAATAAATCAAACTGTGTGCATAATAAGTTTTTCATAGACTATATACTAACATTTCAAAGATACAATGTTTTGAGAGGGTCAATGAAAAATAAATTTTGATATGTACCATTTATATAATGCAGCAAGTAGTTTGGAAGATAAATGACATATTGGTCTTTGTGGATCAGAATTTCGACATAGAGAAGCACTGTTGCAATTATACAGGATGCGGGCAAGACTGCAAATGTGGGGAATTGAGGGGTATGGGAAATTGGCAAAGAAGAGTTATAGCTTGGGACAGGTCAGGGATGGCAGACAAGGCTGAGGAACCAGGTGAAATACTGATGCCCCTATTTTCTCGTGTTTGTGTGTCTTTGCATTCTTTATTAATTTTAATATTCTCCAAACTGCTCTATGTTGACATGTCATTTTGAAGTACAATCGTGGAAGTTAAAGATTAGCCATTTATTCAGTAGATAACCCATCAAACAATTTTGAGTATCAGGCAATTTTGAGTATCGGGTATTTGATTTACAGTTGTTTACTCTTTAGGTCTGGCTCAGTCTGGTGCATGGGGTTGCTTTGATGAATTTAATCGTATTGAATTGCCAGTACTATCGGTAGCTGCTCAACAAATTTATATTGTACTGCAGTGTAAGAAGAACAAAAAACCCAATTTTCTCTTCACTGATGGTGACACTGTAGAAATGGACAAAGAGTTTGGCATTTTCCTAACCATGGTAAGAGACTGTTGAAAATAAGATGGATTTTAAAATAAAATGAAATATACCTCCAGAGATTTTACTATGTATTTTGGAATATGTCATATTAATAGTATTTTAATCTTTGCATGTAGTTACTTATTCTTTGCATATAGTTACTTAATCAATTTTGACTTTAGAACCCAGGCTATGCAGGACGTCAGGAACTACCTGAAAATCTAAAGATTCAGTTCCGTTCAGTAGCCATGATGGTGCCAGACCGTGCTATTATAATGAGAGTGAAGTTGGCTAGTGCCGGTTTCCGTGATAATCAAATCCTTAGTCGGAAGTTTTATACACTCTACAAACTCTGTGAAGAGCAATTATCTAAACAGGTAAACTAAACTGTTATATGTGATCTTGTGTGGAAACAAGGAACTGCAGATGATGGTTTAGATAAAAAGGGCACAAAGTGCTGGAGTAACTCAGCGGTTCAAGCAGCATCCCTGGAGAAGATGGATAGGTGCCAATTCGGGTTTGAATCCTTCTTAAGACCCGAAGAGTCCCGACTCAAAATATCACCTATCCATGTTCTCTAAGGATGCTGGTTGATCCGCTGAGTTATTCCAGCATTTTGTGCCCTTATTTGGGATATTTGATTGCATTGATGCTTATCATTACGAGATATAAGATTTTCTCAGACCCATTAACATATTTGGAGCGTCAAGACAATCAGTTGAATTGTGGTGATCCATGCTTACTACCCAGATGCAGAGGAACTAATCAGTTGGCCCAAGGAGTCACAGACCTCAGTGATGGAGCCTGAGCAAAGCCGTCATTGATATGTTACAGAAATTCTGTTCACAAGAAGCCTCTGATAATCTTAACTCTGGCAAAACCCATTCCTAGCTTTGAAAACAAAGTACTGGGTAACTCAGCAGGTCAGGCAGCATCTCTGGAGGGCATGGATAGGCGCCATTTCGTGTACGGACAAAAGAGAAGTCATGCATTTTGGTAATAGGGATAAAGACGTAGATTATTTTCTAAATAGGGAGAAAATTCAGAAACCTGAGCTGCAGAGGGGCTTGGGAGTGCTGGTGCAGGATTCCCAAAATGTTCATTTGCAAGTCGAATCGGTAGTAGGGTCCAGAGGAGGTTTACAAGAATAATCTCAGGAATGATTGGGTTAACATATGATGAGGTTTGACGGCACTGGGTTTGTACTCACTGGAGTTTAGAAGTATGAGGGGGGACCTCATTGAAACTGACCAAATAGTGAAAGGCCTGTGTAGAGTGGATGTAGAGAGGATGTTTCCACTAGTGCAAGAGTCTAGGATCAAAGGCCATAGCCCCAAAATAAAAGGACGTATCTTTAGAAAGGAGATGAGGAGGAATTTATTTAGTCAGAGGTGGTGAATCTGTGGAGGGTCTGGAATTCATTGCCACAGATGGCTGTGGAGGCAAAATCAATGGATATTTTTAAGGTGGAGATTGACAGATTATTGATTAGTAAGGGTGTCAGGGGGTACGGGGACAAGGCAGGAGAATGGGGTTGAGAGGGAAAGATAGATCAACCATGATTGAATGGTGGAGTAGACGATGGGCCGAATGGCCTAATTCTGCTCTTATAACCTATGAACTATGGGCTAAAGGAGACAGAAAGGTGACAATAGGGTGATAAGACAAATTTTGAAAGAGTAGCAAAATGTAAAGCCAAATATAGAGGTGGTAGGGAATGGGGGAAGATGGGACAGGAGATGGAATAGTGAGAGAATGCGTGGGAGAATCCGGGGTAAAAAAGGGGGTGTAGGGGGAGAAATAAAATCAATGAGGTGGGGTGTTACCTAATATTGGAGAATTCAATGTTCATACTGTTGATTTATAAGCTACCCAAGTGGAATACGGGATGCTGTTCCTTCACTTTGCTTGTGGCCTCATTTTGGCAATAAAGGAGGCCTGGACAGAAAGGTCATTGTGGAGTTGAAATTGTCAGCAACGGAGATATCCTGGGTTGACCAATAAAAGTGTTTTGTGAAACGATCACCTAGTCTACTAGAAACATAGAAACATAGAAAATAGATGCACGAGGAGGCCATTCGGCCCTTCGAGCCAACACAGCCATTCATTGTGATCATGGCTGATCATCCCCAATCAGTAACCTATGCCCAACTTCTCCCCATATCCCTGGATTCCACTAGCCCCCAGGGCTCTATCTAACTCTCTCAATATGGAACTCTACAGACTCTAACTAAGCACCAAACTATGAAATGCTTTGGTTGCAATAAGGACATCAGGCTTTGTTTTGTTTTTTGCACTATATTGGGTTTTTAATATATTTTTTGTTTGTTTATTATGTTATCTATTGAGTACTGTGTTTACAGACATGTTTGACTGTTCCCTTTCAGTACATATGACAATAAAACGGTTGACTCGATGCCCCATCTAAATGAGTCCCATTTACCTGCATTTGGCCTATATCTCTCTTTCCCTTTTCTATCCATATACCTATTCAAGTGTCATTTAAATGCTATTATAGTATCTGCCGCGACTACCTCCCCTCATACCATATACCCACCACTCTCTGAGTGAAAAGGTTAGAAACATAGAAACATAGAAAATAGGTGCAGGAGTAGGCCATTCGGCCCTTCGAGCCTGCACCGCCATTCAATATGATCATGGCTGATCATTCAGCTCAGTAGCCTGTACCTGCCTTCTCTCCATACCCCCTGATCCTTTTAGCAAAAAGGGCCACATCTAACTCCCTCTTAAATATAGCCAATGAACTGGCCTCAACTACCTTCTGTGGCAGAGAATTCCACAGACTCACCACTCTCTGTGTGAAGAAATGTTTTCTCATCTCGGTCCTAAAAGACTTCCCCCTTATCCTTAAGCTGTGACCCCTGGTTCTGGACTCCCCCAACATCGGGAACAATTTTCCCGCATCTAGCCTCTCCAACCCCTTAAGAATTGTATATGTTTCTATAAGATCCCCCCTCAGCCTTCTAAATTCCAGCGAGTACAAGCCCAGTCTATCTAGTCTTTCCTCATATGTAAGTCCCGCCATCCCAGGGATCAATCTGGTGAACCTTCTCTGTACTCCCTCTAAGGCAAGAACGTCTTTCCTCAGGTTAGGAGACCAAAACTGCACACAATACTCCAGGTGCGGTCTCACCAAGGCCCTGTACAACTGCAGCAGAACCTCCCTGCTCCTAAACTCAAATCCTCTTGCTATGAATGCCAACATACCATTCACTTTCTTCACTGCCTGCTGCACCTGCATGCTTGCTTTCAATGACTGGTGCACCATGACACCCAGGTCACGTTGCATCTCCCCTTCTCCCAATCGGTCACCTTTGCCTCTCAGGTTCCTATGGAATCTTTCACCTTAAACATATGGTTCTTAATTCCCTATTCATTCAACCTATTGATCTTATCCATCTCTGAGAGATTACCCCGCAGCGTACTGCGCTCTGAGAATTAAAGTCCAAGCCTGCCCAATCTCTCCCTACAGCTCAGGCCCTCGAGTTCTGGGGGCATCCTTGAAAATCCTCTTTGCACTCTTTCCAGCTTTATAGCATCCTTCCAATAGTGGGGTGACCAAAACTGTAAACAATGCTCCAATGTGGCCTCAACAAGAGGCCACGTAATGTCGCATAATGTCATACAACTATCACATAATGTCACATAATGTCATACAACTGCCACATAATGTCCCAAATCTCTATATCCCCATGTTCTCTGGATATGCTGCCTGACCCACCGAGTTACTCCATTGCTTTGAGTCTTTCTTCTTTACTCAGTAACCTGATTGATGAAGGCCCATGTGCCAAAAGGACCAATCTACCAAAGAGTAATTGTATATTTGGACAATTTTCAATAATAAATACAAGGAGTTAGCTCAAGCAAGTCTTAGTTTATTCGGACATGCACAATCTATGTCAGACAAATATTAGTTTAGTTTGATTTATCATCTGTAACATGCTGTTCTCTGAAACAAAAGTTGTTGGCTCAATTCCCAGACTGGCCACTTAATTGCTCAGATATTTGTGCAAATATGGAAGCTTCCTGGCCTCTCCTTACTAGCCTGTTCCTGACTGTGCTCTAAAGATATCTGTAGAGTAGAAAGAAAGGAGTACAAAGTAGAACTGCTGATGCTGGTTTACAACAAAAAAAAAGACACCAAGTGCTGGAGTAACTTAATGGGTCAGGCAGCATCTCTGGAGAACATGAATAAGCGATATTTCAGGATGGGACCCTTCCTCAGTCTTGACCTGAAATGTCACCTATCCCTGCCCTCCAGGGAGGTTGCCTGACCTGCTGAGTTACTTCAGTACTTTGTGTCTTTATTTTTGTTCCTCTCGTAGTTTGTTCTTTACTCCATGAAAAGTAAGCTTGTCTTTCTCATACTGTTTGACAACATTGTGAGTAGCTACTGACAGGTAATTTTTGGCCACTAATCTTTTCACTCACTGTTAAATAACAATGGTGCAAGTTTGCCTCAAGGAATAGATGTGAACAGGGTATAGAGTAGGTTTTATTTTCAAGACTTCAAAATTAAAGAAATAAATAACTGGCTTAATATATATAAAGCGTAAATCACAAAGCACATTCCAGCCATTTATGTTGCTGAACTCAATTGTAGCAAAGAAAATGTCAGCCATTCTGCAGACAAAAAACAAGGAGATAATGCTACTGAGGTCATATGAGAGATATTCATTGTTCAGGATACCAAGCAAAACTTCCTTTCATCAAAATAGTGTCATAGAGATAGAGTTCATTCACAAACTCAAATTAGATCAGCAGGGTCTTTAATTAACAATTCATCTGAAATAAATGGTCTCTGATAGTATTCACTCAGTACTATACTGGTATGTCACCCAGATTATACGATGAAGTCTCTCTGGTAGGCCAGTGATGCATGGTCAACTCATTTGAGCATGGTTAGAGACTGTGCCTGAAAGTGTGGTCATAACAAAATTATTTCCAGTAATAAGGTGCAAAGACTATAAGGTGCAATGGATGTAATTATAGAACTTGAAGTTGAAGAAGATTATCTTAATAAATTAATTCAGTGTGACTTCAACTCTATACCAATATAGAAATTGCATGGTGGAAATAATTGTGATTTTAACATATATATTGAAAAGAATGGAATTTATGATGCTGCAAAACGGGATAATTTGCATTCTGGGTTTGGTCTATCTTCTACAATATATTAACATTTTTTATTGTATGATATTGTTATTGTCTAACCGTGACAGGTGCACTACGACTTTGGTTTGCGTAACATTTTGTCTGTGCTGAGAACTCTGGGTGCTGTTAAGAGATCAAATCCAACAGAACCTGAGAAGACAGTGGTCATGAGAGTTCTGCGTGACATGAATCTTTCTAAACTGGTATGCACTGTGAAACTGTCAAGACTTGAAGAAATAACTATTTTATGCTGATTTATTGATTTTTAATTGCATTGTTAACTTAAGGTAACCTGGTTAAAGTATGAATATTATTCACCTCCATTAAATATGTATTCAAAGTCTTTCAAAGTCATTTGTCCATGTGTCCATTGTGTTTTGTCCACATTCAAACTTTACACGCAAATCTTGATTTTTTCATCTTTATGATTTCCTCTTGCCGCCTCAGGTCTTTATCTGAAAACTGTCATTTCCAAAATGCTCTTTCACCAAAGATGAAGATGCTCACCTACCCTTTATCCATACTGACATATATAGAGTAATACAAGCTGAATTCAAAAAATACAAATCTCTTACTGTTTCCCAATTTTTCTTCAAATTGTTCTATTGCGGTCACTTTATGTGACTAAATAAGTCATAATTGTTTTTTATGTTTTGGGAATCTATACATTCAAGTTTCTATTTATGTACTCTTGTTCTGGAAGAAAGGTTTACCATAGAACACTATGGCCTTTGGCCCACAATGTTTGTGCCGAACGTGATACCCAGTTAAACTGATCTTATTTGCCTGTACATGATCCATATCCCTCTATTCCCTGCACTTCCATGTGCCTCTCTAAAAACATCTTAAATGTCACTATCGTATCTGCCCCCACCACCAGGTCTTGGTAATGTGTTCCAGGCCCCCACCACTCTCTTTGCCAAAAAAAGACTTACCCTGTACATCTCCATTAGAATTTCTCCCTCTCACCTTATAGCTATGTCCTCTAATATTGGACCTTTCCACCCTGGAGAAAATGATTCTGACTGCCTATCCATTCTATGCTTCTCATAACCTTATTTACTTCCATCAAGTTTCCCCTCAACCTCCAGTACTCCAGAGAAAACAATCCAATCTCTCGCTTTAACTAAAGCCCTCTAATCTGGGCAGCATTCTGATAAACTTCCTCTGCACCCTCTCCAAACCCACCACATCTTTCGGGGCGACCAGAAATGCGTGCAATACGCGAAATGCGGCCGAAACCAGAGTCCTATGTAGGTTCATCATGATCCTTATGACTCTTCCTGACTCTGAAATTCAATGACCCTAGCAATGAATACCATATGACTTCTTTACCACCCTATCTACTTCTGCTGTCACCTTTAATGAGCAATGAACATGGGCTCCAAAATCCCTCTGCACATCAATGCTGTGAAAGGTCTTGCAATTAACTGTATCCTCTCTCCTTACATTCAACCTCCCAAAGTGCAACATCTCACACTATGTTGGGTTAAACTCCATCTGCCTTTTTGCCCATTTAAAAAAATTGATCTATATCCTACTGTATATTCTGAATGAAATTCTAACTGTCTGCAACAACTCCAATTTTGGTGTTGTCAGTAAAATTACTCGCCAACCTTCTACATTTACATCCAGGTCATTTCTATATAGCAGGACCACACATACGAGTTAAAGCAAATTTGTTTTGTTTTAGGTGGATGAAGATGAGCCTCTGTTCATGAGTTTAATTAATGACCTGTTTCCTGGGATCACATTGGATAAAGCTGGCTACCCTGAACTAGAAGCTGCCATTGAGAAACAAACCTCAGATGCAGGAATTATCTACCATCCACCGTGGATCCTGAAACTGATTCAACTCTATGAAACTCAAAGAGTCCGACATGGTAATAGGGCAAAATATGTAGGAAGGAACTGCAGATGCTGGTTTAAAGCAAAGATGGACACAGAAAGCTGGAGTAACTCTGTGGGTCAGACAGCATCTCTGGAGAAAAGGAATAGATGACTTGTCAGGTCAGGATACTTCTTCAGACCGAGAGTCAGGGGAAAGGGAAATGAGAGATAGATATAGACGGTGTTATAGATAGATATAGAACAAATGAATGAAAGATATGCAAAAAAGTAATGATGATAAAGGTTCAGTTCATTGTTAGTTGTGGGCTAGGTGAAACCAAGTTACAGACAATGAGACTCAACAAGGCGACTTTGAAACTGGTATAAGAACTCAGGTGGGGGAGGGACGGAGAGAAAGGGGATGCAAGGGTTACTTGAAGTTAGAGAAATCAATACCCATACTGCTGGGTTGTAAGCTGCCCAAGCGAAATATGAGGTGCTGTTCCTCCAATTTGTGTTTAGCCTCACTCTGACAATGGAGGAGGCCCAGGACAGAAAGTTCAGTATGGGAAGGGGAATTAAAGTGTTTGGCAACCGGGAGATCGGATAAGCCTAGGCGGACTGAGCGAAGGTGTTCAGCGAAATGATCGTCCAGTCTATGTTTGGTCTCACCGATGTGTAAGAGTCCACACCTTGAAGAATGGATACAGTAGATAAGGTTGGAGTAGGTGCAAGTGAACCTTTGCCTAACCTGAAAGGACTTTCGGGGTCCCTGGACAGAGTTAAGGGAGTAGGTATAGGGACAGGTGTTGCATCTCCTACAGTTGCTGGAGAAGGTACCTGGGGAAGGGATGGTTTGGGTGGGAAGGGATGAGTTAACCAAGGAGTTTTATGGAAAGCAATTAATGCACAAATTTTCAGCAAGTATTTTAGAAGATTTAATGGACAAAGTCAGCATTATTTGCATCTAGTATTCTTCTATTAATTTCCTAAAATAGATTGAAACTGCTTGAAAGCAAAATAGTGCACTTCCTGAAAATCAGAAATGGGAAAACAGAAACTTCTGTAAATTCTTGTTTTTAAGCCAAAAATAATTTAATCAATTATTAACAGTAATATTTACAGTACAAAATAAAACAAAACAAAACCCACCACCATAATACAAAATAAACAAATATACTAAATAAACTACTATACAACTATATTACAATCCTTATTGAGGATGACATCCACCCCACGCGGTGCCCAATGGTCTCAGAAATCCCCCAGGCAGGGCCCTCTTCCACCTGGCACTGTGGCTCATGGATGGCCAGCTTGGCCAGGCCCAGGAGGAACCCAACCAGGACATCTTCGGCCCTACCCTCTCCCCTATGCACAGGGTGTCCAAAGATGAGGATGGTGTTGTACTTCGTGGTCCGGTACCTGTTGTACCTTTAGTGACTCTGGACGGACCACAAGTACACGTGTATAAAAGGTTACAATGCTGGAGCTCAACTCCAGGCTGTTTATTCCGTGGTCATCTGGATCCAGAGTGACCACCCAATCACACCAACCTCTTATATACGCACTCCTGCACATGCAAACAAAGTAGTCCTTGGGATACACAAAGTAGTCCCAGGCAATATCACAACATCCCCCTTGTCTTATAAAAGAAATATATATATATATATATGTAACAACAAACTCTAAACACAAACGTTTTTTTGAAACACCATATAACATTAACAAATATCAACGGTAACGTGCAGGTTTCTTACTGGCACGTCCCGAGCGTGTCACATAATCCCCATCATCATTACGGGCCGGTCGTTCCTCCGCTTCACATTGGGTCTCAACCCTATCGCTGTCTGGGGGGACACAATGGGGACCAACCCCTGGCTTCTCCAGTGGAAGATCTCTCAACTGCACTCGATTCCTCCTGAACCGATTTCCATTCGGCGTCTCAATAATGTAAGACCTTGACTGGGGTTCGTCGCAGACCGATCTCACTTCTGCTGGAACCCAGACCTGATTCGCTTTATCCAGAACCCGGACCTTCTGTCCAGCGTGCAATGGCAACAAGTCATGTCTCTTGACCGAACTGTCAAACTGTGCCTTCATATTCTGCTTACGCTCCTCAAGTCGCTCAAAGGTCCTCTGCCCTTCGTATGCCTTGTTCATGTCAAGGTTCGTGGGGAGAGGCGTCCGAATCTGTCTTCCAAACATCATCTCCGCCGGTGACGGTAACCTGCACATGCAAACAAAGTAGTCCTTGGGATACACAAAGTAGTCCCAGGCAATATCACAACAGATGGTGGGTGCGAGGTTCAGCCACAAGGCAAGGAGCAGCCCCTTTAGATATTGGAACAGGGGCTGCAACCTCCCACACTCCACATACACGTGGTACACAGACTCTTCCAGCCCGCAAAAGTGGCAGGCGGCTGGCGAGTCTGTGAACCGTGAGAAAAACAGGTTGCAAGGAACTCATAGGTGCAGTACCCTCCACCCCAGGTCCCCGATGTAGATGGGGAGAATCCCTGCGTAGAGGGACCCCCAATGAGGGCCCCTCTTGCGACCGGGGAAGGCAACACCGACTGCCACTTTGTATCCGGATGGTGGACCAGAGCATGGAAGTGCAGGGTGTGGAGGAGGAGCCCGACTAGGAGACGCTTCCCTGCATCTCAGAGGGAAATGGCGGCTAATGTTGTGTGGGATTGGCTCCCGAGAAGGATTACTGCACCTGGGTCTGAAGAGTACTTCCGGCTGACCGGGGGTTTGCTCAGCTGCGAGTACTCCACATGTTCGAGCCTCCCTGACACCCGGTGGGGCGGGACAAGGGCCGGCTGTCCTCATGACCGGGCCGTCACCCTCCGCTAGCAAAGGGGGGCCCAGGTCGACGGTAACCAGGTTCCAGTCTCTCAGCAGGTCCCGATAGAAGTCGGGCATCCTCTGCAGGACAGCACAGCTGACGCCCACCACCGGTAACTGCCCTGGAAATTCTTATTAGGTCAAGAAACATTTGTGAAAGTAGTTGACCCAAGCGGGTAACTGTATATCTCTCCACAAACACTGCATGACCCGCTAAGTATTTTCTGACTTTTCCATTGATACATAATGTCAACATAAAGAACTCAGTTAAGAGTACTGTTGTCTCTCTTGTGATTCATTATGTCCTTGGAAAACAAGCTGCCATGTCTATATTAGGTATGATGACCCTTGGTCCTAGTGGTGCTGGGAAAACGACATGCATCTATACCTTGATGAAAGCTATGACAGACTGTGGAGCACCACACAAAGAAATGCGAATGAATCCAAAGGCCATAACAGCTTCACAGATGTTTGGTACCTTGGATGTTGCAACAAATGATTGGACTGATGGTGTGTTTTCTACTCTGTGGAGGAAAACATTGAAAGGAAAGAAGGTATTTGAATGATTTTATTACGATTCAATTCATTTTGTGTACATGACAGTGAACTATGTATACCTTTAGGAGCTAAATTTGACAATATATATCATCTATCATTTTGCAACTTAAAATCGATTGAAAGGCAACTGTTCAAAAGCAAAATAGAGTTGAGAGTTGTAATAGGAATTGTTTATTTTATGCAAAAATGTTGAATAGTTTGTTGAGAACTTAGCAGTCGTAGATGATCTTTTAAAAGCTCAGGAACTTATGTATTTTGTTGAATAGTGACAATCATAGTTTTATTGAGATTCAAAATTATTTTGTAAGAGAAAGTAAATTAAAATCCCTAGGAAAATTAATGTCATACTGAAACTAATTAGAATGAACACTCACAGAATAGTTTCTATAATTAACTTCCTTGTCTTGGTAATATCATTGCAGAAACATTGCAGGCTAACTCAGAGAGACTTAAAACAATGACTGTAAACCACAAATATAATTCAAAATACATTATTAAAATGTTTTGTGACTTTATTACAAATGCTGAATATAAATACGATTTGATTAATTTAGAAATAGCATTCATATTTGGCTTTGGGATGAAGAAAAATGCAGTTAAGATCTCACAATTCTCAATGGCTGTGCATGATAGATGGATCTAAAGCATCTGTGGCAGTTATATTACTCAGTTACATTGACTATATCGATGCAAACCTGGTATGTTCAGAGGAGTGTGAAATGAGAGCAGTCAGTATGTCCGTTTGCTGAACGGACTTTTTGTTGAGTCCATTCAGCAAAATCTGGGCCTGTGTCATGGAAGAAATTTCCCATGTTTACAGATTTTGTATCTGCTTTGTGTGGTTTGGGATCTGGTAGCCCTATTGTCTGAAAGGATGAGAGGGGGAACAGAAAGGAACAGGTCATCTCTATCTGGTTCTTTTCAATGCATCTGAGATTGTTTTACATATTTTTAAAAGGCAACTTAAAAGCTTCAAGTTTTATATCAGGTTAGGCAAAGTCAACTACATTTCTAACTAAATAGAAGAGCATAAGAAAAATCATGAAACCAAAAAAAATCATGTGGACTTTGGAAATATATCATTAGTTTAGTTTAGTTTGGAGATACAGCATAGAAACAGGCCCTTCGGCCCACTGAGTCTGCGCTGATCGGCAATCCCCATACACTAGCACTATCCTACACAGAGGAACAATTTAAATAATTTTACCGAAACCAATTAACCCTCAAGCCTGCGAATCTTTGGAATGTGGGAGGAAACTGGAGCACCGGAGAAAACCCACGCAGTCAAGGGGAGAAAGTACAAACTCCACACAGACAGCACCTGTCGTCAGGATGGAACCCGGGTCTCAGGTGCTGTCAGCAGCAACTCTACTACTGCGCCACCCATTAATAGTGTCAAGATTTTATTTGGTGCATATATGATGCACGTACAATAGCAAACAATTTTTTAAGTACAGATAAAATGTCAGTAGTTAAATTAAATAACATATTTGTCTTGAAGGGCGAACACATTTGGATAGTGCTGGATGGACCTGTAGATGCCATTTGGATTGAGAATCTTAACTCTGTTTTAGATGATAACAAAACTCTTACGCTTGCGAATGGCGATCGCATCCCAATGGCACCAAACTGTAAAATTATTTTTGAGCCTCATAACATTGATAATGCCTCCCCAGCAACTGTATCCCGAAATGGCATGGTGTTTATGAGCTCTTCAGTTCTAGACTGGAGACCGGTACTCAAAGCATGGCTTCAGAAATTGCCTACATCATTGTCTGAACAACTTTGGAAGTGTTTTGACAATATTTTCCAGGTATTTCATTTTATTTTTAATTATGTTTAGCCTTATTGATATGACACCACATTTTAAAAATGAGCCAATTTTAATTATTGATGTGATTGACTCCAGTTTTTCATAATGAATTTTCAGCGATTTGTTTCATTATTTATTTTTGTGAAAGATTGGACTGCTGCATATTGGTGTACTTCATATAGATGTAGCAGAATTCTCCAGTCTTTGTAATCTAGAGATTTTGCTCTTTATCATCTAATTTTAATTTAATAACAACATATTAAATAGTTTTTGCTTCAAATGATCAATAATGTGAATTTGAATTCATTATATATTTTCCTCACAATAAAGTACAATTTTAAATATCATCCATAATGTTAATTTTGGTCTTTTCAAGGATTTAATCAGTTTTGTCTTCACTGCTGTATTTCCAAAAATACAAATTCTGGAGTGCATGTACATTAAACAAGCGATTGACCTTCTGCAGGTAATGGGATAGAGAAGTAAAGTAAGAATATTTCTTTGTTACATTAAATTTCAAGCCAAGTAAATCATACAAATCAACTTCTTTTAGGGCCTCTTGCCAGGAGTTGAAGAAAAGCAGCCGAGCCCAGAGCAAGCAGCTCGATTATTCATTTTTGCTGTCATGTGGTCAATTGGAGCACTTCTGGAATTAGATGACAGAGCTAAAATGGAAAGCTTTCTACGGAACCACTCTACAACACTACAGCTCCCAGCGACTCAAGGAGAAGAAACAATCTTTGAATTTGTTGTTAGTACTGATGGTCACTGGGAACACTGGTCAAAGAGGGTTAGTATTCTGTCATAAAAAAAACAATTAAGGCATCTTTTGCTAGTGTTATTGATCAATACGCATCAATAGAAGATAATTTCCTTTCTTCTTGATATATGGAAGAAGAATATTTGTTACTCAAGATAAATGTTATGTTTTTATGAACTTTTCAGAAAGTGCATCTTGGGAGGAAGCAGAATCAATAAACAAGCTACAGTGTCTTGAAATCGACACCACGAACAGTTATCTAGTCAATAGTCAATAGTCGTTTATTTGTCACATACACATAAATGTGTAGTGAACATCTATCCTTGTGTTCTGTTACATTCTTACTTCAACTGGTGTGTAGCCATCTGAGCACCAATTGGTTTGGTTGTGAAGTGTAGCTTTATAGAATTTAAAAAAAATCATACATAAACATAAATATGGACCCGAAATGACATCTATCCCTCCCCAGATGCTGCCTTTGTTTTTTGCTCAAGAAACTCCAACATCTGCAGACATAGAGTCATACATCATGGAAACAGGCCCTTCAGTCCAACTTGCCCACACCGTGACATGTTCCATCTACATTAGTCTCACCTGCCTGCATTTGGCCCATATCCCTCTAAACCTATCCTATCCATGTATCTGTCTTAAACATTGCGAAAGTACCTGCCTCAACTACCTCCTCTGGCAGCTCATTCCCTACATCCACCACCCTTTGTGTTACCCCTCAGTTCCTATTAAATCTTTCCCGCCTCACCCCAGTGTCTATATTATTCTTCTGTATAACCTTTTCTTTGAGAATCTGAGTCTATTTCAACAGATATTGTATGTAGACACAAGGAACTGCCAATATTCGTTTACAAAAAAGACTCAAAGTGCTGGAGTAACTCAGTGGGTCAGGCAGCATCTTGGGAGAACATGGAAATGTCACCTACCCAGAGAATTGTATACACTGGCTTGTTTTCCAATTTTGCTGAATCTCCAGAAGTTACTTACATTCTCTCTTTTCAATAATACTGTATATTTATCTGCCAGAAGATTAATCTTTTGAGATGTTAGTGTCAAATTCATAGTCTTTGGATTCTTGGGGAGAAAAATGCCATTTAGTTGCATTGTAGTGGCATGGATCAGGCAGAGGCACACATCTGCATGATTTAAGTTGTGATACACTGCTTTATCAACTGGATAAAAAAAATAAGTTTAACTTTTCAAGAATTTCTAATTTTCAATCTAAACAAAGATAATATTATTTTCATACAACTACATACAAACAATGGATGGCAATATAACAGCATGGCAATATGGTAAGATCGTCATATAGAGTATTTAATCCTACAAGGGTTTGAAGTTTTTTGATCGGATGAATAAATGAATTATGCTGTTTTTGAATATTGTTAAAGAGTTATGTCCTTAATCCTATCATAAATAGTTGTGAAGCTTGATGTGCACAGGTATTTTTTGAATGCCTTAGTATCTGAGTGATGAAAATCTGACCTTATTTGCGACCTATAGTTAATCCAAAGCAGAGACAGAGATGTATTTCTTGTCTCCTTAAAGCTTACCATTTTATATTTACAATGCAAAATTCAGTGTAGAACTGAAATTCAAAATTACTTTCATGATTTTATGTTGTATATTTATACATCACAAATTATTTGTAAATGGGACTAATGATGAACAAACTCCTTCAATTCCCAATTTCAGGTGGCTGAATATATTTACCCTTCTGACTCAGTTCCAGACTATTTGTCAATCCTTGTACCAAATGTGGACAATATCCGCACAGACTTTCTCATGCACACAGTAATGAAACAGGAGAAAGCTGTAATGCTCATCGGTGAACAAGGAACAGCCAAGACTGTTATGATAAAGGTATGATATTGAATCTTAACATTTGAATGTAAATGAGAATAGTGAAACATTACTTAAATGCTATAAAAAGAAGTTAGTCTCCGACAATGGAATAGTTTTTTTTAACCTAAGATGTACACAATTAATATATCTAGTATAATTAATAGGAAAGATATTTTAAGCTTATGAGATTCTAGTTTTTAAATAATATCTTGGTAGGTTGCCTTCACTAACTTTGGGATGAATGTTGAAATATTTAAAATCTGTCATAGCAGGGATACAGTTTGTACCACTGGACTATGTTATCGAATCATAGAATCATAGAGCCATACAGCACAGGAAATGTTCATTCAGCCCTCCACATCCATGTTGACTTTTTTGCCTTTCGACACTCATTCTATTTGCCTGCATTAGGTCCTACCTTTCTATGCTTTGCCTATTCCAGTACTGTCCAAATGCTTCTCATACGTGATCATTGGATCTGATTCCATCACTAGTGGCAGGGCATTCCATATATCAATCACTCTCTGTGTAAGAAAACCTGCTCCTTAGATTTCATTTAAAGCTCTTTTCTCTCACCCTAAACCTATGCCCACTTGTCTTAGATACACCTACCATGGGAAGAAGATTCTGACTATCTACCAATCTATGTATTTTATAATTTTATATACCTATTACCTGATCACCCATAGCCTCATTTGTTCCAGGGTAAACATCTCCCTATAAGGAAGTTCTCTAACCTCGACAGCATTCTGGTGAATTTCCTCTACACTCTTTACTGTACAGCCACATTCTTCCCATAGTGTGCCGATCAGAACTGCACACAATGCTCGAATTGATTGTAATCAGTTGCAACATAACTTTCCCAACTTTTATATTCTATGCCGAGTCCAATCAAGGCAAATGTAGGAGCCATTTGTGTTTGTGCCAGCTGTTTTTAGCATATTATATTATTTTGTCTAGATATCTAGCTGTATTATTTTGGACACTTGGGGGCTGTCGTGAGATGAATACATATATGGGCATAACGTACTGGGAGGAGCCAGAACCAGGACGTATGGGAGGTGGGAGGAGTTAGACACATGGAGGGAGAGGATACAGTTCTTACCAGTCCGATGACGAGAGCTGAAGGCTTGGGGAAATACAGACCTGTTTGTACTACTACTTCAATAAACGACTAATTAAACTGAAAATACGTTTGGAAAATCTCTCTTTTGGTTTGCGTCAAGTTCACTCCCACTCTCTGTGAAGTGGTGGCAATATCGGAAAGGACCTTATTGAAAAAGACTGATGTTGCCATTACATTAAAGTATGAACTACCCTCAATGAGTGAATAAAGTAAGAACTGTCTCTAAAGAGCCATTTAAAGTAAGAATTGGCTCTATGAGTGAGACTGAAGCTTGTGAATCGACTGGACGGAACAAGGATTGTTTTATTTCACAAGCCTTGACGCCAAATTCCACAAACTGGACAGGGTCACTACCTACGCTAATCTGACTAATGGAGATTGGAAACTTCGAAAGCAGGAAAAGTGAGTACAGCATTAAGCTTTATTGGAAAAGCTATATACCAGAAGCTGTATTGGAAAAGGGCTGCTGTAATTGGAATGCTGAGAACAAAGAAGTGACCTTGAGCATTGCAAGATATCAGTTTGTTTTGAATTCTTGTACAAGATACGATTTTACGTCTACAAGTCTTAAAGGGATAGCTACATACAATTATGCCTGTGGTTAGATCTGATGTTCAGCCACAAGGTGGTGATATCGGAAAGGATTCCGTAAAGGAAAAACGTTTCTCTTCACCATATGCACCTTCAATGTTCTCTGCTGTCATGAAATGGGTTGCCACCCTGATAAGCCAGCATGAGATTGAGGAAGAAGAACAGAAGAGAAGACGGTTGAAAATAAAAGACGAACAACTGAGAAGAAAGAAAGAACAGAAGAGACACGAAGAATGATTGCAAGGCTGGGAATTGTTCCTTGAAAAGATCAGGGGACAAGTGAAGATACCATCAGATCCACTCTTTGTAAACATCCAGGATGCTAAGCCAGTTGCAACTGTTAAAAGCTCTACTTTTGCTAAGGCAAGAGAAAGGCAGCAACTAAAAGGAAACAGTTTTGCAACAACTGCTAAACCTGTCGAAGCACAGGTGCAAGAAAATCTGACAACAAAGGGAATGAAAGCCAACCGCCAAGCCACAAGGTTCTTGTTTGTTCTGTAACAAAAGTGGTCACACATTGGGGCGGTATTGGCAGATCAAGAAGAAAGAGCATAAAGAAAGGATAGACTTGTTAAAGGAGAAGGGAATCTGTTTTGGATGTTAGAAAATAGGTCATATGAACAAAGACTGCAAGAGTCTTGTGATATGTGCAAAAAAAATCATCCTGAAATACTTCACATTGAACAAAAGGACGAAGAAAAGAAACCAGAACATACAGAACAGAATGAAAAGCCAATTGCAAGTGATACTGTACTCTCATCTCAAATGTGTGGGCATATTGGGGCCAGTGATGAAACCTGCAACTTCTCCATTGTACCAGTACAAGTGAAGAGCCACAAGGGGAGTACAGTGTGGCAAACATATGGATTTTTGGATCATGGAAGTTCATCTACCTTCTGCACAGAAAGCTTGACGAGAAGGCTGAACATTACAAGACCAAAGACCAAAATTCCCTTGCGTACCATGAACCAAGTGAAGCCTGTGATCAGTCGTCTTATCTCAGGTTTGGAAATATCTAGTTTGGACAAAGAAGATCTTATTCAACTATCGGATGTGTTCACACATAAGACCATGCCTGTTTTTCAGCTAAACACCCCCAGACAAGAAGACCTGACACAATGGCCTTACTTGAAGGATATCAAGATTCCTGAAATAGACTCTGGCATTGACCTAC
The DNA here is from genome assembly GCF_053455715.1 of Rhinoraja longicauda. Lineage (NCBI taxonomy): Eukaryota > Metazoa > Chordata > Chondrichthyes > Rajiformes > Arhynchobatidae > Rhinoraja > Rhinoraja longicauda. Next base: position 39,046,573 of record NC_135954.1, on the reverse strand, counting down.
TCATCGGGGCAAATGCTTCAAAGGTATTGGAACCTTGGGAGCTGGTCAACAGCCAAGGGGATGGACCATACACTGTGAAACCCTACTGGGATGGGTCATTTATGAGAAGAGACCACGACAGCAGGGATGTAAATGGCTGCCCTGCTGCTAATGTCAATCGAATTCTATAGCAAACCTAGAGGAGCTAAAGGTCAATCAATACAATCACAACTTCAGTGAAAGAACAAGCAAGGAAACAGAAGAAATGTCCAGAGAAGAAGTAAAGTTCCTGGACATTATGAATCGCTCAGCAAGGATGACAGATGTACACTATTGTCTAGACTTACCTTTCAAGCTAGAAAACGCCAGCATGCCAAATAACCATTGCATTGCAGAGCAACGCATCCAGAGCTTGAAACGCAAGTTTGGCAAGAATGAGAAGTTTTATGACGAATATACATCTTTCCTCACTGAAATGATTGACAATGGTTATGCTGAAAAGGTACCAGAGGACCAGCTGAATCGAAGTGAGGGAGAACTCTGGTACATCCCTCACCAGGGGTGTATCACTCAAAGAAAGGAACTTTAAGGGTGGTCTTTGACTGTGGTGCAGTCTTCAAAGGAACATCACTTAACTGCCAACTGCTGTAGGGTCCAGACCTAACCAACTCACTCATTGGATGCTTTGATGACTGATAGTAAAGCAATAGATGAGGTTGGAGGAGGTGCAGGTGAACTTCTGTCTCACCTGGAAAGACTGTTTGGGTCCTTGGATGGAGTTGAATGGGGTGTCCCTTTACCTCCCCCCTCAACTCTATCCAAGGACCCAAACAGTCTTTCCAGATGAGACAGAGGTTCACCTGCACCTCCTCCAACCTCATCTATTGCATCCGCTGCTCCAGATGTCAACTTATTTACATCGGCGAAACCAAGCACAAGCTCGGCGATCGCTTCGCTCAACACCTGCGCTCGGTCCGCGTCGGCCAAACTGGTCTCCCAGTGGCCAAGCACTTCAACTCCCCCTCCCATTCCCAGTCTGACCTTTCTGACATGGGCCTCCTCCAGTGCCATAGTGAGGCCCACTGGACATTGGAGGAACAGCACCTCTTATTTCGCCTGGGCAGCTTGCAGCCCACTGTTATGAACATCGACTTCTCCCACTTTAGATAGTTCCTCTGTCCCTCTCTTCCCCTCCCCCTTCCCAGATCTCCCTCTATCTTCCTGTCTCCATCTATATCCTTCCTTTGTCCCGCCCCCCTGACATCAGTCTGAAGAAGGGTCTCGACCCGAAACGTCACCCATTCCTTCTCTCCTGAGATGCTGCCTGACCTGCTGAGGTACTCCAGCATTTTGTGAATAAATACCTTCAATTTGTACCAGCATCTGCAGTTATTGTCTTATATTCCCAGAATGGAGCTTACAGCTGCAGTCCTTGCTGTCAGAGTTGACACAATGCTGCGAAAAGAATTATAGCTTCAACTGGACAAATCCATTTTCTGGACCGATAGCACAACAGTGGTCTACGGTAAAAAGAAGCTTTGCTACAGGTGACATTGTCGTGGTGGCTGATTCCACTGCACCACGAGGCTCCTGGCTAATGGGCAATATATTGGAGACCATACCAGATACACAAGGTCTTGTGCGCACAGTTCAATTTCAGACTAAGAGCAACATAGAAACATTGAAACATAGAAAATAGGTGCAGGAGGAGGCCATTCGGCCCTTCGAGCCAGCACTGCCATTCAGTGTGATAATGGCTGATCATTCACAATCAGTAACCTGTGCCCAACTTCTCCCCATATCCCTTGACTCCACTAGCCCCCAGAGCTCTATCTAACTCTCTCTTAAATTCATCCAGTGATTTGGCCTCCACTGCCCTCTGTGGCAGAGAATTCCACAAATTCACAACTCTCTGGGTGAAAAAGTTCCTTCTCACCTCAGTTTTAAATGGCCTCCCCTTTATTCTAAGACTGTGGCCCCTGGTTCTGGACTCCCCCAACATTGGGAACATTTTTCCTGCATCTAGCTTGTCCAGTCATTTATAATTTTATATGTCTCTATAAGATCCCCTCTCATCCTTCTAAACTCCAGTGAATACAAGCCTAGTCTTTTCAATCTTTCCTCATATGACAGTCCCGCCATCCCAGGGATCAATCTCGTGAACCTAAGCTGCACTGCCTCAATTACAAGGATGTACTTCCTCAAATTAGGAGACCAAAAGTGTACACAATACTCCAGATGTTGTCTTACCAGGGCCCTATACAACTGCAGAAGAACCTCTTTACTCCTATTTACTGAAATCCCCTCGTTATGATGGCCAACATGCCATTAACTTTCTTCACTGCCTGCTGTACCTGCACGCCAACTTTCAGTGACTAGTGTACAAGGATACCCAGGTCTTGCTGCCCTTCCCCCTTACCTAACCTGACACCATTGAGATAATATAAGAAAATAACTGCAGATGCTGGTACAAATCAAAGGTATTTATTCACAAAATGATGGAGTAACTCAGCAGGTCATGTGATCTTGAGGGAATAATATTTTGGAAACAGTCAAATTAGACAATTAGACAATAGACAATAGGTGCAGGAGTAGGCCATTTGGCACTTTGAGCCAGCACCGCCATTCAATGTGATCATGGCTGATCATTCACAATCAGTACCCCGTTCCTGCCTTCTCCCCATACCCCCTGAATATCTTTAAGAGCTCTAGCTCTCTCTTGAAAGCATCCAGAGAATTGGCCTTCACGGCCATCTGAGGCAGAGAATTCCACTGATTTGCAACTCTCTGACTGAAAAGGTTTTTCCTCATCTCCTTTCTAAAAGGCCTACCCCTTATTCTCAAACTGTGGCCCCGGGTTCTGGACCCCCCCCAAAATTGGGAACATGTTTCCTGCCTCTAACGTGTCCAATCCCTTAATAATCTTATATGTTTCAATAAGAATTACTCCTTAACTTTCTAATTTACAAAACTTTAAGACATTAATTACAGGATTGTAAGACATTAACATATTTTGATTTAAGACTATCATTTTTGGCCCAAATGGCGATAATTTTGTACATAAACAGGATAAAACTAATCAGTAACAAAATGGCGATAACTACAAAACAGCTCAGTTCAAATCGAGTTTAGGATCCATGCACATAGATCTTTAACTTGTCACGGATAGCTGGTGAATGTGAACAGTCCTCTCCTATGGAATATACCAATATACCCGATATACCAATCTACCTCGATGCTTTGCACTGTTTTTTAATCAATATTTTCTTTGTAACTGTAACACTATATTCTACACTCTTGTTTAGTTTTCTTTTGCACTACCTGATGTTTTATATGTGATGTGATGTGCCTGGCAGCACCCAAAACAATGTTTTTCACTGTATCTCAGTGCATGTGACAATAATAAACCAATACCAACGACAATATCAAAATAATTAAAGAAACCTAATTTAATGTTGGGCTTTGGATAGAGTTTTGTAGCATAACATTCAGAAACTGTATTCAAATCCACTGACACACCTTGTTGATTTACCTGACTGGACTCCAAGGAGTAAAGATGGCTAAAAACACATGGATGTGTTTTTCTATAATTTAGGAGGCTGAGAATGATTTGATCAAAGATTTCATGATATAATAAAGACTAGATGATGTTAAGAGAAACTGCTTCTCCATGTTAAATAGTATACTAATAGGAGGCATAATCTTAAAAATTAGACACATCCTATTCAGGAATGAGGTTTTGTGAGCAGTTGAACCCCATTTGTTCTGAAATGGCCATTTCATTGTTGTTGAGTGTCACTCTGGGAATTCAACTGGCTGCTACCTGGTGTTCATCACCCTTGTAACCCTAATGCAATTTTCACGTCACGGTGCTGCCATTCCCTGACTATATCTCACCTTCATGGGGACACCTAGATGGTATTTTCCTGGAGACACTTGTTGGCCACTTGAAGTCCAGCGTTGTTTTACTTGCTGTGCATTTCTTACCTTTGTGCTTAGTCCTACATCCCGGCCTCTATCACAGTAATTGTTTATCATGCCCCATTCCCCAGCCACACCACAATCTGCTGCCCTGACTCTGTCATTCACCTGTCCCAAATCCTGTTTCAGTGATAGCCTCTTCCTTGGATGCACAATCGATAGTCCTTAACATCCCCTCCCCCTGCGCAACTGCGAGCCATCACGTATCCCCCTCTGCCTTAAATTCTAACATTCGGCACATTGATGGCCATCCAATTCTGGCCGCAGCAGCAGTCAGGCTGTTGACTTTCTAGCTGTCAACTTTCCGATTCCAACCTCCAATCTGCAATGCATGACCACTGCTCTCAAAGCTGCTGCATCATTCTAAGGTTCCTTAGCACATGTTTTGATAATTGTTATTTTTACAGATTGTACCTGAGATATTAATTTGCATATTGGATATTAATTTTCAGGCCTACATGAGCAAGTATAATCCTGAATCCCATGCAACCAAAAGTCTGAACTTCTCCTCTGCCACTATGCCCAATATGTTCCAAAGAACCGTTGAAAGTTATGTAGATAAACGCATGGGCAGTACCTATGGTCCACCCAGTGGCAAAAAAATGACTGTGTTTATTGATGACATTAACATGCCCGTGATTAATGAATGGGGTGATCAGGTATGTTCTTTAGCTCAGTTGCTGAAGCATTTTTCATTATAACTGCTTTTATTCACTTTGAGATATAATTTGTGCTTTAATTTGCTTAATTAAACAGATAACCAATGAGATTGTCCGACAGTTAATGGAACAGAAGGGTTTCTACAACCTAGAAAAGCCTGGAGAATTCACCAGCATTGTTGATGTACAGTTTGTTGCTGCTATGATTCATCCTGGTGGTGGCAGAAATGACATCCCTCAACGTCTCAAAAGACAATTCACCATTTATAATTGTGCCCTACCTTCAAATGCATCCATTGACAAGATCTTCAGAACTATTGCAAGTGGTTATTTCTGTGTGCAGCGCGGATTTTCTGAAGAGGTTTGCAAACGAGCGTCAGCTTTAGTATCAACTACTCGCAAACTGTGGCAGGCTACCAAGGTCAAGGTATGGTATATGCCAACATCTTGCAGAATGGTGCCTATTAAGTTTTAAATGGATTGATGACTTTAATTAGAATTAGGAGCAAAGTAAAAAAAGGGCACATACTCTTTCCACTTGATTCTCTATCCCCTCTCCCCATTGTTCCCAACGGCCCACCATCCATCCCTTATTTAATTCAGTTCTTCCTTTTTTTAAAAATCTGATTTAATTATCTGCAGCCATTTATTGTCTACACATCCTCTCCCTCTCTGTACCTATCTCCACCCTTCCTGCTCTTGTCCCACCTCTCACCATCACCTCTTTATACTGGACAAGTGTCCTCTATTCCTTCAATCCAGAGGAAGGGTCTCAACTCAGAACATAGACTGTCCATTTCCATCCACAGAAGCTGCCTGTCATGCTGAGTTCTCTAACAGGTTGTTTTTGCACTAGATTTAAGCATCTGCAGTCTCTCAATTTTTAAGATAGTCTAGCTGTTTTTAGATTGTAAAGGAATAATCAAAATGTAGTCATTATAGAGAAGGGTAAAGGAGGAGGGTGTTGGAGGAGGACAATATTGTGAAACATTGGACATTGGGAAGGTTGAATATATAAGAAACAAAGATGAACTACAGCAACAATCACCAAAGATATTGTTTGGCTACAGTTGTTTTAGAGCTGTCAGTAGGGCAGAAGTAGATGTGTATAATAGGTGTTTGCTACGGATGGGCATTGGACGAATGGGCATTGAGTTGTTATGAAAACCTATTCAATGAGCAAAATGCAAGAAGCTAGCTGATGAAACTAATGTTCTGTCCTTATTTACATATTTTAGTGTCCGAATGTATATTTTAGGTGATCACCAGGGATGACAGAAAAATGTCCTGAAGCAGCAGCAATTCAGACTTGTGTATTGTTCTTCCATTTACTTTTTAGTATAGAACTGAGGAGTGTAGAATAGAAATGAAAGGGGATAAAAAAACCTCAATGTCAAGCAGCATATGTGGAGGGAAATAGGACATTTTGACATTTCAGGTTGAGACCTAGCTATGAGATTGGAGAGTGGGGGGGGGGGGGGGGGGGGTTATGGAGTATAAAGTATGGAGGAGAGATGGATCAGGAGCTGGTAGATAATGGATGGAATCAGTTGAGGAGGGCAGATGGTGCCAGGGCCGGTAATGGGGTTAATGGAAAAGGTGGAAAAAAGGAGGAGAATGGAGACACGAGTGACTGCAGATACAGGAACTGCTGGAAGTACTCAACAGGTCAAGCAGCATCAGTGGAGGCAAAGTAATGGCCATCATATCAGGTCAAGACCCTGCTCAACGGGTCAAGCAGTATCTCCGGAGAACATGGATAGGTGACGTTTTGGGTCAGGATTCTTCTTCAGACTAGAGGTCTGACCTGTTGAGTTACACCAGCATTTTGTGTCTTTTTTTCTAAAGAAATACCTATTTTGGTTTTCCCTTCTTCACAAGGGGATAGGTTCCTAAAATGCTCTTTGTTGTGCAAAAACTCATATAACAGGAAGTACACTAAACCTATTACCTTTAACAGACAGTTGCTGTGGATGGTAAGAGAGGTCATAAGGTAGTTAATCTCCTGGTAAGAATGTAGTAAATTAAAAGTAAATGGTGCTTCTTTTGTTATGGTAAAACATACAAGTCATTCATTCAATGGCCTTTGTTGCCAGGTGGAAGAGTGCAAGAGAGTTTGAAAATAAAAATAGTTTGTTTATTTTATGAACTTTTCCATTTACTCGATCCAAACACTGTTAAACATTACAGATTTTCATGTATTTTTGCATCTGCATTCCCTCTTTTTTATTGTGCGTTTGTTATGTGACAAATTAAATTAAATTGGACCTTTATTGCAGCAAAGATGAATTCAGTGAATACTTGATATCTGGGAGAGACCCTTACTGTCTTCTAAGTAAAAGCCAGCTGAGATTGGGCACTTGTAAATTATTGGATTTTTGATCAAGAATCAGATTAGAGTCTACTTTTTATGCATCCTTGCTTCGTGCCATTTTCTAATGTAATCTGTTTTTTTCTCACATTTTCTGTTTTACAGATGCTTCCCACTCCAGCTAAATTTCATTATATTTTCAATCTCCGTGATCTCAGCCGAATTTGGCAAGGAATCCTCAATGTCACATCTGAAGTTTGCAAGTCACCAGATGTCTTGGTGTCACTCTTTCAGCATGAATGTAGTCGTGTTATTGCAGATCGATTTACCAACCAACAGGACAAAGATTGGTTTGATGCCACAGCAAGCAAGGTTAGGCAACATACTGGAGACACAAGAAGTTGCAGACGCTGAAATATTGAGCAACGATTCCCCACCTTTTCTTTGTTAGATGTCACCATTTGCACCACTTTTTCATCTCAACATCATCTCCAGCCTTGGTCACTGTCTCCATCCTTCTCTTCCCCACCTGACTCATCTGCCAATCAACCCCTCCTTACCTGGATTCACCTATAATTTGCCAGATATTGCAAAACATATCTTTTTTTTTTCTTACCCAATTGAAAAAGTCTTTGTAGAGATAAATTTATATGCACTTTATGATGTTTGTTGGCCAGAGAAATTCTATGATGGAGAACAAAAAACAGAAATGCTGGAAAACTTTAGCCAGTTAACCAGCATCTGTGAAAAGGGAAGCCAGTCAACATTTCAGGTCACCGATTCTTCACAGGACTCAGGGAAGAGTGGAGATTTTACAGTTTTCAAAGCATAGCTGGGGGAGGAATGTGATGTAAGATAAAAGTCCATATTGAGATAGGTCTAAACAGATTAGGTGATGAGGAACATAAGTACCAACTATGAAAGAGGCATTAAAAAAAAAAGTAGAAAAGAACATAAGCACATAAGCAGGATAATAGGATATGATTTTTAAAAAAGAACAGTTTGTCTGAAGTCAGAAAATACAATATTCATTCCTTAAAGTGAAAAAGTGCCTGAAGAAGAAGATAGGATATTGTTCTTCTGAACTCTTTATCCAGAGGAAAGTGCCTCTTCAGCATCTACTATCAAGTAGGTTATTAAATCTTTAGTTTAGAGATACAGCATGGAAACAGGTCCTTCAGCCCACTGGGTCTGTGCCGACCAGCGATCGAATGTATGGTAGCAAATTAACCTACAAACCTGCACATCTTTGGAATGTGTGAGGAAACTGGAACACCCAGAGAAAACCTATGTGGTCACAGTGAGAATGCACAAACCCCGCACAGACAGCACCTGTAGTCAGGATGGTACCTGGGTCTCTGGTGCTGTAAGTCTGCAAGTCTACTGCTGTGCCACTGTGTCATTTGTTTATTTGTTTGAACTCTAGTGAGTATAGTGCAAAAACAGAAAATGATGGAAATACTCAGCAGGTTAGGTCATGTCTGTGGGAAAAAGAACAGAGTAAACAATTCCGATCAGAGATCTGAAAGGGGTTAAAGGACAATAACTGTGTCGCCTGTAGGTGTAAGGGAAATTGTCTTTAGAAGGGGGATGGTTAATTGGAATGGAAGAGTGGACCAGAGAATCATGAAGGTGAATGGTCTCAACAAAATGCTGAAAGGGGAAGGGGGGGGGGGGGGGGGGGGGGGGGAGGGGGAGGGGGAGGGGGAGGAGGAGGAGGAGGAGGAGGAGGAGGAGGAGGAGGCATGTTAAAAACAACAAGGTTGCTGTAATGGGTGATTTTAACTTTCTTAATATTCACTTGGATCCCCTTAGAAGCAGGGGCATAAATGGAGCAGAATTTATTGCTTGCATGCAGGGGCACTTCTTGAAACAATTTTGAGATTGTTCAACTAGGAATGGCGTCATAGTAGACCATGTATTGGGGAATACAAGACATCACTATTAAGCTTTCCGATTTCCCTAACATCCATGTCTTTCTCCATGGTAAATACAGATGAGAAATAATCATTTGGGAAACACCTCATCCATCTCTTGTGGCTCCACACGTGGAATGCTTTGTTGATCTTTACGGGGTCTAATTCTCTCCCTAGTTACTCATTTGTCCTTAGCATACTTGTAGAATCTCTTTTAATTCTCTTTTAATTAATCTGATAATATTATCTGCATCCCTATGAGTCCTTATTTTGTTTAAAAAAATCATACCTTATCACTTGCCTTTTAGAAATTCAAATATTTTTTGTCACATTTGTCTGGTATCATTTGTTATCAACTGCATTAATTTAATTTGTTCCACACAGATTGCTTCAGAGGATCATGGCGATGCGATTTTAGCAAATATTGAAAAAGAAGCTTACTTTGTTGATTTCTTACGTGATGCTCCAGAGGCCACTGGAGATGAACCTGATGATATTGAATTGGAAGCTCCAAACATTTATGAACCAATTCCATCATTCGACAAGTTGAATGAACGCCTAAAATTGTTTATGGAGCAGTACAATGAAGCTATCAGAGGTGCAAAGATGGATTTAGTGTTTTTCAAGGTACAAGCTTAAATTGTTTTGACTATGGTAATGCCAATTGTGACTGATCTATAGAATTAAAAACTGGAGACTCAATTTTTACATCTTTACTTGGGAATGCTTATGACCTCACAGTCAATGGTAAAGATAAAACCTTACGCTAAATCTTAAACCCAGGAAGTCCTACATCTAAGGCAGTTTTGGGTGGGTCGAGGATGACTTGTTTCCTCCATAGTAGTTTGGGTTTTGAGGTGGCTGATGAGTCAGTCTGATACGGGATGCACAGGCTCTGCCCAGGAATAACAGGCTGATGTTCTGGTGTTCTCAGTTCACATTTTGCACTTATCTTCCCTCAGTAAGTCTTGGAACAATTCAGCCCTGCAGATTAGCTCCACTTTAACAAAATGCCCTTTGCAGCTGAGGTGATGTTGCAATGAGGACAATTGAGAAGAGGGTTAGTGCAATGAAATAACTTTGTTTGACTGCAATTTTCACTGGAATTGGATTATTGATGAAGATCATGGTTTGCATGTCATTACGTAGCAGACTGGAGATACTGTTGAATTTTAATGGAGAGCCAAGTTGGAGAATGATACTCAATAACCCCTTCATATGGGCATATCGAAGAAAGCCACTTATTCTGACTGATACAGTTTTATTGGGCTTGAAACTCTTGAAAAAGTGGTAATGACCTAATTTCTTGAAATCCTACAGTGCTTTTGGTTTAGATGCTTCCCCACTGCTATTGGGTAAGAAGTTGCAAGATTTAGGTTGAGCAATAGACAATAGGTGCAGGAGTAGGCCATTTGGCCCTTCGAGCCAGCACCACTATTCAATGTGATCATGGCTGATCATTCTCAATCAGTACCCCGTTCCTGCCTTCTCCCCATACCCCCTGACTCCGCTATCCTTAAGAGCTCTATCTAGCTCTCTTTTGAATGCATTCAGATAATTGGCCTCCACTGCCTTCTGAGGCAGTGAATTCCACAGATTTACAACTCTCTGACTGAAAAAGTTTTTCCTCATCTCAGTTCTAAATGGCCTACCCCTTATTCTTAAACTGTGGCCCCTGGTTCTGAACTCCCCCAACATTGGGAACATGTTTCCTGCCTCTAACGTGTCCAACCCCTTAATGATCTTATATGTTTCGATAAGATCCCCTCTCATCCTTCTAAATTCCAGTGTATACAAGCCTAGTCGCTCCAGTCTTTCAACATATGACAGTCCCACCATTCCGGGAGTTAACCTAGTGAACCTACACTGCACGCCCTCAATAGCAAGAATTGTGATAGATTTATAACTCTGGATGATGTGAAATTCAGATTGATGTTCCCTTGTGCCTGTTTCCTTGTTCTTCATCATTTGTTCTTTAGTTTACAAGATTTTTGTTAGAAGGCTTCTGGAGGCTTATCAAATTATGAGGGCCATTTTACCAAGGATAGAGGAGTCCAAAACTAGAGGGGATACAGTAGGTTTAAGGTGTGAGGGGAAAGATTTAAAAAAAGACCTGAGGGATGTATTTATGGAACAAGCTGTCAAAGAAAGTGGTAGAGGTGGACACAATCACAACATTTAAAAGACACTTCGACATGTTTGAAAGGGATATGGATTAGACACAGGTAAGTGGGATTAGTTCAGTTCAGCATCTTGGTCAGCATGGACAGATTGGACTGAAGGGACTGTTTCTGGCCTCTACAAATTTATAACTCTGATGCAACAAGGAATAGAAAATGGGATATCTGGGTTTTTTTTACTTGGAAATGTTTCTATCTTTGCAAACACTGCAAAAAGTATATTGGCTCCATTAAAATTTAATCTCTCAATATCCTGGACTAAATAGCTGTTAAACTAATAGGAAATTAAGAACCTGCTGATCCAGGTACATTTTCAGTGACCAGCCTCTCAAATATCTAAGATTTACAGTTTTGATTTGAGTTGTAAGTCTTTATGTATTATTGTTGCACTTACCTATTAATTTGTTATATTTTTTTATAAATCCTGCAACATTTGTATTATGTAGTAGAACAATGTTTGAGAACATGTGCAGTAAACAGTAAAGTTATTTACTTCTGGTTTTAAAATGCAATCGTTTGTTGTTAAAAGGACGCCATGATACATTTGGTAAAGATATCCCGTATCATTCGAACTCCACAAGGAAATGCTTTGCTGGTAGGAGTTGGTGGATCTGGAAAACAGAGTCTTACTAGACTGGCATCATATATTGCAGGATATCAATGCTTTCAGATTGTACTCACAAGGTAAATGCACTTTAAAATCTGTTTAAAATCAAGAAATTGATACAGCCATGTTGAATTTCAACCATCAAACATTTGAGATATATTGATGCATTGGCAATGAGGAATGTTATCATGTAACCGGGACAATGATTTCATATTTATTCATATCTTCATGTTTCCTTCCAACATAGAAGGATGTTACTTGGCCCATCAGATCAGTGCTAGTTCTTAGAGCAATCCCATCATCTTCATTCCCCCACTCATTTCCTCGTTACGCATTCTCCCCCACATGCTCATCCTTGATTCCCCAATCACCCAGCTACACTGGGTGTTATTAATCTACCAGCCAGTGTGTTTTGGGGAAATTGAAGGCAACCTGAAGACACAGAGAATACCAGAGGTCAGAATCAAATCCACGACACTGAAGCAGCACTACCTGATGCACCATAGCGTTGGCCTTAATAGTGATCAAAATTAGAAAAATAACTTTTAAAAAAAGTAAGTCAGGAGTTGGTTGGCTCCACCAAACAAGCCTGACTAGTTACAGGTTCCCAAATTCCCTACAACTGTGGTAACCTCTTGAACAGATTTGTTTATTTTCAAAAAGCATTCTTTGTTGCTTCTTTTTCCTATTTTACATCCTCCATGCTTGCTCATGTTGGATGAATACAGAATAAATATCAAGACCCTTGCGTCCGTTATGTCTTCTTTGTACTGCTACAGTGTATCTATACTTTCTCAGTCAGGAAAAACTTTTTCAGTCAGAGAGTTGTAAATCTGTGGAATTCTCCGCCTCAGAAGGCAGTGGAGGCCAATTCTCTGGATGCTTTCAAGAGAGAGCTAGATAGAGCTCTTAATGATAGCGGAGTTAGGGGGTATGGGGAGAAGGCAGGAACGGGGTACTGATTGTGAATGATCAACCATGATCACATTGAATGGCGGTGCTGGCTCGAAGACCGAATGGCCTACTCCTGCACCTATTGTCTATTGTCTATAAGTTCCTCTGTCTATCTTTCCTAAATTAAAAATCATCTTAAAACTTTGACAAGGCTTTCAGTCACCAGTTTAAACTTTGTCAGGTAACATCTGTTTTCTATTGATCTTTCTGAAGTGAAATGGGGAAATATGATGGTAAAGGCAGTATAACCCATGTGGAATATCATCTCATAATTATATTTTTGTTTTAGAACTTACAATACAAGCAATCTAATGGAAGATCTGAAGATTTTATACCGTATTGCTGGACAGAAAGGTTTGGGGATGGCATTCATATTTACCGACAATGAAATTAAAGATGAGTCCTTCCTGGAATACATGAACAATGTTCTAGCCTCAGGTGAAGTCTCAAACCTTTTTGCTCGAGATGAAATTGATGAAATTACCCAAGACTTGATTACTGTAATGAAAAAGGAGTATCCAAGACGACCACCAACTGCTGAAAATCTCTATGATTACTTCCTTTCAAGAGTGCGTAGTAATTTACACGTTATTCTTTGCTTTTCTCCAGTTGGGGAGAAGTTCCGTACTCATTCATTGAAATTTCCTGGCCTGATTTCTGGTTGCACCATGGATTGGTTTCAACGTTGGCCCAAAGATGCCCTTGTCGCAGTTGCTCAGCATTTCTTAGCTTCTTATAAAATTGAATGTACACCACAAGTTAAGCAGAGTATTGTGAACACCATGGGGACATTTCAAGATACCGTGGCAGAGAAATGCATTGAATACTTTGAACGATTCAGGCGTCAGACCTACGTTACTCCCAAATCTTACTTATCTTTTATTGGAGGCTACAAAACCATCTACGGTGAGAAATTTGCTTACGTGGAAATGTTGTCGGAGAGAATGAAGACAGGTGTGTATTTATCTATTCAATTAATATGTTGACATTCATAAGCTATAGTTACCTTATAGGCAGACAACTTTGGCATCCTTCTGTGTGGATGTGGTATAGATTCTTAAATATTTTTAAAATTGATTCAGAAAACTGTGAGAAAATTGAAATAGGTTCACGTTTCATTTTTAAATAAGCAGAAACATAAATATTTTATCAATATTTATTGAATCTAACAGTATTATTTTGTATCAATGCTACCTATAAATTTAGCAGCCAATCTGCTCACAATTTAAATAAAAAACAAAATGGATGACAAGTTGCAAGATCCATCCCTGACAGGCCTTCCTATCAATATATTTCCTGCCTTATTGTCTGCATTTACGTTTAATGACTGGAAAGAAGTTGCATTTGTTGAGAAACAATTAGTAAGGGAACAAATCAAAATTTGAATCATTCCGTGACCATGGCATATGTTAATTAGGAAGATGACAGGATATTAATCAGTTCAAATGACTGAGCAATGAATTGATGTCTGCCAATAAGTAATTGCTCTCTTGCATTCATCAGGAGACATGTACTGAAGCATGAATTCAAAGTCATTATAATCTCGTATCAGTATTAACCATATTGCCATTGCCTGGTCAGCAGGGGCAAGGGAAGGGGTGAAGAGTAGTGGCAAACAGAGCCTCTGGCCCCTCAATAGTTATCTGAAACATTTAACCTGAGATTATAGACACCCATGTATACATTCCCCAACTTGGTTCCCATGCCTTCAGCAACCCTCAAACACCAAAAGCTAGCAAATTCTAGAAACAAAATACATTTAGATGTGATGCTTTTCCACTCTTGGTGGAAACTGTAAAAGTTGCCTTCTAAAAATTTAAGCTTCTAATTTTAATGGAGAACTTTCCACTGTCCCTCTCAAAGCTGGAATAGCTAGAAAAATAAATACATTTCATACCTGGAAACTTTTACCAAGATGCAAGGAAGAAAAAGAGATGCCATGAAAGTTAGAAAAGGTGAACTGTATTAATTCAACATTGCACACGTTGTGCACTTTTAAATATGTACTTTATGGATCAGGCACTTGACTCACAAATAAAAATCTTATATTCAAATCTGTCTGATGTTAACTGATCTTGTAAGCAAATGTGTTACCACTGATAACTTTGGAAAGCACATTTAAATTCAATAACAGTCTTATACATTTGTATTACCAGGAAAATTACCATCAAGATGTAAATCTTAAGATGTGATAATCTTTTTCCACCCCTCAACAAAATTGTCAAGAACAGAGAAAATGGAACATGGGCAGGTTTTAAGTCTTGGGGAGGGTTGGTTTGGGATATGTCAGCATAGATTGGATGACTTGTTACCCAGTTGTTTTCTTAAGGAAAACCTTTATTTTAGATTCATTTAAAATAATTATTGACAAAGTGAGCATTTATTTGCTCTCCTTAATTACCCTTGACAAGGTGCTGTGGAACTGCTGTAGCTTTGTTGGTTTAGGGGAGGCATGTAAACCCAATGACAATGAAGAATGGTGATATTTTTCAAACTTTGGATGATGTGTAACTTGGAGGGTAATCTGTAGGTGGTGATGCTCTCTTACACCTGCTGCCCTTGGTGTTCTTGGTTGTAAACGTGCTGTTGTAGTTGTCCAGGTGAGCAAATGCATATACATGTCACAGGCAAAATGCACGGTGTGCTGGTGAAGGGAACGAATGCTCAGATGAACACAGGAGTGATGCTCAGATAGGCTGCCTTGTCCTTTATGAACTTCTCAAAGATTGTTGGAAATGCACCTATCGTGGCAAACAGGACAATCCCATCACATGCCAGAAGTGTGACATGTGGGATGTTGGGGTGTCAGGAGGTGAATCATTCACCACAGGATATTTAGCCTCTGATCTGCTCTGATAGCCACTCTATTTATCCGCCTGCTGCATCAGCAACATGAATCATGAATTTATTTCCCTCGCTACAAAGTGCTGCATAACTTGCTATGTTTTTCCATCATTTTTTGTTTTTATATCATTCTGAGTGAAAATATTTGCAGTGAACCATGTTATTTTTCAGGGTATTGACCTGGACTTCCACACATTTATTATCTTTGACCAATAACTTTGGATTGACTCTATTGAGTTATTGACAAGATCATGAAGCAAAAAACTCTAAAAGTAAAACTGGAACGTTCATATGGTGTCTGAGCATTATGTGAATGTTTCAGTTTCACTTTTAGAGTTTTCTGCTTCATGATCTAGTCAATATCTCAATAGAGTCAATACAAAGTTTTTGGTCAAAGAGAATAAATGTGTGGAAGTCCAACTATTCGGTCATATTAACAGCTCTGTTGCTGCTGGACACTTTCATAGTTTTGTGCATGAAAAATAAAATAGCATTTCTTAATAAATAGAATGAAGCAACTGCACACTGACACTTTCTCAAGAAGTACATAAGGCTGCTTCCCAACACCTTTACAAATGACTTACAAATATAGTTCTTAAACATATTATATGCATGTACTGAGCAGGTTGTATGTTCATTTCAGTACTTGCTCGCTCCTTAACGTTTTCTTTTCTGTGTAGGTTTGGCAAAACTTATGGAAGCTGAGGTGTCAGTAAATGAACTATCCAAAGAACTCGTGATTAAGGAAAAAGACTTGGCGGTTGCTTCAAAAAAAGCCGATGAAGTTCTGCAAGAAGTGACCTTAAAGGCACAGGCAGCTGAGATTGTTAAAGCCCAGGTTCAAAAAGTGAAAGACAAAGCTCAGCTCCTTGTGGATGAAATAGCCGCTGATAAACGTGTAGCTGTAACAAAACTGGAAGCAGCCAAGCCTGCACTAGAAGAAGCTGAAGCAGCTTTACAGGTTTGTTACCAATATTTGGATATTTGTAACCAATAAATGCAAGTGAAATGCTGTTGATTTTGAATTTCTTCTATTACATTCTGAAATTTCTGCTTCTTTTCCTGAACCCAAATATTTATTCAGCTGTTTATTAAAAAAAAGTTATTTTACTTTGCCATTGATTGATTTTGATTGGAATTCATTACAAAATATGTGCTTGGTGTGGTTCTAATACTCAATGTGAATAGAGAATGCAGATACCTTTTAACAAAGGTGCCGACAGGAACGACCTGGGTGGTCTTCTTCATCGATCAGCTTCTACCTGTTTTCCTTTGCTGCATATTGCAACACTGGAATCAGTAATGCAGTGAGATCAAATGCCAGTGTATTTTATCTCCTAGTCTCCTGCCAGACTTGGGACTGAGTCCAGCACAGCGCACAATCATGGATCTTGTAGTAGTTTGTATGTAGCACCTTGGATTTACACCTACCATAGATGTTTTACATAGTGTGATCCCCTTCACTTGAATGAAGTTGCTGACCTGGGTTTAAAAAGTAGGTGAAAATAAATAATTTCCCTACTATTATTTAGTTTAGATTTAGTTTAGTGTATTATTACGTGTACCGAAGTACAGTAAACCTTTTTCCAGCCAGCGGAAAGACTATACATGATTACAATCAAGCCGCCCACAGTGTACAGATACAGGATAAAGGGAATAATGTTTAGTGGAGGAAAATGTCCAGAAAAGTCAGATTAAAGATAGTCCAACAGTCGCCAATGGCACAGGACTGCTCTCTAGTTGGTGAAATGATGGTTCAGTTGCCTGATTACAGCTGAGGAGCAACTGTCTCAAAACTGTATAGGTTTTTACACTTCTGTACCTCGTGCCTGATGGGAGAGGGGAGAAGAGGGGAGTGTCCAGGATGAGACTCATCCTTAATTCAATTTATTTTTTAATCTCAGAATTTAAGAAACATTTTAGAAATAATTGAAAAGGCCTCTGACAGAAAGACCATCATAAAGCCAGCTTAGCACCACAGGGGTGATGCTTCAGCCTCTGATAACAAAGGGCAGCTGGGTTCACTGCTAATCTTGAGTGCAATTCAGGTGTATTTGAAAGAAGTTCTTTGTGTTGCTGATATTGCCATTGAGAGTGTGATTGTCTATAGAGAGAGTAGAAAATTATGATTACAGTTTACAGCTTATCACTATCGCAAACCTAGCCTCTCTCAATCAGTAATATTCCCTTTGTTCAATCCATTCTCCATCTCTGTCCATTTTCTCTATTCAACGTCACTGCTAATTTAAAACTAACTTGTTTCCACTCTTTCCCAGTTCTGATAAGCAGTCAGAGATGTGAAAAAAAATAGGGTTTTCTTTTGTGTCCATGAGTTTTCCCTGACTTGCTGAGTATTTCCAGCATATTCAATTTTTGGGGATTTTGGATGTCCCACAACTGCAGTTTTTTTCTTGATTTTCATGACATTGCATTTACTTTATTTGTGAATGAATGGTTAAAGCTCTTGTCAAAAATTATGATTTATATTGTTTTTAAATATTTGCAGACAATTAAACCTGCTGATATTGCCACAGTGCGCAAATTAGGCAAACCACCTCACTTGATCATGCGAATCATGGACTGCGTGCTGCTTCTTTTTCAAAGAAAAGTAGATGTTGTAACTCTTGATCCAGATCGTCCCTGTTTGAAACCTTCCTGGGGTGAAGCTTCAAAGCTGATGAACAACTCTTCATTTCTCCACATGTTGTTGACATTCGCAAAGGTAACCAGCAGTTATTGTTATCTTCTTTATGTGAACTTTTCTAATCTATGTTCCACGCTCCATACATCAACTGCTGTTGAGAGAGTGACTATTTGACCTGATTCCACACTTACGCATTGATCTGCAGGATTCCCTATCTCCTCTCCCTTTTCCAGTCAGTAAACAAGGGATCCTTACTGATTTGAAATCATGATTGTTTGCATTGCTGCTGAATTGCATAAAGCAAATTGACACTGAAGTGTTAATATTTTAATTTTCAATAAATTGTGAAGACCTATGAACCTGGGTATTTTATCTTTTTGAAATATTTTAATGTTAGCTCCTTGACACTACTAATTCGCACTGCTTTTAGTGCTCAAGAAATTCTACACAATTGTTCCAAAATCCCACTTGTTAATAGTTGCAATTTACATTGCCTTGAAATAATTTTATTGCATGGTAGTAATTTTAAATAATAGTTTGTGCGTGCTAAATTACAGGATTGTTCTATTTAAATTGTGTCATGATCATCAGAATAAGTAGAAAAGTCATATCATTAATCTGAGCTAGAGCAATCATACTAAATCTTCAAGTGTTGCTATATTTAGAAAATTAGAATATAAGCAAATTCTACCTGCTTAGTTTGACAATCACAGTGTACATTTTTGATCCAATTTTTTCTCTCTTTGATGGCTTTTCATTTCCAAGCAAGAGTTGCTACATAAATGCTACTGTATGCTAGATAGAGCTCTTAAGGATAGAGGAGTCAGGGGGTATGGGAAGGCAGGAACGGGGTACTGATTGAGAATGATCAGCCATAATCACATTGAATGGTGGTGCTGGCTCGAAGCGCCGAATGGCCTACTCCTGCACCTATTGTCTATTGTCTATTGTCTATGTTCGCATGTCCCTGGCACTGTACGAAGTGTACTGGTCTGCCATTTTCAGCAATGGTGATATCAGCAATGGATGTGACTTGCTCTCAGTGACATACTGATATAAACATTTGGTGAGTTCAGAATGCATCTAATATATATCCAAGAGAAAGCACAGAATGGATCAATGGCTAATTTAACAGGGATGCATTTGGTGAGGATGAGGAAGTGCAGACATAGGAGATTAAATTGGTTTACTAATCGGGCAATACAGGATTGGCGTATTGATCATCGTATGCATCATTTTAGTGGTGGCAGTTGATATTGGCTGCTGTTTTATCATGACTGCTTGTATGCAGCCAGCACCAACTACTTTGATCACATGCATCAGCAGTGGGCTTGATAAAGTGGGCTGGTAACCTGTTCTTCTTAAAGTGGAGGAGCTAAAATTGAATGATACTCCTTTTATAAACTAAATATAAGTTGTAAAACAGAAGAGTAGCTGACTTATGATAGAATGTGAATCATGATTTTCACATACTGCACCAGAGATCTTGGTAGAAGAAGTGAAGTGGAGGCATCTGTATCAGCAGTGGGGCAAACCTCTCCCCGAAAGGCACAACAATCTCCCCGAAATACGAGGGGAATGAGGATCTAGTGGAAGGGAGGAACTGAAGGAAATCCACATTAGTCAGGAAATGGTGTTAGGTGAACTGTTGCGACTGAAGGCAGCTAAATCCCCAGGGCCTGATGGTCTGCATCCCAGAGTACTCAAGGAGGTGGCCCTAGAAATTGTGGATGCATTGGTGATCATTTTCCAATGTTCTATAAACTCTGAATCAGTTCCTGTGGATTGGAGGGTAGCTAATGTAACCCCACTTTTTAAGAAAGGAGGGAGAGAGAAAACAGGGAATTATAGACCAGTTAGCCTGACATCGGTAGTGGGGAAGATGCTTGAGTTAATTATTAAAGAATTAATAATGGCGCATTTGGATAGCAGTAAAAGGATTGGTCCAAGTCAGCATGGATTTATGAAGGGGAAATACTGTTTGACTAATCTTCTCGAAATTTTTGAGGATGTGACAAGTAAAATGGATGAAGGAGAGCAGGTGGATGTAGTGTATCTGGACTTTCAGAAAGCCTTTGATAAGGTCCCACACCGGAGATTACTGGGCAAAATTAGAGCACATGGTATTGGGGGTAGGGGATAGACATGGATAGAGAATTAGTTGGCAGACAGGAAGCAAAGAGTAGGAATTAATGGGTCCTTTTTAGAATGGCTGGCAGTGATTAGTGGGGTGCCACAAGGCTCAGTGCTGGGACCCCAGCTGTTTACAATATATATTAAGGATTTAGACGAAGGGATCAAATGTAACATCTCTAAGTTTGCAGATGACACAAAGCTGGGTGGCAGTGTGAGCTGTGAGGAGGATGCTATGAGGCTGCAGGGTGACTTGGATATGTTGGGTGAGTGGGCAGATGCATGGCAGATGCAGTATAATGTGGATACATGTGAGGTTATTCACTTTGGTGGCAAGAACAAGAAGGTAAATTATTATCTGAATGGTGTCAGATTAGGAAAAGAGGAGGTGCAATGAGACCTGGATGTCCTTGTACATCAGTCACTGAAAGTAAGCATGCAGTTACAGCAGGCAGTGAAGAAAGCAAATGGCATGTTGGCCTTCATTGTGAGAGGATTTGAGTATAGGAGCGAGGAGGTCCCACTGCAGTTGTACAGGGCCCTAGTGAGACCACACCTGGAGTATTGTGGGCAATTTTGGTCTCCGAATTTGAGGAAGGACATTCTTGCTATTGAGGGAATGCAGCGTAGGTTCACCAGGTTAATTCCCGGGATGGCGGGACTAACATATGATGAAAGAATGGATCGTCTGGGCTTATATTTACTGGAATTTAGTATGAGAGGGGATCTTATAGAAACATATAAAATTCTTAATGGATTGGACAGGCTAGATGCAGGATTTTTTTAATGGATGTTGGGGGAGTCCCGAACCAGGGGTCACAATTTAGGAATAAGGGGTAGGCCATTTAGGACTGAGATGAGCAAAAACGTTTTCACCCAGAGTGTTGTGAATCTGTGGAATTCTCTGCCACAGAAGGTAGTGGAGGCCAATTCACTGGATGTTTTCAAGAGAGTTAGATATAGCTCTTAGGGCTATCGAAACCAAGGGAAACCAAGAGAAAGCAGGAATGGGGTACTGATTTTGGATGATCAGCTATGATCATATTGAATGGCGGTGCTGAATCGAAGGGCCAAATGGCCTACTCCTGCATCTGTTTTCTATGTTTCTTTGTTTCTCGATCAAGTGATAAGAGCATGATTACTGACCAAGGCAATTCAACGAAATGGGATGAGAAAGAGACATAAGCAAGATGGTGGGAAATAATGTCAGCAATATACCTGAAAATTTATTGTTCATTCCAAAAGGTTGCAAAGGTACTAACAAATGTTGTTCTGCTGCTTATATTAGGCATCACTATGTCAGAGGAGACAGAAAGGCTGGAAAGGGAATGGGATTGCGAATCAAAGTGGCACGCAACAGGAAATTTAAAATCAGCCTGTAAACTAAGCACACATACTCCACAAATCAGTCATTTGGTTTCTCCTGTGTTGTTTGGTTTCTCCTGTGTTAAGGAGGCCTCCTTGTAAAAATCAGTTCCAGTTCACCAGGTTGGAAGAAATGCAAGTGAACCACTGCTTCACCTGAGATAAACACAAAAAGCTGGAGTAACTCAGCAGGACAGGCAGCATCTCTGGAGAGAAAGAATGGGTGATGTTTCGGGTCGAGACCCTTCTTCAGACTGCTTAGGCATAAGGGAAATGAGAGATATAGATGGTAAAAACCTTTTTACGCACGGTTTGAGACGGGTAACACCACCAGCTCGCCGTCTAAAAACAGCACCGAAGGGGCGCTGGCTAGCGAGGCTGGAGGGGGATCCACCGCCGGGGATGTGCACACATTCTCGGTGTCCGAGCATGAGGTGAGGTGGGCTCTGACGCGTGTGAACACGTGGAAAGCTGGAGGCCCAGATGGTATATCTGGGCGAGTACTAAAGTCTTGTGCTACTCAGCTTGCTCCAGTGCTCACCACAATATTCAACCTCTCCTTGGCAAAGTCCGTGGTCCCTGCATGCTTCAAAAGATCCATCATTGTACCGGTGCCAAAGAATGCCTCTCCAGCGTGTTTAAATGACTACCGACCAGTGGCCCTCACCTCGGTTGTCATGAAATGCTTTGAGAGGCTAGTCAAGAAGCACATCTGCGCCCTCCTTCCTCGCAACATGGACCCACTACAGTTCGCATACCGTCCGAACAGGTCCACGGATGATGCGGTCTCCCAGGTTCTACACACCGCTCTCTCTCATCTGGACAGCCAGGGGGGCTATGTGAGGATGCTGTTCATTGACTTTAGTTCAGCATTCAACACAATAGTCCCCAGCAGACTGGTTGAGAAGCTGCTGGAACTGGGGCTTAGCACCCCTCTGTGTGCCTGGGTCCTGGACTTTCTCACTGCCAGGCCCCAAGTGGTCAGGATGGGGGAACACACATCTAGCTCCCTCACCCTGAACATAGGATCCCCCCAGGGCTGCGTCCTTAGCCCCCTACTGTACTCCCTGTACACACATGACTGTGGGGCCAGGTTCAGCTCAAACTCCATCATCAAGTTTGCTGATGACACTGTGGTGGTGGGCCGGATCTCCGACAACGATGAGAAGGCCAACCGGGAGGAGGTGGCTGATCTGGCACTCTGGTGTCAGGACAATAGCCTCCTCTTGAATGTCACTAAAACAAAGGAGCTGATTGTGGACTTCAGAAGGGCTAAACATCCAAGGACGTACACGCCACTGGAGATAAATGGGTCTATTGTGGATAGGGTGAGCAGTTTCAAATACTTGGGAGTCCGCATCGCAGAGGATCTGACGTGGGCAACGCACATTGCCACACTGGTGGGTAAGGCTAAGCAGCGCCTTTACCACCTTAGACAACTGAGGAAATTCAGAGTGTCTCAGAGGATCCTTCATTGCTTCTACTCTGGGGCTGTAGAGAGCATCCTGTCCGGCAACATTACAGTCTGGTTTGGGAACAGCTCTGCCCAGGACAGGATAGCCCTGCAGAGAGTAGTGCGTTCGGCAGAACGCACCATGGGAACTACACTCGTCCCCCTGCAGGACCTATACATCAGGAGGTGCAGATCCAGAGCAAGCAAGATCATGAGGGACCCCTGCCACCCCAGTAACAGACTGTTCCAGATGCTACGATCAGGCAAACGCCTCCGCTGTCACGCTGTGAAAACGGAGAGGATGAGACGGAGCTTCTTCCCACAGGCCATCAGGACTGTCAACTTTTATAACCCCAGAGACTAAATTTTTTGTCGACAATAATAGTAACTTATTAACTTTATTTATATGCTGTAACTGTAATTCTTTTTGTGCACAACCCGCAGGCATTGCCACTTTCATTTCACTGCACATCGTCTATGTGTATGTGACAAATAAATTTGACTTGACTTGACTTGACTTAATGTGGAGAGATAAAGAACAATGAATGAAAGCCCTACAAACAGCTAACAATGGGTTGTTTCCTTTATCATCGTTACTTTTTTGCATATCTTTCATTCATTGTTCTTTATCGCTCCACATCACTGTCTATATCTCTCGTTTCCCTTATCGCTAACCAGTCTGAAAAAGGGTCTCGACCTGAAACGTCACCCATTCCTTCTCTCCTGAGATGTTGCCCGTTCCACTGAGTTACTCCAGCTTTTTGTGTCTATCTTCGGTTTAAACCAGCATCTGCAGTTCCTTCTTTCACACTGCTTCACATGGAATGATTGTGTAGAACCCTGGATGATAGGAAGGGAAGAAGTGAATAGACATATGTTGCGTCTTCTCCTATCACATGGAAAGGTGCCTTAGATAGGGAGTGGTGGGTGAGGTCAGAAGAGTAGACCAGGGAGTAGTGGGGTAGTGAAGGCCTATTATATAACATGGATGTAGTGAAGGAAGATAAGGATGTGACGTGGATTTATTGGTGAGGGGGTGTTTAATTTTCAAATACCAAAGCTCATTTCACCACTCCTTCATCATGTACCTGCCGATTAAAACCTAAGTGCAGGTCAGCTCTACAATTTGTCTAAATTTATCCAGATCGGGGATGAATCTAGATCAGGGATTTTGAGAGTCTCTTTCCTTACATGAATGCTGGTCCACTGAATTCCTCACAACAGTTTTTTTAAGGTCCAGATTCCAGCAACTATAGTGTCTTGTGTCTCCTCTTTGGTTTGAATCTGATTGATGGATTTGTACTCAGACTATAATATAATTCAATGAAATGATCGAATGCTTATGATGTATTCCGTACCGTGTGTGTTATCTTGCTGTATTTAATTACTGATTGCAATCCAAGAGCTCAATGAATATTAATTTAAATATAACATGTCAGGGGAAAATTAGGAAGTCAAAACACATTTGATTATTTGATTGAGTCTAAGGATTTAATGAAGTTCCTGGGACCCTTGGATGCAAGCCTGCAGAGTGGTGTAGAGGTAGCGTTGCTACCTTGCAGCACCAGAAACCTGGGTTCCTTCCCGACTGCGGGTGCTGTCTGTACGTTGAGTAATCCAATTTCCTCCACACTCCAAAGACGTGCAGGTTTGTAGGGTAATTGGCTTCTGTAAATTGTCCCAAGTGTGTAAGTTAGAACTAGTGTAACGTTGGTCGGCGTGGACTCGGTGGGTTGAAGGGCCTGTTTCCACGCTGTATTTCTAAACTAAACTAAAATTCTCATTCTGTGTCCTCCTGTCCATTTTGTAGTGCTGTCGGCAGCACTAATTCAGTTGATCATTAGTTCAATTAGATCATCAACTCTCAGTGAAACAGGCAAATGTTCCACAGCTGTGTCATAAGTGCCTCATGATGACATTTCCCGGAATATTTTCACCATGATAATAACCTTTATTGCAAGCTTTCAAAAAATTGCTGCCTAATCACATTAATTTGGCATTTCTCCAAACCAGTCCAAGAAAAATTGAAAAGCAATTATGAATTTCCTTAAATCTTCCTTACTGACTGATTGATAGACAATAGACAATAGGTGCAGGAGTAGGCCATTCGGCCCTTTGAGCCAGCACCACCATTCAATGTGATCATGGCTGATCATTCTCAATCAGTACCCCGTTCCTGCCTTCTCCCCATACCCTTAAGAGGTATCCTTAAGAGCTCTATCTAGCTTTCTCTTGAATGCATTCAGAGAATTGGCCTCCACTGCCTTCTGATGCAGAATTCCACAGATTTACAACTCTCTGACTGAAAAAGTTAGATCAACTGGTTGTAATTGTAATGACTATGTGGATTTTTATTCGAATAGCAGGTAGTAGCAGAATTGTGTAATGCATGTATCCTATTTATTTATTCTATTTTCGGTAAGTACACTGATTTAAAAAAGTTTCCCCCACTCTCCCCCCACCCCGCCACATAATACTAAAACTAAAGATTAACTAAAACATACAAATAAAACAGACTAAAAACAACAAAGGGACAACCCGCCACCCAGCAACAGAGATCACGTAATAATAATTCAACAATACACCTCTGAGCCACTAATTATACCCTAAACTGCGAGAAGCTTTATTTAAGAATTAACAAGTAACAAAGATGTAAACAATTAAATCTTTCAGGATGGAGGCACACATCCCAAAGGAGCGTGTGCCACACGCAATGCTCTCGTACTTTTGTCCGGATTAAAGGAGGTGCCAAACCATCAGTTGCTGGAAAATCGATGGTGGACCAATATTCATATTATTTACATAATTAATTTAAACTCCATATGGGGGGTTTTTTCAGTCTCGTTGAGCTTCTCAAAGAAAGTTGTGCCATTGGTATTGTACTCAGCTCTAGGTTTGAGAAAGTGTCACCACTTAAAATTCTGTGAAACTTTGTGTCATTTCTTTCACTGGATCAACTTCTGGAATAAGCCCATGATTGTGTAATTCTTCAAATATTCAGGTGATAAGAACATACGGTCTAACACCACCACCCAGCACCACCTGTCCAAGTGACAACATTTGTAAGTCCCGTGTTGATCTCATCAGCCACCTCAGAACCCAGACTGCTCGAGTGGAAACAAATTAGTTTCTGTCCTAAGGAGTCATTTGAGAAGAATAATTCAACAGGAGTTAATCTATTGTGGAATGTAGTGTTGCAAATCATACAAATGTTCAGTTAAAACCTGAGATCAGAATACAACCAACGATATGAGTTGTCAACGGTACAAGATTGTGTTACATAGTGACACAATATATCAATATATCAAGTACAAGAAGACATAGTTTGGGAAAAAGTTAGTCTAAACGTTTAAATATCATGAGCTTAAAGGCACAGAGAGAGGTTTTAACATAAAACATAGAACAATACAGCAGATGAACAGCACATTTGGACCTCAATGTCCACGCCAAACACAATGCTAAGTTAAATTAATCATCTCTGCCTGCATATGATCCATATCCCTCCATTTCCTGCATATCCATGTGACTCTCTAAAAGCCACTTAAATGCTTCATGCCTATTGTATCTGTTTCCACCGCTATCCCTGGCAGCGCGTTCCAGGGAGCTACCACTCTCTGCGTAAAAAACCTTAAATGTTTCCCCCTCTGAGCTTAAATCTCTGACATTTGTACGATTTAGTTTCTCTTTCTAAAGTATTTTTCATATGCCCATTTGAGAAAAGTATCCTTTGTGTGCCTTCTTGACTTGCTTTTTTATTGTAACTAAAAAAATCATGACTATTTTCAAAAATCATGTTCTCACACTCAGTCAGGTAACCTTGACAACATATTTGCAATTGCAATGTTTAAAGATCTGTATTTCATTGTAATCATATTGAGAAAAGAGAATTGCCTATGTGTGCATTGTCACAGCAACCAAATCTGTACTGCAGTAATATTCAATCATGATGAGAAATTGCTAACACATTGTTAACTCAGTAAAAGGTCAACTCAAAAGGATCAGATGAAACTTTTTCCTTCCAAGTATAATTTCTAATACCTCTTACTCGCTGTCAAGGTATGTTTAGAGTTTAGACTTTAGAAATACAGCATTGCCGCAGGCCCTTCAGCCCACTGAGTCTGTGCCGACCAGCGATCACCCCGTACACCAACACTCCTACACACTAAGGACAATTTACAATTTTACCGAAGCCAATTAACGTAAAAACTTGTACGTCTTTGGAGTATGGGAGGAACTGGAACTCCAGGAGAAATGCCACAAGGTCACAGGAAGAACATACAAATTCCGTACAGACAGCACCCATAGTCAGGATCGAACCCGGGTCTTTGGCGCTCTAAGGCAGAAACTCTACCGCTGCGCCACTGTGCCGCCCAAATGCAAATATTGTAATGTAAATGAAATTGCTTCACCTTTACTATCGTACATTATGTGACTAATACTAGTTCATATTCCATGATTTGAGTGTGGCCTTGACGTCATGCTTACACTTCAATGCTTCATGTGAATGCAATATTTTTTTATTGAGAAACAGCTTTAAATATTTGGCAGTGCACAAATAGCAGCCTATGACCACAAAATATCTAGATCCCAAATATTACTTCGCCTTTCAGTGTGATCAACTTGGTTAGAATTATGTCAAAATGGTCGAAAATTAAGTCATGATGTAGGATTTGAAATTTCCAATCCCGTGGTCAAGTTTCTGGGATAGCCTTGTGGGGCAAGCACCTCCAGCTCCAGCTAATAATGCCATACTCACAAGATGAAATGTAGTTCCAGGAAGAGGTTACTAACTTCGTTATTCATACCTCAATGACTTATTGGATGAATGGATAGAGCTGCATTTGTGGGATCAGATTTTTAAATAATTATTGAAGTGGATACATAAACTCAGTTTGTTTTTCGAAAGGAGATTTGGGGTCACTAGCATGGTAATTTTTAGCTTTGTGCAAGTGACACAGAGATGCACACCTGTGGCTTCTGATCCCCAAAAGACTTTGGTGGGGTCAGTGATTGAGTAGATATGGCTGGGCTTATGTTGACATTTCTGACTTATCTATAGACCATAAATTTCAGTTGTAGAAATTTGAAAATATTCATACCCGAGAGTTCTTTCCGGCAGAAGAATCAGCGTGATAATATATTGCTAATAAGAATGTTTTTTTTCAAATATTGCTTATCTATGTAATTCATTTTACCAAAAAAGATTAAACATACCCTTGCTTGATATGCAGGATAGCATCACAGGAGAGGTCGTGGATTTGCTGCAACCATACCTAAACATGGATGACTACAATCTTGAGACTGCCAAGAAAGTATGTGGGAACATTGCAGGCCTATGTTCATGGACAAAGGCCATGGCAACTTTCTTCGATATTAACAAAGAAGTACTTCCATTAAAGGTATGATATGAATGCATAACATGGATTGCAAGTTTACAGGGAATGTAATTCAAAATTATTTGCAGCATTTTCCAAGCAAGTCAAGTTGAATTTATTGACATGCACAAGTGCTGTAAGGTACAGGTACAATGAAAATATTGCTTCCAACAGCAGCACAGGCACATAGTCTCAGACAACACATCGAAACATAAATTATACATAAACTTCACATAACTTTTGCAAGAAAGTGAAAAGAAGAAAGACTGCAAAAAAAACCAAGACAATAGTACAATTATAAATAAAAATCCACGGGGGTGCAAGAACCCATATAATTTTATTACTGAGGGTCAGTTCAAGAACCTGATAATTGTTGGGGAAGTCACTGTTCCTGAATCTGGTGATCTGCACCTCCTGATGGTAGCAGCAAAAAGAGGGCTTTCTTGGATGGTGGGGGATCATTGATACCTTCTACTATACATCTGTAGAAGATTATTAGAGTATTCAGAGACATATAACATATAACATATAACATATAACAACTACAGCATGGAAACAGGCCTGTCCGGCCCTACCAGTCCACGCCGACCATTCTCCCTGACCTAGTCTCATCTACCTGCACTCAGACCATAACCCTCCAATCCCTTCCTATCCATATACCTATCCAATTTACTCTTAAATAATAAAATCGAGCCAGCCTCCACCACTTCCACCGGAAGCCCATTCCATACAGCCACAACCCTCTGAGTAAAGAAGTTCCCCCTCATGTTACCCCTAAACCTTTGTCCCTCAATTCTGAAGCTATGTCCCCTTGTTGGAATCTTCCCCACTCTCAAAGGGAAAAGCCTACCCACGTCAACTCTGTCCGTCCCTCTCAAAATTTTAAAAACCTCTATCAAGTCCCCCCTCAACCTTCTACGCTCCAAAGAATAAAGACCCAACCTGTTCAACCTCTCTCTGTAGCCTAAGTGCTGAAACCCAGGCAACATTCTAGTAAATAGCTTCATCTCTTTACACTTCTCTGAAAGTAGTGGCATAGGCATACCTTCCCCATGATTATATCTAAGTACTGGGCCCAGACAGGTCATCTGAAATGTTAACGGCCAGGAATCTGAAGTTGCAAATTCTCTCCAGCACCAACTCACCAATGAAAACTGGTGGTTGGTGTCCCAATTTCCCCTTTCTGAAGTCAATGATTACTTCCTTGGTTTTATGACATTGAGTGGGAGGATGTTGTTGTGGTACCACTCAATCAGGTGTTTGATCTCTCTGCAGTGTGCTGACTCATTACCACCTGTGATTCGGGAAATAAGAGTGGTGTCTATGTTGAATTTGTAGGCAGCATTGAAGCTGTGGTTAGCCGACAAGTTATGTGGGTACAGAAAGTAGAGTAAAATACAGAGTAGAAAATCTGTCTAAAAGGCATGTCAAATACCTTAAGTGGACAGTGGGATTTCACTCTCCCATGACTGTCCCCCAACTATGCACATTTCCTGTATTTGAGTGTTTTTCTTTATTCTCTTTTGTTACAGTTTTATGAAGGCTAATTTCAGGGGCTGCAGATTTATACATAGCATAAAATCTCTTCATGAGATTTTCACCAAATCTCAGTTTTAAATAATTTTGTATGTTACAACTATAGCTGTTCAATTAAGGTCCAATTATTTTAATTTTGCATGACTATACGAAATAATAAAAAATACTAGGTTTTTTCGATGCTAATGGTATACGTTTTGATGTCTTTCACTGTGTCCATATTTTTTATTTACTTTAATGTGTCTGTTTGCAAAAAGGCAAATCTAACTCTGCAAGAAGCCAAGCTAGTTGTTGCCCAAGAAGAACTGAACAATGCCCAAGCACAGCTGGATGACAAGCAACGGGAGCTCAATGTAGTGCAGGCCATGTATGATGCTGCAATGTCAGAAAAACAAACATTACTCGATGATGCGGAGGGCTGTAGGAAGAAAATGAATAATGCCACTGCCCTCATTGAAGGCCTGGGTGGTGAAAAGGTGATTCACAATTGTCATAAACTCAATGCCAATATTAAATGAATATTATTAAATGTTCAAAACCATTTATTGAGTGTGCACAGATAAAATGAAGGGATCATGCATAAATGTAATAGGAAATACTAATTATATTAAGTTCTTAACACTAGCATTTAAATTTTAAACAAAATGTCATAATCTTTGGACATGTACATAGTAAATTGCAGGGTTGTAACTGGAACCGGAGTATAATAATTGGGTTATTAATTAAATCACAGTTAAACAACAATGTAATGTTATCAATTTTTAACTTCACCAAAAAGCAATATCAGCAAAATTAGAGATGCAACTGCAGCAGCATTATTTTGGGTAAATGTTATGTTCATTAATGCACATTGCCAAGTGGAACATCTTAGCACTCATAATTCACAAGTCTGCGTAAGGAAAGGCAGCACATCCTTGAATTTTATGCTCATTATTTATGCAACTATTTAATTAAATATCTTATCATTGGATCGCGATTATAACTGTGATAATTGCAGCAGAAAAATGTGTTTTTTTATGTAAAAGTTTGAAGGAATAAATAAAATATATAACTTATGAAAATGAAAATAGGTTATCAATAGCTTCTGTACACTCTAAAGGGTTGGAAATTTTTGTATATATTTGAGCTTTGCTCCACTAGTTCATCCAAATCTTTACATTTCATTCAAAAACATTAACCATATCAATGGGGTTATCTTGCACAGCAATATTTTAATTAGGCCCAATGATTAAAATTGGCACAGACTGATGCAGCCAAGGAACATGCAAAACAAATTACAAATTCCAATTTCCATAGGAAACTAGTGGTTAAAATCCTTATATTCCAAACCTATTTGCAGAATCTCATGATGCATTGACTTTACTAAGGTAAAGGGACACGTGTCAAAGCTGGTACTAGAGATAAACAAATTCATTATTTAAGCAATAGAAAAGAGCTCAGAAGCTGCATTTGTAAATAAATAAGAGATGCAAATCAGCACTGAAACTATTTGATAATCTTTTCTTATCTTCAAATGAAACTCTTCAGGTTCGGTGGACAGAAAGCAGTAAACTTTTTCAGGACCAGATAACACGATTAGTGGGTGATGTACTGTTGGCTACTGGATTCCTCTCTTACTCTGGCCCATTTAATCAAGAATACAGGAACCTTCTGCTTCAGAAATGGAAAGAAGAGATGAGCAGCAACAAAATTCCATTCAGTGACGTAAGTGAGCTTTTGGAAATTTGGAAAGATTTTCCTATTTTATCAAAACACATATTGCAGCCCAATACATTGATCGAATGAACATTTAATTGTGCAACATTGGAATTGAAAATATGAAAAGTATCTGGATAAATTATTAATTGCCACTTGGATTAGCTTTCCATTAAGGAAGTGATAAAGTAGTGGTATTTAGGAAGCTTTTAGAGAGGCACATAAACATGCAGGGAGTGGAGGATATATGCAGGCAGGTGAGGTTAGTTTATCTTGGAATCATGTTCGGCACAGACATTGTGGGCTGAAGGACCAGTTCCTGTACTGTACTGTTCAAAGTTCTTGAAACCAACCAGTTTACATTTTCCAGCCTGAAGAAGGGCCTTGACTTGCAATGTTACCTATCCACATTCTCCAGAGATGCCGTCTGACCCACTGAGTTACTTCAACACTTTGTTTCTTTTTTCGTGTAAACCAGCATCTGCAGTTCCCTGTGTCTCCAGTTTCATCAGATTAAAAGGAAATTAGCATTGCACAATTTCAACAAAGGGTGCATTTTTAGAATGCACAGGTGTAAATGTGCCGAATGGAAAATAAGTTTGACAAGCACAGTATAATAGCAATATGCAGTTGTGTTGTGGTGATAACATTCTTATCACAAAAAAAGACTATTTTCTGTCTACTACCTGTGCTCGACACCCACGGGTGAGGAGTGGGGGGGGGGGGGGGGGGAATTGCACTGTCGCCATTTACCATCACTTACTGTGTTGAATTGGGTAACTCATCTCCAGTTACCCTGAAGCCTCTCATCCATCAATGAGGCACAAATTGCGAGCATGACAAAATCCTGTCCAGTTAGCTGGATGAGTAAGGTAGCTTTCACAAAGCTGAATACACACAGGACAAAGGAGTTACCAGGTTGGCAAGCCATTCACCGCCAGTGCACAGCGGTTGTAGTGTGTGTCATCCACAAAATACACTGAAGTTACTCGGCTCGCTTACTTCAAAGTGCCTCACAAACTCATGACCTCTATCACCATGGAGCACAAGAGCAACAGACTTATGGAAACCCTATTACCTCCAGATCTCTCTTAAAATGTGCGCATCAATTGACTTGGAAATATTGCCAATCTTTCATTATGGCTGGATCCAAATCCTGGAACACCTTACCCAATTGGCTGATGTCTGGAGCCATAAAGCCTATAACAGATCACCCTTTAGCCTCCTTCACTCAAGGGAAAACAGTCCCTGTCATCAGTCTGAAGAACGGTCCTGATCTATTGATGCTGCCTGAACTGCCAACAATTTGTTTTTAGCTCAAGATTCTTGCATCACTTCTCAGAACATAGAACATATAAACTGACGTGGACCCGTTGGGTCCAAATCTCTCCTGCGAGCCTCTCCCAGGGCAACCCTCCCTCCATTCACCCACTCCATCCCCCATCAATCCCCCTCCTCCCCTCCACACACCCACTCCATTCCCCTCAACCCCCCCTTATCCCCCCTCCTCCACTCTCTCCTCCACTCACCCACTCTATCCCCCCTGAACCCCCCTCGTCCTCCCCACTCACCCACTCCATCCCCCCTCAAACACCCACCTCCCCTCCCCCCTCCCCCTCCCTCACCCACACCATCCCCCCTCAACCCCCTCTCCTCCCCTCCCCCCCCTCATCACCCCTGAACCCTCCTCCTCCCCCCCACTCCACCACTAAGTCGGGGAGCATCTGTATTAGATTGACAGGCCCCAACTACACACGCGCGGACTGACGTCGAAAACGCAGCTCGTCCTCCCGGCGGGGGGGGAGCACATCCATTGCCGAGCGGGGAGTGTCCCCCAGGGCGGTGGGCGGGCGAGGAGGGACAGGGAAGGGGAGAGGGAGCCACTCGCCTTGGCTCCGTGCCGCCAGCGCTGCAGCAAGAGCGAGCCATGGACCCGCAGCGAACGGTGGCGACGGCCATCTTGTTGGACCCTCTGCCGCCGCGCTGCACCATGGGAGGAAGGTCAGGTGTGGGGAACGCCAGGACAGGCGCCGGTCCTCCCGGCGGGGGAGGGGAGCGCATCTATTAAAGTTAGTGGCAGCTCGTCAGCTCAGCATTGAGCCCCCCCTCATTGGCACCCCCCTCATTGGCCGCCACTCCCGTCACCCTGGCGGGTCCCGCCCCGGCAGTCATCGTGGCCCCCCCTCCCTCATTGGCCGTTACTCCCGTCACTCGGGCGGATCCCATTGTGACATCAACGCTGAACACGGGCAAGGTAAGTGGAAAAGTGAATTTTTAAACTTTATGTTTAAACTTTAAAATGTCTATAACTTCAAAAATATAAGACCAATTTGAATGAAACTTGGGATAGACACATCCTAGGACAATGGTGAGTAAGGTGGTCCTAAAATTGTCACGTGATCGTGTTCTGTTTTGTTCCGGATGAAAACCGCACAAAAAATACAGGACAAACATACGGAAAGTGTGGAATAAAGTAATATACAGATAACATGGAACAGTACTGTGAAAGAACTGGCTCTAAGGCCCACAATGTCTGTGCAGAACACAATGCCAAAACCATCTCTTAACTGCCTGTACATAATCCATAACCCCCAATTCCCTGCATGTCCATACGCCTATTCAAAGGTTCCAGGCATTTAACACCCTGTGTGTTAAAAACGTAGCCTGCACATCTCCTTTAAACTTTGCCCCTCTCACCTTTAACCTATTATCACTAGTGTTTGATATTTCCATCCAGGGGAAAGGATTCTGACTGTCCACCCTATCTATTCTTCTCATAATTTTATATACTTATTTGGTCTCCCCGCATCTTCCAGTATTCCAAAGAAAGCAATCTAAATATCAAACGGCCACCTGCAGCTAATGCCCCCATCCAGGCAGCACTCGGCTAAACCTCCTCTGCATCATTTCCAAATCCACCACATCTTTCATGTAATGGAGCGACCAGAACTGCATGCAATACACCAAACGCTGCTAAATCATTGTCTCTTAAACTGCATCATGACTTCATGCTCATACTCATTATCCCAACCGATACCACGAACAAAGCCATACTGACTGTCCTTAATTAACCCATTCTCTTCCAAGTGGGAGTAAATCCTATCCTGAAGAATCAGAGAAACAAAGAAACATAGAAAATAGGTGCAGGAGAAGGCCATTTGGCTCTTCAAGCCAGCACCGCTATTCATTGTGATCATGGCTGATCATCCACAATCAGTACCCCGTGCCTGCCTTCTCCCCATATCCCTTGATTTCGCTAGCCCCAAGAGCTGTATCTAACTCTCTTTTAAATTCATCCAGTGAATTGGCCTCTACTGCCTTCTGTGGCAGAGAATTCCACAAATTCACAACTCTCAGGGTGAAAACGTTTTTTTTCATCTCAGTTTTAAATGACCTCCCCTTTATTCTTAGACTGTGGCCTCTGATTCTGGACTCCCCCAACATTGGGAACATTTTTACAATCCTTTTACAATTTTATGTGTTTCTATAAAATCCTCTCTCATTCTTCTAAAATCCAGTGAATTCAAGCCCAGTCTTTCCAATCTTTCCTCACATGACAGTCCCGCCATCTCAGGGATTAACCTCGTGAATCTACGCTGCACCGCCTCAATAGCAAGGATGTCCTTCCTCA
Organism: Rhinoraja longicauda; assembly: GCF_053455715.1. Lineage (NCBI taxonomy): Eukaryota > Metazoa > Chordata > Chondrichthyes > Rajiformes > Arhynchobatidae > Rhinoraja > Rhinoraja longicauda. Next base: position 39,011,310 of record NC_135954.1, on the reverse strand, counting down.
AATTAGGAGAACAAAACTGCACAATACTCCAGATATGGTTTCATCAGGGCCCTGTACAACTGCGGAAGGACCTCTTTATTCCTATACGCAAATCCTCTCGTTATGAAGGCCATTATGAAGGCTTTCCTCTTTGCCTGCTGTACCTGCATGTTTACTTTCAGTGACTGGTGTACAAGCTCACCCAGGTCTCGTTGCACTTCCGTTTTTCCTAATCTGACAGCATTGCTTCCTTGTTCTTGCCGCCAAAGTGGATAACCACACATTTATCTACATTATACTGCATCTGCCATACATCTGCCCACTCACTCAACCTGTCCAAGTCACCGTGCAACTTCCTAGCATTCTCTTTGCAGTTCCCACTGCCACCTAGCTTTGTGTCATCTGCAAATTGGCTAGTGTTACTTTTAATCCCATCATCTAAATTATTAATATGTATTGTAAATAGTTACGGTCCCAGCACCGAGCCTTGCGGCACTCCACTCGCCACTGCTTGCCATTCTGACAGGGATCCGTTTATTCCTACTCTTTTTTTCCTGTCTGCCAACCAATTATCTATCCATGTCAATACCCTACCCCCAATACCATGTGCTCTAATTTTACCCACTAATCTTCTGTGTGGGACCTTATCAAAGGCTTTCTGAAAGTCCAGATACACTACATCCACTGGATCTCCTTCATCCATTTTACTTGTCACATCCTCAAAAAATTCCAGAAGATTATTCAAGCAGGATTTCACCTTCATACATCCATGCTGACTTGGACCAATCCTTTTGTCAGGATAACTGGTCTATAATTCCCTGTTTTCTCTCTCGCTCCTTTCTTGAAAAGTGGGATAACATTAGCTACCTGCAGCCACGTCTTTGTAATCCCCACAATGTCATATCTACCAATCTCTAACTGAGCCTCAAACTCATCCACTTTACTTATTATACTTCGCGCATTCATATATAATACTTTTAACCCATTACTCACCTCACCTTTCACATCGATTCCTATTTCACTTGGGCATACTCCCCTACCCCTTCATGAGCTTTCTGTCCTGTTAATTGTGGTGTATTTCTTAACCTTTCCTATACTCTCTTTCCCTTTAACTCTATCCTTGTATTTCCTATTTGTTTCCTCCCCCCTCTCTTTAGGTGTAGCAGTGGCAAACCTGCCTGCCAGGATGCTGGTTCCTCCGCCTGTTCAGATGCAACCCGTCCCTTTTGTACAATTCACCCTTACCCCAAAACAGATCCCAGTGGTCTAAGAATCCAAATCCCTGCCCCCTGCACCAGCTCCTCAGCCACACATTCAGATCCCCTATCTCCCTGTTCCTGCCCTCACCAGCATGAGGAACTGGAAACTGGAGATAACCACCCTCGAGGTCCTGCTTTTCAGCCTTCTTCCGAGCTCTCTAAAGTCACGCTGCAGAATCTCTTTCCTATTCTTCCCGACGTCATTTGTGCCGACATGCACTACCACTTTTGGCTGCTCACCTTCACCCTTGAGGATGCACAGCAATCGGTCCGTGACATCCTAGATCCTGGCACCAGGGAGGCAACACACTATCCTTGAATCCCGCCTGATGCCGCAGAAACCCCTGTCTGTATCTCTCACGATGGAGTCCCCAACTACCACGGCTCTGCCTGACGTCTGTCTCTTCAGCTTTGCTTCAGCGTCACGCTTTGACTCGCAGACCTGTCCACCGCTCAGACTGGCAATGGTTTCTGTCCCGACAGCTTCCAAGAGGGTGAACCTGTTATCAAGGGTCCATCCCCCGGGGTCTCCTGTACTCCCAGCTTCCTTCCCTTCCTCATCGTCACCCACCTTCTCTCTTCCAGTAACTTCGGTGTAACAATCTCACTGTAGGTCTTGTCCAGGTAACTCTCATTCTCTCGGATGATCCTGATGTCATCCAGTTACCTCTCCAGTGCCCCAACACGGTCCTTCAGGAGCTGAACGTGGACACACTTTCCACAGTTGTAGCAGCCAGAGGCACCAGCAGTTTCCCTGACCTCCCACCTCCTGCAAGCATCACACTGAATCAACCTTCCTGTCATTTCTTCACTGCGTCTCACCCTCTCCAACTTTTGGTGTAGTCTCCTCCCTCAGCCTCCTCACCGAAGACTCTCGAGCCAAAGACTTGTACTTTTCTCTCAAGGCACTTCACTCGACAAGGCCGCTCCCCGACAGGTCGCTCCCCTTCTCAGCCTATCCCTGCACTCACTCCTTCACCTCTTCCTCCACAATAGCTGCCCTGCCATTAACATTAAGCTTATTGGCTAATAATTTCCTGGATTTTGTCTACTTCCCTCCTTAAATAAAGGAACAACATCAGCTACATGCTAATCCTCTGGGACCTCATCTGTAGCAAGAGACAATGCAAAGATTTTAATTTCAGGGTCACGCAATCTCCTCTTTTGCCTTTCCCAATAACCTGGGATAAATCCCATCATGTCCTGGGGATTTATCCACCTTAATGCTCTTCAAGAGCCCCAACATCTCCTCCTCCTTAATCCCAAACAGCCCTTGCATATTAATATTCTCCACAATGACCCCTCTGTCCTCTATGTCTTTCTCCTTGGTGAAAACAGATGCCAAGTACTTGTTTAGTATTTCACCTGCACCCTCCCCAGACTCTAAGCACAAATTCCCTCCTTTATCCTTGAGCAATTCTACATTCGCTCTGTTTACCCTCTAGTTTCTAATGTTGGTATAAAAAGCTTGGGATGTTCCTTAATCCAACTCACCAAAGCAATTTTGTCGTCCCTTATTGGCCGTTCTAATTACCTGATTGAGTTTCATCGTCCTTTATAATTGTCAAACACCCTGTCTGATTCTATCCTCTTAAACCTTGCATGCACTTCCTTTTTCTTTTTGACCAAATGTATAAACTCTCTAGTCATCCAAGGTTCACTTACTTTGCCATCATGGCAACATTCCTGTGAATCTTTTCTGCACCCTCTCTAGCTTGGTATTGTGCTTATATTAGTTTATTATCGTCACAAAATACAGTGAAAAACTTTTTTTTGTGTGCTATCCAGGCAAATCATACCATACATGAGTGCATCAGACAGCACAAAACAAAACAAAAATAGTGCAGAATATAGTCTTCCATCTACAGTGCAAGTGCAATTTTTTAAAAGTACAATAACCACATTGAGGTAGATTGGAAGATTCAGAATTCATTAATAACATCCTTCCTCTAGAGGTGTGGAAATCAAAAAATTAATGTGTTAAACATTACCTATTTATTCATGGCATTTGTTGACTATTTCTTATCTAACCAGCTTATTCGGCTCTTTCTGAGCTAGTTAAGAATCAATCATGTTGGTAGGTTGGGAATCATGTGAGACTGGGTAAAGATGACCAATTTCTGGCTCTGGAATTAAAATACACTGAATGTTTGCAGCTGATTGACCTTTCATCAGAACTGGGAACATTTAGAAATTAAACCAGTTTTAAATTGTAAAGAATTGGTGGAGAGATAGAGAGAACAAACAGGTGTACAAACAAGAGAGATCAATTGTCGCAGATGGTAAATGAAATTAGTAAACGCATTCCAGAACAACTATTTTGCAAAAGTACCAGTTGGCAACTACTACTCATCTTTTCAGACAATGAGTCCACTGTAAGCAAGAAGCATCTGTTTCATCTATAACATATTTTGAAGATACCAAACAGATTTAATCTTTAAATTTAGTTGAATCAGTGAATTGGTGTTTTTCTATTATATTTCCACCATTGCTTTTGAATACACATAAATCAAAAACCTAACTTTACGAATAAGTTCTTATTTAGTTTTATGATGGTTTCCTAACTTGTAAAATGTGATTGCAACATTGATTTATGATGCCGTTAACAACTTTTATTCCTTTTAATATACTGTATCTCAGGACATTAATCTAATCAACATGCTGGTTGATAATGTTACAATTGGTGAATGGAATCTCCAGGGTCTACCAAATGATGACCTGTCCATACAGAATGGCATCATTGTAACTAAAGCAACTAGGTACTCCCTTCTGATTGATCCACAAGGACAAGGTAAAATCTGGATTAAAAATAAAGAAAAAGACAACGAGTTACAGGTAAGCGTGGATTTCTTTCCCCTACGTTTTGTGCTTAAACAATAACAATTTAAAATCTACATAACAAGATAAAGTTAGATATTTGAAATATTAAAGCATATATGTCCGGGCAACTGTTGTTTTTTAAAGCCAACACTCCATTTGAATATATACTGACCAACATTTATCCTTTACCAAGCACTATAAAATATACATGGTGTCGTTGCTATTGGTGAAATCTTATCTTATGCCAGGCAGGCAGCTGTCATATTTTCTCTGTGTAACAGGAATTGTGCAAAAGTTATTAATTGTCTGTCAAGCTTTCTGGGATATATTTAGAGTCATGATAAAGAATTGTATAAATGAAAGTTCCAAACCTAGAAATTGAATCACATGTGTCATGTTTAATGCACTTTGCATCCATATTCAATTGAATTTGAAATGTTCTTGAAAATCAGGGATTGCATGTGATTTCTTTTTTCCAGGCCTCCTGTGAATCTGACAACCTAGCACACACAATAATCTATCACTCATGCTAAAATAAGGCTTTCGCAGTGCTTGTCAAAATTGTTTCTGAATATTTTGAACAGTGACTGCCCAAACAGATCCTCAGTCACTGGAGGGAGCCCTGTTCACATAATTCCCCACTAGATAGGTACTGACCTGGCTCTCTTTCAAGGCCCATCAACCTTATCCCCACACCTCTGTGGTGATGAGCTACTGGAGCTCATAACCTCTGCTCTCCATACTCATCTATCAGCGATTGCATTCCCCACCCGCTGACCACAAACCCGGCTGGACTGCTGATTAATGCATGTTGATGTCCAGAGATAATAACCAGTGACCTTAAGTACTAAACCTACTCTCCAAGTAGCTGTTCTATCCCTGAATATTGAGATAATGCTGACAACCTAAGCCTGCTCTCCTGAATTAATATCATCTCCCAATGAGTGATTCTACCCCTGCCTTGACTATGATGATCTAACTATTACTGACCTCTTTCAGCCAATCTTACTTTTTACTGCTTTCCCCATCAATGGATACCTGCCTGTGATTTTCCCCTTTACATGCCAATTCTCTGATCCCTCAATCCTGCAAACTGTTAGACCCAGTTTTGGTCAGCGTATTTTCCTTTGTGGATTCAATTAAGGAAAAGCTTGCAGGGAAAAGACCATGAATGTGTAAGGCAAAGGACCTTCTGTGCTACTGAATTTTCCAGAAGCAGACACTCGTACAAATCTTTGTTGGTCTGCAGGAACTGAGTGAATAATGCAACCTCAGGGTTACCAACTATTTTTAGGCATTTGTTCTACAAAATTGAACTGCTGATTTTTATTGGAGAAAGAAGGTAAAATAAGCTTGCATGTAGCAGCTTGATGCTCTCTGACTATTTCACTATATTGAAAACTCTGAAGATGCAGCTGGCTTTTTGAAGGATAATAATCTCTTCATTTGTCATCTATCTCATTCACTGATTCCTCTCTAGTTAGTTTACTTTAGTTTAGAGATAAAGTGTGGAAACAGGTTCTTTGGCCCGCTGTCCTCGATGACTAGCTATCACCCATACATTAGTTCTATCCTACACACGAGGGAGAATTTACAGAACCCAATTAACCTACGAACTAAATTTGCTAATTCAAACTAAATGTGCAGTTTTTCATGTAAATAGACAGAATATCCTCAAAAGCCTTTGCCTATTTTGGGCAATTTTAGTTAACAGATTGACACATCTTACAGAATCTTACTTTGAGTGTTGTCTGTGTGGAGTTTGCAACTCCCTGCAACCACTCCAATTTTCTCTGGCTGCTCTGGTTTTCGCCCAGATACCATAGATGTGTATGTTGGTATATCATTTGGCCAGTGTAAATTACCTCGGGTGTGCAGGTGAGTGCTAATGTCTGGACTGAGTTGATGAGAATACAGTGAAAATTAATAACTGACATTAATGTAAGATCAGTTGGGTGGTTGAGGGTTGGCACGGATGGTGGGCTGAAGGGCTGGTTTTCAAGCTATATCTTTCTCTGGATTGGAAATTCAAATACAAATACAAATAGGATCCATGACATTGGGATAAGGCTAAATTACATCTGACATAGGACCTTGGGCCTTATTTACTTGATACTGAAACCTGTGAAGGGCTACTAGACAGCCTCTAGCAAATCATCTTGATTTCCTTTTCTAGCTATGGTGTTGTCAAGTAAACTCTTGGAAGAATTAATATGATAAAGTCTGATGTGGAGTCAGGAGGTACATTCTTGGCCCTCCGAGGACCTCGCAGGACTAAATATTCTTGTTTTCAGAAAATACCTTTTTTGGCATTGCCCTTTAGCAGATCTTTAATTTTATGTATTGGCCATCTGGAGGTCTTGCTTTCATGAAAGCATTTAATTGGCATGAGCCTCATTTAGTGCAGAATTGTTTCTGGCATGGACCTGGATCTTTGCTTTTTCCAGTGTGTTGGCTGAAACATTGCCAACGTGTATATTATACATTACAATGGATGCTTAAGTATCTACTTGTGTCTGTAAAACGTATGGTGTCAATTCATTTTTTGCTAATCTCCCTCCAGCTGTACAGAATAGTTATGTTATTTTCCAATTACTGTTGATGTTTCAGGAATGATTAATTCTACTTTTGTATTAATTTTTTTGAATATTTCTCTTTCAAACTTCCATGCAATTACAAGTAATTTAATAACTTTGATAATGGAGTACACATATTTAATAAACAGTACTATCTTCATTGCGGGAATGATGTGCCAGATATCTTTCTCTTGTGCCATATGATTCCATGAATCAGTTTTAAGGAAATTGAGACTTCCTGAGAGACTTTTACATTCATTTCCTTGCACATTTGTCAGCTTGCAGAATTTGAAAATGTATTCTTTGAAATCACATTCAGTTTCCATGTATAAGCCCACAAAACTTACAATTAATTGAATAGGTTACCAGTTTAGAGGTGTAACATATATTGCTGGGAAATTGAAAAACACAGTATGCGAAAACATGGTTCGAAAGAGTGAAAATCAGAAAATACTGCAGATTCTGGAAATCTAAAATAGAGTCATAGAGTCAAGTCAAGTCAAGTCAAATTTATTTGTCACATACACATACACGATGTGCAGTGAAATGAAAGTGGCAATGCCTGCGGGTTGTGCACAAAAAGAATTACAGTTACAGCATATAAATAAAGTTAATAAGTTACTATTAGTGTCGACAAAAATTTAGTCTCTGGGGTTATAAAAGTTGACAGTCCTGATGGCCTGTGGGAAGAAGCTCCGTCTCATCCTCTCCGTTTTCACAGCGTGACAGCGGAGGCGTTTGCCTGATCGTAGCATCTGGAACAGTCCGTTACTGGGGTGACAGGGGTCCCTCATGATCTTACTTGCTCTGGATCTGCACCTCCTGATGTATAGGTCCTGCAGGGGGATGAGTGTAGTTCCCATGGTGCGTTCTGCCGAACGCACTACTCTCTGCAGGGCCATCCTGTCCTGGGCAAAGCTGTTCCCATACCAGACTGTAATGTTGCCGGACAGGATGCTCTCTACAGCCCCAGAGTAGAAGCAATGAAGGATCTTCAGAGACACTCTGAATTTCCTCAGTTGTCTAAGGTGGTAAAGGCGCTGCTTAGCCTTACCCACCAGTGCAGCAATGTGCGTTGCCCACGTCAGATCCTCTGCGATGCGGACTCCCAAGTATTTAAAACTGCTCACCCTATCCACAATCGACCCATTTATCTCCAGTGGCGTGTACGTCCTTGGATGTTTAGCCCTTCTGAAGTCCACAATCAGCTCCTTTGTTTTAGTGACATTCAAGAGGAGGCTATTGTCCTGACACCAGAGTGCCAGATCAGCCACCTCCTCCCGGTAGGCCTTCTCATCGTTGTTGGAGATCCGGCCCACCACCACAGCGTCATCAGCAAACTTGATGATGGAGTTTGAGCTGAACCTGGCCCCACAGTCATGTGTGTACAGGGAGTACAGTAGGGGGCTAAGGATGCAGCCCTGGGGGGATCCTATGTTCAGGGTGAGGGAGCTAGATGTGTGTTCCCCCATCCTGACCACTTGGGGCCTGGCAGTGAGAAAGTCCAGGACCCAGGCACACAGAGGGCTGCTAAGCCCCAGTTCCAGCAGCTTCTCAACCAGTCTGCTGGGGACTATTGTGTTGAATGCTGAACTAAAGTCAATGAACAGCATCCTCACATAGCCCCCCTGGCTGTCCAGATGAGAGAGAGCGGTGTGTAGAGTCCTACAGTATGGAAATAGGCCCTTTGGCCCAACTTGCCAACACTGAACAACATGTCCCATCTGCACTAGTCCCACCTGCCTGCGTTTGGGCCGTATCCCTTTAAATGAAAACAGAAAATTCTGTGAATATTTAGTATTTGTGAGAAAGGAAACAAAGTAAACTTTTCAGGTTGAAGACCCTTTGTCAGAACTGGGAAGGAGACAAAAGAATCTGGTAAAACTGCAGGGATGATAAGGGCAAGGGGTATCTCTGATAACGTAAAACAAGGATAACTATGGGATTAAGCAATAAGCAGGTTTTCTGCTTAATGAGTGAGTGGGAGCAGTTGGTGGGTGAGAACATAGAGTCATCGAGTCAAACAACATGGACACTGGCCCTTTAGCTTAACTCATCCATGCAAGCCAAGAGAGCCAAGCCAAGAACTGTTTGCGTGCTACTGTATTTTTCATTTTTTTCCTTAGTACCTAATCAGATGTACAGCACTTTGGTCAACGTGGGTTGTTTTAAAATGTGCTATACAAATAAAATTGACTTGACTTGTCTTGACTTGACTCATCCAGACTACTCCCATTTGTTTGCATCTGGTCCAAATCCCTCTAAAGTTTTCCTGTCCATGTATCGACAGGTATACCTGGCTTGACTTCCCATAAGCCAACACCTCACAGATATCTGAATTAAACTTTTTCATTCCTCAGCCCACTAGCCTAGTTGATCATAATCCCACTGTAATTCTAGATAACGATTTTCACAGTCTATTGGGATGCATCGCAAATTGGCTTGGCGACTGCTCTGCCTGAGAACGCAATAAATTGCAGAGAGTTGTGGATGTAGCCCAGTTCATCACACAGCCCAGCCCTACCCTCATTGACTCCATCTACATTTCACATTGCCTCCGGAAAGCAGGTTACATAATCAAAGGACCATTTACACCCCAGTCATTCTCTCTTCTCCCCTCTCTTGTCGGGCAGAAGATATTAAAGCTTGAAAGCACATACCACTAAATTCAAGAACAGCTTCTTCCCTGACAATATGGTCCTGTCATAACCTAAGAGTATACCACCAATCTCCCAACCTACCTTATTGCAGCCTTTGCACTTCTTTATCTGCCTTTTCTCATCAGCTGTAATGCTATAGCATTGCAACACTGTATTTTGTACCTGGTATATTTGTCTTTGCAATACCTATTGTACTTGTGTATGACTTGATTGTACTCATGTATAGGGTGATATGATTGCATTGCACACAAAATGTTTCACTGTATCTTGGTCCACATGATGATAATAAACCAATAACAATACAAAGAAGAATGTAGGAGTTGTAAAATGCAGAAGTAGGAAGATAGATTTGGCAGGTAAGGCTGGGCATGTCCTCCATTCCCAGATGAAGTAAAAAAGGGAGATGATAATCTGCACAACAAGCTGCACTGCTTTGAAAGAGGTTGTCCTGACGGGATATGTTTATCCATTATCTTGAATGCATTAATCTTCTTTCGCTGCTTTTGGAATATGCTTCAATTTCTTCGTAATTTTGCCTGATGATTTGCAATAAGTTAAATGATTCATTTAAAAATCTGTATCCTCAGATAACATCGTTAAACCATAAATACTTCAGGACACATCTGGAGGATTGTCTTTCTTTGGGGCGCCCTCTACTAATGGAGGATATAGGGGAGGAGTTGGATCCTGCTCTTGACAATGTGTTGGAAAAGAACTTTATTAAATCAGGATCAACTTACAAAGTAAGATGATATCATCATATCATATCATATATATACAGCCGGAAACAGGCCTTTTCGGCCCACCAAGTCCGCGCCGCCCAGCGATCCCCGTACATTAACACTATCCTACACCCACTAGGGACAATTTTTACATTTACCCAGCCAATTAACCTACATACCTGTACGTCTTTGGAGTGTGGGAGGAAACCGAAGATCTCGGAGCAAACCCACGCAGGTCACGGGGAGAACGTACAAACTCCTTACAGTGCAGCACCCGTAGTCAGGATCGAACCTGAGTCTCCGGCGCTGCATTCGCTGTTAAGCAGCAACTCTACCGCTGCGCTACCGTGCCGATATTTGAAGAAAATTGATGCATTTAAAAATGCAATATATACTCAATGAGTGTTTTATATTTCTAAAATCATGAACATACCTCATTCAAATAATTGATTTTTTTAAAAAATTCGGATCACTGGATGACTCTTAAGCTTGACTGACAAAAGGATTATTATGCTAGAATGGCATATTAAATAATTTAAGTGGCAGTGATTAAGATTGTGCACTCATTAATGTGGTTAAGCTTCATTTCAAATTATGAAATTAAACTACACTGTTGGAATTCTCATTTGATGGTGGCTGCAATGCTTTTCAAACTCAGCACAGTCTATTCGATCTAACTCTTGTATTTTATGTCTTTGTGTGAAATGGATTTAAATGTTTTATTGGGTTTAATTGAACTAATTTGATACATTGTACCTTACATTTTTTACAAAAGCTATCCAAATAATTACAGATAAACAGACATAGATAGTGTGAATGCAGCCTTTCTCCCATGGCAGAAGAATCTAGAACTAGAGGGCATAGGTATAAGGTTAGAGGAAAATATTTCATAGGAACATGAAAGGACAACTTTTTCACATGGAGGGTGGCAGTTATATGGAATGAACTGCCAGAGAAAGTAGGTAAGGCAGATACAATGCCCACATGTAAAAAAGTATTTTGGACAGGTACATGGATAAGAAAGGCTTTTAGAGTGATATGAGTAAATGTGGGCAAATGGAACTAGTTTAGATAGGGTATTTTGGTCAGCATAAATGAGTTGGGTCAATGGGCCTGTTTCTATGCTGTATGAATCTATGATATCTCAAAGCCATGCCTGTATATCTGAAATAATTTAGGTAGTTTTATAACTTTGTATTTTAAATTTACTGAAAATGGAAACAAATAAATGAGTGTAATTATATCTAGTGTTTTTTTTCATGTTAGGTGAAAGTTGGTGACAAAGAAGTTGATGTGATGTTGGGATTTACTCTGTATATCACCACCAAGTTGGCGAATCCTGCTTACACTCCCGAAATCAGTGCTAAAACTGCCATTATCGACTTTACTGTCACAATGAAAGGATTAGAAGACCAGCTTCTTGGTCGAGTGATCCTAATTGAAAAACAGGTAGGTAAAGTCAAAAATGGTTAAAAGGTGATATGTTTACAATGATTCAATGACACCAAAATACGTACTGCTTTATGTACTTTTTTTCAAGCCCAATACGTTAAACTACAAGGAAAGTCCTAGTTGTTCCCTTTCTCAAGGACTGTCATATCTTTCTTATATGTTGGGATGACAAGAAGTGGAGTCAATATCGCCATAGTGACCAAATCAAAGTGTTAGAAAAGTTCAACATCATGGTAGGGTGGCACAGTAGCATAGCAGTAGAGCTATTGACTTACAGCATGTGACCCGGGTTCTATCCTGACTATGGGTGCTTGCCTGTACAGTTTGTATGTTCTCTCTGTGACCTGCGTGGGTTTTCTCTGTGATCTTTGGTTTCCTCTCACACAAGACGTACAGTTTTGTAGGTTAATTGGCTTGGTTATAAATATAAAATCGTCCCTAGTGTGTGTAGGGTAGTGTTAATGTGTGGGGATCACTGGTCGGTGCACACTCAGTGGGCCGAAGGACCTGTTTCAGCGTTGTATCTCTAAATTAAACTAAACTAAACCTCCCCACTTTCCTACTTTGTGCCTCAATTATGGATCCCAAATCCTAAATTAGCCTCTTACACTACACATCTGGTCACTTTTAAAGTTTTACGTACATTTATAGGCAGATGCTTCTGTTATTAGACATTCTTTAGAAATGTGGTATTTTGTTTATGTTGTCTCTCCTTATTTTTACTCAAAATGTAACACTTCACACTTATTTAAATTTAATTTCATCTGCTACTTGTCTGTCCATGTTGCCTGCCTATCTATATCTTCTTGCAGTTTATTGCTGTCCACAATTCTTTTGACTATATCTCTGAATTTATTGTAATCTTCAAAATGTAAAATGTTATACTGCATATTCAAGTCATAAATATAAATAAGAAATAGCACTCGTTTACCATTAGACCTTGAGGAACACTCAAATCTACTTTCTTCATTCTCTTCTCCATCTTAAGCAGTCTTCTTAGGGTCAAGGTTTCGTTTGCTGCCACTAAAGATCGATGGTTTCTAAGGTGGTGAATGAGGCATTTGTATGATTTTCTCTGTTACAAAGTTGGGCAGATCGAGCTTAACAGGGTGCGTGGGTGGATGGGTTACTTAGAATGTATTAAGCTCTTTTCACATTTACTTTCTCTCAAAACTTGTCTTTCAAGTTGTGTAATCTTGGGTTAAGTATTCCCTTGAGTCCGTGAGGGTGCTAAATATTTTCAAGGAGGCTTTGAGGACATCCTTAAAGCATTTTTTCTGTCAACTTGGAAATTACCTTCTTTATTTCGGTGAGAAGTAGATGGCTGGTTTCGAAGGATGAGGACAATACATAATTGTTATTTTGCATAATTAATAAAGGATTTCCCTTTTAAATAAACAATGATTATAAATTTAATCTTGATACAGTTTTAGAAGTATTCCTGATCTTATTTGGTTTTGCCATTGGATCAATTTTTTGTATGTTTTGAATGTTTGCTTCTGGATTAGAAGGTAAAGGTTCATTGTTAGACTTGCTTGGACTTGGAATCTCATTTCCCAAAGTCTGCACTGGATCCAAACTGGACCCAACATCATAATTGATTGTTTCACCATCCAGACTTGGTCCGTCTTTGGCTGAGATAATTTATCTATATTTTGTCACCAATTTCAACCAAGCATCTCTACAGACTTTTATAATGGGTCCAGCTCTCTTCTGTGTGAAATTGAATTGCTATGTGATCTAAGAACAGGAACCACCAATCTTGTTAGAAATAGTATTTTCTCTGATTAGTGTCAAAATGAATTGTTTGGCTGAACTGCTACTGTTCTAAAAGACGCCAAACATATTGAACAAAGTTCAATCATGTTCTGGATACTTCACTTCAGCGAGATTTCTGCAGGTGTATCCAGTAGTAGTGTGCAGAATATCCTGTGTGATCAATTGTCGACCTACCACACTGAAGCAACAGCCAAGAAGGCACACCAAAGTCATTCACCAATGACTCCATCTACACTCAAAACTGCCTCAGAAAAGCAGCCAATATGATCAAAGACGTACCACTCTAGTCATTCCTTCTCCTCACTGGTCTCATCAGGCAGAAGGTACAAAAGCTTGAAAGCATGACCACCAGATTCGGGTACAAATTCTTCCCCTCTGTTATCATGCTTTCATAGCTTTTCACGGTACACATGACAATAATAAATGTAAACCTAAAATAAACAAGGGAATGTTTCTTGCCGCATATAGTATGCAAAACCTGCAACTTCAGTGTTACCTTAACCATTCTGATTGACCTATGGCTGCACTATTTGAAGCCAACGTTAGAATATTCACACCCTTCATTGTTTTCTAAAGTTTGGAAACACAGCAGCTCTAATCTGGGCACCATTGTGAGAATTGAGATAAGCCAGAGCATACAGATTTGCATCTTAACATATCTCTGGATATGTTCATTGGTAATACATGAACGTGCTTCACTTCAATCCAATTTGATAAATTAATAAGTAGAAGGAACTTGTCATTCATTTTTCCACACAAGTTTGTACGTATTCTCTGAAAAGGTCTCATAGGGCATGACCTCAATTGCAAAGGAGGTTTTAGAGGCTAATGTTTGCATCTTTGACAGAATATAGGCTTATTCAAGGCCACTGTCTATACAGGGACAATAAACACATTTCCATGCAAATGCTCTCATACTGGCTATTCGTGTGTGTCCAATATAAATTTCAGCCAAAATTTGTTCCCTTCTTGTAGAAGGTATAATGACAATGACCATTCTCATATGACAACAAAATGTGGCATTAATGGAACAGTTTCAGTGCCTTAGAACATTGATCAAACTCTGTCCATCCTTTTAAAGTCCATTCATGGATTCAAAAACCTAATTTAACATTGTCTTTCAGTGTGACCTATGATTTCAAACACAGTCACAGAAAAAGCTCATTGACCACATTCAATATGATCATGGCTGATCATCTAAAATCAGTACCCCATTCCTGTTTTCTCCCCATATCCCTTGATTCCTTTAGCCCTAAGAGCTAAATTTACTCTCTCTTGAAAACATCCAGTGAACACCATCAGCGATGGCAGTCTCGCCAACAGTCTGTCTGTCTTTTTGTCTTTTTTGTTATTTTTAATGTGTTTTAAAAAGTTTGTGTTAATGTTCTCTGGTTTGTTTTATGTGGGGGGTGGGGGAGGGGGACGGGGGAAACTTTTTTCAATCTCTTACCTTGCCGGAGACACAAATGTTTTCCGGATCGTATCATAGAGCTGGCAATCTTGCTCGAGACTGACTTTGAGCCCCAACACGGGGCCGTGGACTTACCACTGGAGCCTGCAAAGTCTTGCCTGGGATCGACGCTCCAACCGTGACCTGCGGATTTCAACATCGATGAGCTTGCAGTCTCAGGTAGAGACTGATGTCGGGAAGCTCCAAAGTCACAGGAGGTTTGACCAGCCCCGACCAGGTGTCCGATCGCCCAGCGCGGGGAGCTGAGATCCCCACGATGCGGGAGCTTGATCGCTCCGACACGGAGGGCCTGATCGCCGGCTGCGGGAACCAAGATCGCCCCAACAACGGAAAGTTCAAGACCCCCGACCGCAGAAGAACAAAGAGGGGATTGAACTTTTTTTTGCTTTCCATCACAGTGAGGAATGTGGAGGAGTCACTGTGGTGGATGTTTATGTTAAAATGTATTTTGTGTGTTTTGTTGCATTTTATTGGTATGACTGTCTGGTAAATGAAATTCCTCGCATGTTGCAAAACATACTTGGCTAATAAAGTATGATTATAATTATGATGATTAAGAATTGGCCTCCACTGCCTTCTGTGGCAGAGAATTCCGCAGATTCACAACTCTCTGGGTGACGAAGGTTTTCCTTATCTCAGTACTAAATGACCTATCCCTTATTCTTAAACTGTGACCCCCCCCCACAGAAGGTTCTGGACTCTCCCAACATCGGGAATATTTTACCTGCATCTAGCCTGTCCAATCGTTTAAGACTTTTATATGTTTCTTTCAGATCCCCTCTCATCCTTCTGAATTCCAGTGAATACAAGCCCAGTCGACCATTAAGATTATATGTCAGACCCTCCATCATATGTCAGTCCCACCATCCCGGGAATTAACCTGGTGAACCTACGCTGCACTCCCTCAATAGCAATAATGTCCTTCCTCAAATTAGGAGACCAAAATTACACACAATAATCCAGGTGCGGTCTCACAGGGCCCTGTAGAACTGCAGTAGGACCTCCTTGCTCCTAAACTCAAATCCTCTAGCAATGAAGGCCAACATGCCATTAGCTTTCTTCACTGCCTGCTGTACCTGCATGCTTACTTTCAGTGACTGATGTACAAGCACACTCAGGTCTTGTTGCATCTCCCCTTTTCCTAATCTGACACCATTCAGATAATAATCTGCCTTCCTGTTCTTTCCACCAAAATGGATAACCTTACATTTATCCACATTATACTGCATCTGCCATGCATCTGCCCACTCTCCCAACCTATCCAAGTCACCCTGCAGCCTCATAGCATTTTTATCGCAGCTCACACTGCCACCCACTTTGTGTCATCCGCAAACTTGGAGATGTCACATTTAATTCCCTCATCTAAATCATTAATATATATTGTAAATAACTGGGGTCCCAGCACCGAGCCTTGTGGCAGCCCACTAGTCACTGCCTGCCATTCTGAAAAGGACCAGTTAATTCCTGCTTCATGTCTGCCAACCAGTTCTCTATCCATATCAATAACCTACCCCCAATACCATGTGCTCTATTTTTGCACACTAATCTCTTGTGTGGGACCTTTGCAAAGGCTTTTTGAAAGTCCAGATACACCACATCCACTGGCTCTCCCGTATCCCTTAGGGGAAGCATAATTTCCCCTTCATAAATCCATGCTGATTTTGACCGATCCTGTCACTGCTTTCCAAATCGACTCAAGCATTATTCCCACTACCGATGTAAGGCTAACTGGTCTATAATTCCCTGTTTTCTCTCTCCCTCCTTTCTTAAAAAGTGGGGTTACATTGGCTACCCTCCAGTCCACAGGCACTGATCCAGAGTCGAGAGAACATGATCACCAATGCATCCACAATTTCTAGGGCCACCTCCTTGAGTACTCTGGGATACAAACCATCAGGCCCTGGGGATTTATCTGCCTTCAGTCCCAACAGCTTTGTTTAGCTGAATACCTTCGTTCAGTCCGCCTGCACCTACCTGATCTCCCGGTTGCCAAACACTTTAATCCCCTCCCATTCCACACTGACCTTTCTGTCCGAGGTCCCCTCCATTGTCAGCATGAGGCCAAATGCAAATTGGAGGAACAGCATCTCATATTTTGCTTAGGCAGCTTATAACCCAGTGGTATGAATATTGATTTATCTAATTTCAATTAACCCCACGCATTCCCTCTCTCTTTATCCCTCCCACACCCAAGTTGCAGCAGCTTCTCATTTTCACCTAGCAAACAGCTAACGGCTGTTTCCTTTATGATCGTTACTTTTTCGCAAAGCTTGCATTCATTTGTTTTATATACCTCTCTACATCTCCATCTATACCTCTCGTTTCCCTTTCCCCTGCCCCACAGTCTGAAGAAGTGTCTCAACCCGAAATGTCACCCATTCTTTTTCTCCAGAGATGCTGCCTGTCCTGCTGAGTTCCTCCAGCATTTTGTGTGGATCTTTGGGCCTAAGGACCTGTTCCAGGTTGTATCTCTAAAGTCTAAAGACTGACAACAGGAAGAGCCCAAAATGTTTCATATTTGCTGCAACAGAATCCTGCAGTGTTGGCATAAACCGGGTGCAAATAAATTTCAGTCACGGAGCACCAATAAGACTGGAACAATGCCTTCTGCTTTCTAAGCTAACTTTACTAAGAATTTTCTTGTTAATATTATATTTTCATGTTGTACATTAGGAACTAGAAGCAGAGAGAGTGCAACTGATGAAAGAAGTCACATCAAACAAACGGAGAATGCAGGAGTTGGAAGATAATTTGCTATATCGTCTAACCAGCACTGAAGGCTCACTAGTAGAGGATGAATCATTGATTGAAGTGCTTCGGGTCAGCAAGATAACAGCTGAAGAGGTAAAAGAGAATCGGAAAAAAATGTTTTACTTTGTGCCTGGCTAATTTAATCCATGGAATGTCTTTCAATTACATTAGTTCATTTCTATTTTATTCATGTAAAGTTTATTTTTTTAAATAAACTGTGTCTTAGCCAACCTAGGTTGAAAGTAAAAGAGAATAATTGTTTTGTTTATGTTGTGTAATACCATATAATAGTTACAAAAATGAATAAACATTCTCATGGTGGAAAGAAAGTTATTAAAGATGCAGCTGAACATTGCTTTAAGGAACTCCTGATGTCCAGGGACTGGGACGTTTGACCTCCAATAACCACAGCCATCTACCATTGTACAAGATATGACTCCATGTACTGATATGCTTACCTCTTCATGCCCATGTCTTGAATTTTACTAGAGCACCTTATTGCTACACTTGGTGAATACTGCCTTTGTTTTCAAGTGCAGAACTCTAAGGTTGTTTCTGGAAGATTAGAGTTAAGAAATTCTCATTGCAAAAACCCCTACCATCAAATCATGGAGTCACTGCTGAGTAGAAACTAAACTAAAGTAGTTGCATAAATATTGTGGCTGCAAATGGTTAGATGCTGAGTATCGTCTGGGGAATTACTCATCCACCCACACCCCAAGATCTTCCCACCATCTGCCAGGCACAAGACAGGATTGTGATGGGATGTTCTCCACCTGCTTAGATGAGTACAATACCAACAATTTTTCCCAAGAAGCTTAACACCATCCAAACTTAAAACGAGCTTAACACTCATTCCCATACTGACCTTTCTGCCCTGGGCCTCCTCCACTGTCAGAGTGAGGCCAAATGCAAATTGGAGGACCACCACCTCAAATTTCGCTTGGGAAGCTTACGACCCAGCGGTATGATTATTAATTTCTCTAACTTCAAGTAACCCTTGCATCCCCTCTCAATCCATCCCTCCCCCACCATAGTTGTCGTACTAGTTTCACTGTCGACCTGCTGAGTTTCACTGCATCACTCATTATCACGTTCCCCACAGCCAACAATTGACCATTGTGGGCTCCACATTTCCTTGATCATCATTGCTGGCTTTGATCTGTCATTTTGCATATCTTTCATTCATTTGTTCTGTGCACCTTTTCATGTATCTCAGTTCCGTCTCCCCTGACTCTCGGTCTGAAGAAGTGTCTCGACCTGAAACATCACCTATTCCTTTTCTCCAGAGATGCTGCCTGATCCGCTGAGTTATTCCAGCTTTTTGTGCCGACCATTGAAAGCAAAGCTGTTTGGTTGATTGACACCCTATCAATCACCTTAAACATTAATTCCCTCCACCATTGGTGTTTTACTATTGCAGTGAATACCATCTATAAATGACACGACAATTACTTGTCCAGGCTGCTCTGACAAACCTCTATGATCAAGAGGCACAAGCACAGCAGGTGTATTAAAAAAGGAGCACCTGCAGATTTCTTTCCAAGTCACGACTTGGACATTTTTGATCAGTTTTTCATCAATGTTCAGTCTAAATTCTGGAACTTTCTACTCAATAGCTCTGTGGAAGTACCTTCAGGAGAAAGGCTGCATGGATTCTGAAAATGAATGAAAGTTTATCTCTCATGTTGTGTGAGACATTATGTGGATGCAGCCTGGTAGCCATTTATTTCAGAACTTGTCCTTTCTGGCAGTGGTCTTTTTCTCGATCCCTCTTGGTGGTTGACTTTGAAGTCCTGTGGCCAGAGCCCATTCTGTGCCCTTGCTTCTTTCGGTGCTTTTTCCAAATGTTGTTAAACATGGAGGAACGCTGATTCATCAAGTGAGAGTTGGTAATTGTTTGGCATTACTGGTTGAACATGACATTGCTTGGGATTCTGACGGAGGAGTCATGCACAGTGGTTAAAAAATATGATTCGGTGAAGACAACTATGTCAGGCTATGATTGTGAGGAGGACTGTAGGGAAAAGTGTGCTGGAAGCTCCTTTGCTGTGTCCAAATTCAATGGCTTGATCAATGCCAGATGGTCCATTCAAATTTATTCTTTCCTAGTTTCCATGTGGCAAAAATGGTACGACTGAATAGTTTGTTATGCCATTTCAGAATCATGGTTCAGGATTGTAGGTGACCTCCCCTGAAGGACATGTGCAGTAGATGTATTTTTTACCAAAACCCAGTAATTTTAGTAGTTGTCTTCACCAGGACTAATTTTGGTTTTGGTCTTCCAAATTCCTGTTTCTCAACAGAATTTAAATTCTGCAGCTGCTCTTTCAGAATTTGACCTTGGGTGTCTGGATTGTTGGTTCAAGTAGCAGTTACAGTGTCAAATGTTTATTGGGGTTTTTATAGGAAGAACAGAATTTGAGACGGATCTATAACAGTGGCTTAAAGAGAGGGAAAATAAGAATATTTCAACAACATTCAGTTGGTATTACAACCTTCCTTTTATTACTAATATTTTATGTAGGGAGCCTATAAATCCATTTTCAACTCATGGATTTCAGCATTGCAGTGGTTCTAGTTTAAGGGAGTAAAAAGATGTGAAAAGATGCAGAGCATGGATACACTCTTGAAATGAGCCCAGAAAGAGATAACAAATGCAATAGAAAAAAATGTTGTGATCATTACATAGAACATAGTACAGCACAGGAACATGCCCTTCAGCCCACAATGTTTGTGCCAAACATGATGCCAAGTTGAACTGATCTCATCTGCTCATTTATGATCCATATCCCCCTAATCCCTTTACTTCCATTTGCCTATTCAATAGCTTCTCAGACGTCACTATCACATCTGCCTCAACCAGCTCCCTGGCATTCCAGGCTCCCACCACTCTCTCATTCTTAGTCATAGTCATAGAGTCATACAGCATGGTGGCAGGCCCTTTGGCCCAACTTTCCCATACCAGCCAACATGCCCCATCTACACTAGTCCCACCTGCCTGTGTTTGGCCCATTTCCCTCGAAACCTATCCTATCCATGTACCTGTCCAAATGATTCTTAAATGTTGTGATAGTACTGGCCTCAACTACCTCCTCTGGCAGCTTGTTCCCTGTACCCAGCACCCTTTGTGTGAAATGCTTACCCCTCGGGTTCCTATTAAATCTTTCCCCCCTCACCTTAAACATATGTCCGCTGGTCCTGGATTTCCCCAACACTGGGCAAGAGACTCTGTGTATTTACCTGATCTATTCCTCTCATGATTTTATACATCTCTATAAGATCACCCTTCATCCTCCTGTGCTCCAAGAAATAGAGTCATAGATTGAACCTCTCCCTATAGCTCAGGCCCTCGAGTCCTGACAAGTCGTAACACTCAGGCCCTCGAGTCGTAACACTTCTTTGTACCCCTTCCAGCTTCCACAGAGAACATAACATTTTGCCTTTTAACCTGAAAAAGGGATTTTATTTCAAATGTTTTATGTTGTGTGGTAATCATAAGCTTAATTTATTTTTATTGTCTTCAGGTGAGTGACAAGCTCAGCACAGCTGCAGAAACCGAGGTGAAGATAAATGCAGCCCGTGAGGAATATCGCCCTGTGGCCTCGCGTGGTAGCAATCTTTACTTCCTCGTTGTTGAAATGAGTTTAGTAAATGTGATGTACCAGACATCCCTTCGACAGTTCCTGGGTATTTTCGACATATCCATGGAGAGATCAGTAAAATCACAAGTTACTTCTAAAAGAATTGCCAACATCATTGAATATCTCACCTATGAAGTATTCAGATACACTGTACGGGGCATGTATGAGAATCACAAATACCTCTTCACTCTGCTTATGGCACTAAAGATTGATTTGCAATGCAAGAAGATTTCGCATGAAGATTTTCAGACTTTGATTAAAGGTAATCGTTGACAATAACATTTCTTAAAATAATATAGTTGAATCTACATGGTGAATTAAATGTGCTGTGCATCAGTGAGGCTAGAACTGTAATCTCTTTCTGCACTGGAAATATCAGATGCAGATTGGGTGTGACGTTGTGGAACACTTCTGTTCCACGCGAATGACCCAAGGCTTGTATTTGTGTCAGGACTAACCAGTTCCAATGAAAGAGCGTAAAGCTGCAACATGAACTCTCTTTTACTCTCTTCATAGCTGCTGCCTGATCAGTTGGATATTTCCAGCCACCTTATTCCCCAGATTTCTGGCAACTCCTCTGTTCTGTATCTCACACCTTTAGTGTTGTTTTTCTGTCCTCACTCATCCCCTTCGATTTGCATCTCTTCTGGGGAAAGAAGTTGTAATTACCAAGTCTTCACCACTCTTCATCCCTTTTATTCATTTGGCGCCATTACCATTTGCATCACACTCTGTTTTGATCTACATCCTTCCATAAGTATTTATTTTGTTCTCTCTATTCTCCACTTTTTCTGCCACTTGAATCATGCTTGTTTTCTGACCTTCTTTTCTGATCTGCGATCAGTGATCAACATGAATTGTTAACTCAATTTCTTTCTGCACAGATGGGCTGCATGATCTTTTCAATGATATTAATAGATTAAAACTAATCTGTGATAATCTGATCAGTGATAATTATAGATTAATACCAACTCCTATTAGGTAAAAACATGTTAAATTCTAATTATTCTTTCAGTGACTGATCAAATTACCAGATGGTTTCTTAACTACTTGTTTAATCTTGGTGCATTTTACAAACTACATTAATGTAACATTTAACATTTCGTCATGTTGCAAAAATAACAAAGCAGTGTGATTGATTGTACACATAGCTACAAACTGGAATCAATTACATTCGGCATAATTAAAATGGAGAGTTGCAGGCAAAAATATGCTTCGAAAGTCTGATTAAATAGCTGATCATTTGAAATCGTTTATATTATCATGCTAGCCTGATATTTAATTCTGGATTAGGAAGTCAGTGGGAGCCAATCCTGTGGTTTGTTCACGACATAAAGCACCGTGATGATCAGAATAAATACAGTGAACACTTTGACAGCAAAACCTAATATATATAAAATTTATATCATCCAGCCCTCGTGAACAAATTAATAAAGAATAATATGTTATCACTATTGACATTATGATTGAATGCATGAGGAAGAGCCGAGTTATTGAATTAGTGGCTTGCTGTTGTACAATTTTGGAAATGTTGCTGAAAGTGCTTATTCAGCTATTCTGTCTTTTCAAGAACCAGTACACTGGCAGTCATTCATCCTGCATGAATCTGTGGAATGAAGCATTTCAATTAAAGGATTAACTGTATTCACAGATCAAATTAAAGAAAATTGTCAGCTTTAAATATCACCTTAAAAGAATTAAATGAGCTGTTAAATTAATGTAGAAATTAATGTATTAACTTTACACACTGCCCCTGAAGATATGTAGAACATTATGAAGACATGAAGAGTTGGCACACATTTACTTAACTGTGAATTTCAAATCACATATTTTATTTTTATCTTGACTGATAATAGCATGAAATAAATGGTAATTTTCCAAAGAAAAGCTGGCCCAATTATTTTTGGATTTATTATTAATTAAATGCTTATTAGGATTGTAAGTATACAACATTTGCCCCTTTTTTAGATGTTTCACTAGAATGCAATTTATTGGATGAAATATGATCACAGAATTATATGACAAAATTCTGCGATAAAATCATAGAGTTATGCAGCACAAAAACAGTCTCATTGCCTCCAAGCCCGGACTGACCATAAAGTATCCTCAAACATCCTTTTTGGCATATCCCACACTAATCCCATTTTATTCTCCCCACAATCCCATCAATTTCCTCCAGATTCCAACATTCACCAAGACACTGAATAATTTACATTGGTCAATTAACCTACCAACCTGCATGTAATTGGCACAAGAAGCAATTCAGCCCTTGGTCAATGGAGGCTTGTAACTGGACAATCCTCTCAGTCCGACTTTCCCTTTTTGTTCTCCGAGACCCAGTAAATTATTCTATTTCAGATACCTATCCAATTCCTCTTGGAAAACCCTTCTAATTGTCTTTCACCAACAGATAAATCAGTGTGGCAAAGGGATAGACTCTGTTTTCATGGGCCTTGTGATGTATTTCTAAATGAAATATATCAAAAACAAACTAAACTTACCGATTAGTGAAAGGCCTCGATAGAGTGAATGTGGAGGGGATGTTTCCACTAGTGGGAGAGTCTAGAACCAGAGGCCACAGCCTCTGAATAAAAGGAAGTAACTTTAGAAAGGAAATGAGGAGGATAGTCAGAGGGTGGTGAATGTGAGGAATTCATTGCCGCAGAAGGTTGTGGAGGCCAAATCAATGGATATTTTTAAGGCAGAGATTGATAAATTCTTGATTAGTAAGGGTGTCAGAGGTTATGGGGAGAAGGCAGGAGAATGGGGTTGAGATGGAAAGATAGATCAGCCATGATTGAAGGGCAGAGCAGACTTGATGGGCCGAATGGCTTAATTTTGCTCCTATAAACTGAATTTATGAACATAAATCATTTAGGGAATCTAACTGATTACTTTGCTTAGAATGGAAAATCTATACCCTCACCTCTGGGTTAGAGGAGATGACCTGTTCTCTTGGTTGCACAGCCCTCGTCAATCTGGATGTTGAAACATGAGTAATGTGCGGGACTCCCAAGCAGATCAATTTGTAAATTGCAATTGCAATTTGTACCTTTTTAAGAAAGGTACAGAAATAGAAACAATCAGAGGATTCTTCAGCTTCAGGAGCAGGTAGAACGCGATGCCACTGAAGAGTCTATGGGAGAATGCTCTTTGCAGATGGGCATATCTCTTCCCCTTGCACCAAGGTCCCCATTGTATGTAACAATGTCACCAGTAATGGTGTGTGGCCAGCTGTGCCACTAATGAGCACCTGTTCAATCTCTGAATAAGAAAACATGAAATTATGAATATATGCCTAGGATTCCCCCTTGAGATTTGGGTGTCAGTAACATGGCTGACATTTATTATCCTTTCCTAAATGAATTTAGAAGATAGTAGGTACTTTCGCAAACCACTGCAATTGGAGATTATATGATAATAACTTCTAGAGATGCATCATGACACAAAGCTGGGTGGCAATGACACAAAGCTGGGTGGCAGTGTAAACTGTGAAGAGGATGTTAGGAAGTTGCAGGGTGACCTGGACAGGTTGAGTGAGTGGGCAGATGCAGTATAATATAGGTAAATGTGAGGTTATCCACTTTGACGGCAAAATCAAGGAGGCAGATTATTATCTCAATGGAGTTAGGTTAGGTAAGGGGGAGGTGCAGCGAGACATGGGTGTCCTTGTACACCAGTCACTGAAAGTGGGCGTGCAGGTACAGCAGGCAATGAAGAAAGCTAATGGAATGTTGGCCTTCATAACGAGAGGATTTCAGTATAGGAGTAAAGAGGTTCTTCTGCAGTTGTATAGGGCCCTGGTAAGATCACATCTGGAGTATTGTGTACAGTTTTGGTCTCCTAATTTGAGGAAGGACATCCTTGTAATTGAGGCAGTGCAGCATAGGTTCACGAGATTGATCCCTGGGATGGCGGGACTGACATATGAGGAAAGATTGAAAAGACTGGGCTTGTATTCACTGGACTTTAGAAGGATGAGAGGGTATTTTATAGAAACATATAAAATTATAAAAGGACTGGACAAGCTAGATGCAGGAAAAATGTTCCCAATGTTGGGCGAGTTCAGAACCAGGGGCCACAGTCTTAGAATAAAGGGGAGGCCATTTAAAACTGAGGTGAGAAAAAACTTTTTCACCCAGAGAGTTGTGAATTTTTGGAATTCTCTGCCACAGAGGGTAGTGGAGGCCAAATCACTGGATGGATTTAAGAGAGAGTCAGATAGAGCTCTAGGGGCTAGTGGAATCAAGGGATATGGGGAGAAGGCAGGCACGAGTTATTGATTGAGGCGATCAGCCATGATCTCAATGAATGGCGGTGCTGGCTCGAAGGGCCAAATGGCCTCCTCCTGCATCTATTTTCTGTTTCTATGTTTCTATAGAACATAAAATCTATTTCAGTGTATGTAGGTTGCTCCACATATTGTTTTAATCAACACAAAGATTTCTAAGTAGAATTAGTCTTTCTGCAAAACATTTCCATGTTTGTTTTGTTGTGGTATATTTCCAACTAAGATAGCCTTGAAAATGTTCTCCTCTGCTCTTTACCATTATCACTCATTAACAAGCAATAGTCAAAACTAAAGCCAAAGAATGTGTTAATGGCCTACATGGAGCAATTTAGTGGAAGCTGATGAACCATTTTACTTCTATTGCACTTATGGTTATTGGCTATAATATTTTATGACTGTGATGTATAATGGGCTGTTTATACTTTGCAGTGTCACAAAGTTATAAAGCCCATAACGTCTCATCACTGTAAAATTACTAACATAAGGGTTGCAGCACTGGGCAAGGGATTCTTCACTGGGCAAGAGACTCTGCACCTACCATGTATTGTTCCGCCATACACGATTTTGGGAGCGGTATCTTGACTTTGTACATTCTACATACTCCAAGACAATCTCAGCTACTATTAATCACAAATCATTACATATTCTATTAGTCATTAAAAAGTTGGTAATGAGATTACATATATGAGCTTTTTTGCCATGATGTAGCAGTGAAGTAGTGAAGTGTACATTGTCTCCTGAAAGGCCAACACAGGAGCTGCTCAGTTGATCTTTATTGCTAAATGTGGAAAACAGTTGAAACCCTTTACAAGCAATTTCAGCTCCCTTGATAACAATGAGATCTTAAGATCTCCCTATATTTGTACACAGTACATGGAACAGTAAAGCTCTGGGTTAGGACCTTCGATCTATGATGTCTGTGCTGACCATGACGTGTATTCCTCCATCCCCTATTTATGTGTTTGTCTAAATGCCTCTTTAACTTTACTATTGTATCTACTTCTAGCATTTCCCCTGACAGCAGGGGATGTGGTGGAAGCAGATACCTACCAGGCAACTACCATTTTCAGTGTAAAAAAAACTTGCCTCATAAATCTCCTTTATACATTCCTCCTCTCACCTAGAGCATATGCCCTCCAATATTTGACATTTCCACCATGAGAAAAAGACAATATGCTCATAATTTTATACACACTCATCCTTCAGCCTCAGTGCTTCAGAGAAAGCAATCCAAGTTTGTCCAATTTCCTCTAATGGCTCATATTCTCTAATCCTGGCAGAATCCAGATGAACCTCTTCTGCACCCTCTCCACAACCTCCACATCCTTCCTGCAATGCAGCATCCAGAACTGCACAGTTGATGCATAAATGTAGTAGTCCTGCCATATGGCTCTTTAATTAAATGAATGTTTTATCTGACTTACAACTCTGATTTTAGCTTTTGAATACAATTTTAATAGAAAACACAAAAAATAATATTTGCAACAATGGCAAATACTGTGCCCAATCAGAGAAGAACTAATTGGACAGAACCGAAACTTGAGACTTGTGTGAAACTACTATTGTAGGTTTATTTGATACATAAATGTTGGCTGGTTTGGAATTGTTTTTAGATTCATAGAGAGATCCAGCATGGAAGCAGACCCTTTGGCCACCAACTCCTTATTTACTATCAAACGGCCATTTTTTCCTCACACAACTAACCTAACTTGCTTTATTCTCCCCACATTTCCATCAAATTCTCAGTCTCTTTTGCCCTGGCCCAAATTCCATGACTCATCTACACACAAGGAACTTTTTAAGTGGCTAACTAGCCTACCCACCTGCATGTTTTTGGGAAAGTGGAGAATCGGATGTATGATTTCAGGGAGAATGTGTACATGCCGCACAGACAGCACTGGAAGTTAAGGTTGAACCCGTGTTACTAAAACAATGAGACAGCAGCTCTACTAGCTGTGCCCTTGCACTGCCTCATTATTGCAGCTTAGCAGATTCTTAGGATTCTGTTTTAATTTTCCTGTGCAGTGGGTGAATGTGTGTGGAAACAAAGAAGAACATTTGACAGGATCTAAAGAAAATAAGAGCAGGAGTAGATTACCTGGCCCCTCAAGCCTATCCCACAATTCAATATGATTGTGACTGATCTGCCCCAAGAGTGACTTCACTAACATCTGGTGAATTTTTAATAATATGCCCTTATTTATAAACTCCAATTTGTTTGCAATAAAAGCTAACAAACCACTTGTTTTCCTAATTACTAGCTGCACCTGCCTGCTATCTTTTTGTGATTCATACGTAAAAACACACAGTTTCTTCTGTACATCACTCATTTACAATTTCTCTCATTGAGCTTCCTTAGAACTCAGTTGTTTAGAGGCTCACTGAAGAAGTGGGCTATTGGTCAGTCTGGCCAAAATCTGTTGCAACTGGTGCTAAAAAGTATCATAATAAGAAAGCAAGGTGTGCTAAATGATGTATAAAAGTTAACCATGTTGTGTTAAGTTTGAAAGTTAGTAATGAAATATCACAAGAGATGATGTTACTTATTGAACAGCAGTAATCAAATAAACATAATTTTACTTATCCAGGTGGGGCTTCCTTAGACCTCAATTCTGTAGAGCCTAAACCAAAGAAATGGATTATTGACATCACCTGGTTAAATCTGGTTCAGCTCTCTCAGTCGTACCCATTCACTCAACTGCTTGCACAAGTGACTAAAAATGATAAAGCTTGGAAGACTTGGTTTGATGAAGAAGATCCTGAAACGCCTCTCCCCGATGGATACGACACTACTTTGGACACATTCCGCAAATTGCTGCTTATTCGGAGCTGGTGCCCAGATCGTACTATTGCTCAGGTAAATACTTATGAATATCTATTTGGAGCAGTGTATATGTAGCCTATGTATTAAATGGTTCCACAGAATATGTACTACACAATGGAGACTGCCAAAGTCATAAATTGTATTGCTGTTCTAAAAGTTTTTTAATGGCCATTAGCACACATCTGTAAAATTAGAACATATAAGATAGATTTTAAAAAGCCATTCTGTCTTCTTTATTCTTGCAGCCAGAAATAAAACCCTAAAACTATCCTTTTTGTGATCAAGATGGTTCTTAAATGATTTTTGTTTTGTTATTCTTTCCAAAATCCATTCCAGGCCCCTCAAGCCTGTTTGTGTAGCAGCAAATGTCAACCTTCAATTTATCTTTCATTAGTTTGGAATTCTGTTCTCTTGACAAATCCCCTTTAAAGTAATTTTTTTCTCATTTGGTTTTCACCATGCAAGACTGTAAAAAATCATTCATAGCATAATTCCAAGATAACCTGCCTCTTTTCAAGACTTAAAATTACTTGATACTTCTCTGAACTAACTTTGGTGCTTTAATGTTTCTGTGCCTCACTGATAAAGACTGGATACAATAATTGGGATGTCATCTGACCGGAACATTATTCAGTTTGATTGTAATGTTTTGCCTGTACATTTCAGAAGTCTATTTACTCTGCTATCCGCTGTTGTCAAATCTTTTGCCTTGTATTTTTTCAATTTCATCTTTAGCTATTCAACATAATTTATGGACTAAATTTGGTGCCCACTTTTCTTGCTCTTTGGTATTTTCTATTTGTTTATATTAAATTTCATTTTTTATTCATTTACCACTTCTGTGCTTTCTCCAATTCACTTTGTATTTTCCCTTGTGCCCTTAAGAATAAATTGACATTCCTACTTTAATTTTTATTCTGTACTGTATTGGTGATGTTAACAGTACCTACTGTCCTTTTGTAGTATATCACATAGTAACTTCCCAAGCATGCACATGTACAGTTAGAGAAAAATCAGCAAGCTGTGGTCCAAATTACATTGTGCTTCAGAGGTTGATGAAGTGCCACTCGTGAGGCTGCTAAATAAGTTGAGAGCCCATGATATTCGAAGACAGATACTGGCAGGATTGACTGAATGACAGAAAGCAAAAAGTGGGTATAAATGGGGCTTTTTCTGGATGGCAGCCAGTGGCTAGTGGTGTTCCGCAAGGATCAGTGTTGGATCTGCTACTTTTCACATTGTATTTTAATGATTTGGATGATGGAATTGACGGCTTTGTGGCAATGTTTGTGGATGATATGAAGATTGGTGGAGGGGCAGGTAGTGTGGAGGAAGCAAGTAGTCTGCAGAAGGACTTGGACAGGTTGGGAGAGTGGGCAAAGAAGTGGCAGATGAAATATGACATTGCAAAGTGTGCAATCATGCATTTTGGTAATAGGAACAAAGACTTGGGGTATTTTCTAAGTAGGGAGAGGATTGAGAAATTCAAGTCACATTCTGTCAAATTTAAATTGGCGTCAAAGGACTAATTTATTTTCTTGTTTCAGTGATAATTCTTCTATCTGACTGGGTGATAAGCTGTTTTTGACAATTTGGATTGTCCCCATAACAGTCAAATCAATTATCAAAAGTCTCGGAAAAACTCTGTCTGCTACAATGGCAACTGCCCCTCCATTATCAATGACTGCAAATTCTGGTCATAATCTGTAGATGTGATCAGTTTGTATGAATTTTATAATCCACTGATATATTAAAAAGAGTAGTGGACTCATCATTAGAATTTAATCTACAACTTGACTTAAAAAAATTACATGATTGCTAATTTGGAGTCACAGACTGAGTCATGGAGCTAATCAACATGGAAATGGGCTATTCGGCCCACCATGTCCATACTGACCTAGTTGGCATACTGGGTGAGTCCCATTTGTCTGCATTTGGTCCATGGCCCTCCAAATCCTTCCTATCTATATACTTGTCCAAATGTTTTTAATTCGTAATTGAACCCGCTTCCTCTGACAGTTCATTTCAGACATGGACTACCTTTTGAGTGAAAATGTTACTCTTGAGTTTCTTCTTAAATCTCTCCCCTCTCACCTTAAACCTATGCTGCTTTCTATTTTTTTAAATCTATTCCCAATACATAACTGAATTCAAAATTATTATGAACATAATTAATTCCCTTCTGAATTCACATTGCCTGTTGTAGTTGCACAAATATTTCTCATCACTAAAAAGGAAAAATAAATATGTTATTTAATGTTGTGCAGCAGTGATTTCTAGAGAATTGCATACTGAGCTAATTATTAATACAGTAACTTTGTCATCATTATGCTCGGTTGTACCAGAATGTCTTGATGGAGCATATGCTTATAAAGTCACCAGGGTACGATGTTAGTGAAGTGTTATTGTTCATGGTTTATTTAAGGTGTTCAGTGTGTTGCATATGATTTTAAAGGTCAGCTGTGCAGCATTCATAAGTTTTTGAAATTTATACTCCACTCTAAAACACCAAAGGGTGTTTAAAGTGAGTGAGTTACCATGGATACAGCAGCCACTTATTGGTAAGAATGCATATGAATCTAATTGAACTCGTTTTAATTTGTAAATAACTTTTGTGAAAAATAACTCTGGCTGAATTGATACTTCACTGTGATGCAATAATATGTTTCATGCTTTACAATATAAATTACAATAAGAAAACATGGAATATTTAAGATTTCAAATTATGACCATTTACTAAATGTTGTTTGTTCTTTTACTAATGTCAGTCATTTAATTGATGGGTCCAACTAGTAACTTTTCTCTAATAGCTCAGTTTAGACACTCCCTGAGGCATTTGCAGACCATATTATGTTCTCAGTTACTGAACATGGAAATTATCTCATGAGGAATTCAACCTAAAAAAATGATCATACTTGGATCATTTTGGTCATTATGCTTGTTAAATAGTCTTTCCATGTCCTTGCCTGTTTATATTGCTGATTCTGGAGTTTAAATGAATTGATTTCCGTGATTCTTTTGTTTTGCATGTTTTGTGACATTGTTGGATAATTTTTCAGATTTTATTTTCCAACAACCAGGAAACGTAACAATTTTTGGGTACTGTATATTTGACAGTGTCCCTATTTCTCAGTGATCTTGCTTTCTCTAGGCACGTCATTATATTTCTGAGTCACTTGGACCAAAATACGCAGAAGGAGTTATTCTCGATATGGAAGCAATGTGGGCAGAAGGTGATAATCGAATACCTTTGGTGTGCTTCCTTTCCATGGGCTCCGACCCTACTGAAAATATTGAGCGTTTGGCCAAGACCAAGGTACAGTAAAAAGTGAAGGAGACTAAGTCAGGCCTTTTAATTGTTAATTCTGCACTGTCACTCTGATCATTTTCTTCATTTTACAGTGGCACACAAATGAGTTTAGTACATGAATGATCAGATATAAAACCTTTCAGGTAGGATAGGAGAAAACAAAGGGTATGCCAGCTATAGAATGGTCAGGAGAGACTGAATGACATAATTTGTGAGTGAAAGTGCCAAAGACTTGCCCAGGTGATCTTTCATAAGGTATAAAAAGATAAGTGAAAGGGGAGAAAAGCAGAAAGGAAAAAAAAAGCTTTAAACTGAATAAGCAGAATATCCTCAAAACATGAAATGATATCAGGGCAGCATGATGCCACAGCTGGCAGAGCTGCTTCCACACAACTCCAGCAGTCTAGTTCAATCCTGACATCCGATGGTGTTTGCATGGAGTTTGGCAATTGAAGTCTCTCTGTGACTACGTGGACTTCTCCTGGGTGCATGCCTTCTTCCTACATCCAAAACATGCAGATTTGTCGGTTAATTGGCCATTGTATATTGCTCTTAATGGGTAGGTAAGTGTTAGAATCTTTAGGGAGTTTGTGGGAATGTGGAGGGAACAAAAGGATTTGCTGTAGATGGGTGCTTGATGGTCGGTATGGAAATAATGGCCTCACAAACCTTTTTAGAAACATAGAGAAACATAGAAAATAGGTGCAGGAGGAGGCCATTCGGCCCTTCGAGCCAGCACCGCCATTCATTGTGATCATGGCTGATCGTCCCCAATAACCCGTGCCTGCCTTCTCCCCATATCCCTTGATTCCACTAGCCCCGAGAGCTCTCTCTAACTCTCTCTTAAATCCATCCAGTGGTTGGCTTTTTTTCTGTGCCTTATTCAGAAAAAAACAGCTGGTTACAGTATTGTTTGGAGTGAGAAACAATTAATATTTCAGATTGATAACATTTCATTAGAATTGGGTATTTTCCTAACAAAATCCAACATAAACACAAGGAAAATAATCTCAATTTCCAACTAGGCATATTATAACTCAAAGAAGTTAGCACTGAATTCAATAATTTAAATAATTTAACCAGCCTTTCTGCTTATATCAGAACTGGTTAGTAATGTTAAGTTATCAACTGAAATGTTAACATAGAACAGATCTGTGCAGCACAAGAACAGGCCTTTCTGCCGACAATGTGTGTGCTGAAAAATTATGCCAAGGTAAACTAATCATCTGCCTGCACATGATTAAATATTCCTCTATTCCTTACATATCATGTTCCTATCTAAAAGCCTCTAAAGCACCAATATTGTATCTGCCTCCACCACCACCCGTAGCAGTGCATTCCAGTCACTCACCACGCACTGTACAAAAAATGTTAACTCATCAAATGGAATATTAACATCTTCTCTCACCGATGCTGCCTGATCGGCTGAGTATTTCTATAAGAAAATAACTGCAGATGCTGGTACAAATCGATTTATTTACAAAATGCTGGAGTAACTCAGCAGGTCAGGCAGCATCTCGGGAGAGAAGGAATGGGTGATGTTTCGGGTCGAGACCCTTCTTCAGACTGATGTCAGGGGGGGGGACAAAGGAAGGATATAGGTGGAGACAGGAAGATAGAGGGAGATCTGGGAAGGAGGAGGGGAAGGGAGGGACAGAGGAACTATCTAAAGTTGGAGAAGGCTGAGTATTTCTAGTATACTCCATTTTATTTTGCATTGCCAGCATGAAAGACTTGTAGACATAGTTGTAGAAGGCACAAATACATTTCTATACACGATATTGAAAGTCAAAATCAAACAACTTTGACCATAACACTATGTTTTAGATAACTTCTGATGTTGGATAGATCAAATGATTGGTAGTTAACAAAGAGTTCAAACTGCATGTATATACCGTAATTGAATGCTGAATGACCAACATTATTTAGCTGCAAATGCACATAGATTTGCTTTTTATTATTTTCTTTAGAATGTCCCTTGTCGAGCCATATCCATGGGCCAGGGTCAGGAAGTTCACGCAAGGCGTTTGTTGACTCAGAGCATGCAGGATGGTGGCTGGCTTCTTTTACAGAATTGCCACCTGGGCTTGAACTTCATGGATGAACTTTTAGATACACTTACCACAACAGAGACAATGCACGCTGGATGTAGAACCTGGATTACAACAGAGGTCCATCCAAAGTTTCCCATCAATTTACTACAGTCATCTATTAAGTTTACGAATGAGCCCCCTCAAGGTAAGAGGGAAATTGGTTGGGAATTTTCATGTAGCTACCATAGCGGCTTCATCGGTAACGTGCCCTTTATTGTGAAGTTATGATGATGAAGATAGAGCAACTCCAAGAAAGTTCCTTGCCTCATGTGTGCACATTTCATTTTATTTTTATTTGGAAGCTATGAATGTATGCAGTGGACGGTTATAAAATTGATGAAGTCACTTCCATTTGATTTCAAGCTCGGAAAATAAAGTATTATACGAAATTTAAAACTTAAATCTCTAGGCAAAATTAAAGAATGCCTTCTTTACCAGTTGCAAGGAAATACATTTATTCCCTAAGCAAAACCCATGCAGGTCACGGGGAGAACGTACAAATTCCATACAGACAGCACCCGTAGTCGGGATCGAACCCAGGTCTCTGGTGCTGCAAGGCAGTAACTCTACCGCAACGCCCACCATACCTCATTGTTAGCTTCATGGCCTCAGGATTATTTCAAATTGCAGCTCCTGGTATTTGACACATCTTGTACTTGCCACTCAACATCGTAATAGGGAGCCCATTGGCATTCCCTTCCTCAGAAGAAGAGATTTCCATTTCTTCAGTCCATAAGATTCGGCACACTGCCATTGCAAGCGCATTTAAAATTCAGGCATTCACAGACTGCACTCAAGAAACCATTATAGTTTCTATTCACAACCACAAATATTTATCAATAGGATATTTATTAGGCCATTTAGAACGGAGATGAGGAAGAACTTTTTCAGTCAGAGGGTGGTGAAGGTGTGGAATTCTCTGCCTCAGAAGGCAGTGGAGGCCAGTTCGTTGGATGCTTTCAAGAGAGAGCTGGATAGAGCTCTTAAGGATAGCGGAGTGAGGGGGTATGGGGAGAAGGCAGGAACGGGGTACTGATTGATAGTGATCAGCCATGATCGCATTGAATGGCGGTGCTGGCTCGAAGGGCTGAATGGCCTACTCCTGCACCTATTGTCTATTGTCTATTGTCTATAAATGTGGAATTCTCTGCCTCAGAAGGCAGTGGAGGCCAGTTCGTTGGATGCTTTCAAGAGAGAGCTGGATAGAGCTCTTAAGGATAGCGGAGTGAGGGGGTATGGGGAGAAGGCAGGAACGGGGTACTGATTGATAGTGATCAGCCATGATCGCATTGAATGGCGGTGCTGGCTCGAAGGGCTGAATGGCCTACTCCTGCACCTATTGTCTATTGTCTATTGTCTAAATGTATCCTAAGGATGGATTTATGGGAACAAGAGCTATTCCCTGCTTAAATGGTTGATTACTTTGCTCTGAAATCTGAGGTTATCCACTTTTTAAAAAGGGAGGGAGAGAGAAAACGGGGAATTATAGACCAGTTAGCCTAACATCGGTAGTGGGGGAAATGCTAGTGTCAGTTATTAAAGATGTGATAGCATCACATTTGGAAGGTGGTGAAATCATCGGACAAAGTCAGCATGGATTTATGGAAGGCAAATCATGCCTGACGAATCTTATAGAATTTTTCGAGGATGTAACTAGTAGAGTGGATAAGGGAGAACCGGTCGATATGTTATATCTGGAGTTTCAGAAGGCCTTCGACAAGGTCCCACATAGGAGATTGGTGTACAAACTTAAAGCACATGGTATTGGGGGCTCAGGGGGTATGGAGAGAAGGCAGGTACAGGTTACTGAGCTGGATGATCAGCCATGATCATATTGAATGGCGGTGCAGGCTCAAAGGGCCGAATGGCCTACTCCTGCACCTATTTTCTATGTTTCTATGAACTCCAAGCTCGCTGGCATTACAATGGTACAGCTGGTATATACCAGCAGCTTGGGAGAATACCATTGGGGTGCTGAAAATGCAGTTTCATTGTTTGCACTATTCAGATGAAACTCTATGGTGCACATCGCCCAGAATATTATTCTTTGCATTGTTCTGCTGTACATGGCATATCCATCAGATGAAGCCATTGCCACCTGAGATAGTAAAGGGTGAGGGATGAGCAGACAGAGCACCAGATGCAGCAGAATGAAAAAAAACAATGCCATGAGAACCTGGGGAAAGAATTAAAGGGTAAAGAGCTATTCAGTACAGATTGACAACAACAGGACTTCTTTTTGTAAAGCAGCATCTATAGTTCCTTGGTTCTACTCTATAATTCTCTTGTGATCCAGTTCAGCAAACAGCCACTGTTTCAGTTAGTAGCCTCATTTAAATTACACCAATCTCCAACAATGCAGCTAATTTAGCACATGGAATAGCAGTCCCCACATCATGGTTTGACAGACACGAAGGCCTCAGTGCTTCCAGGTAGCCTCTGTGAAAGAAAGATGACTTTCGTACCCGAGATCAACGGGCCCCAACTGCGCAGGCACCTTTGTTCTGCGCACACGTAAGTGGCGGCCATCTTACGTTAGTACCAGATCAACGGGGCCCCAACTGCGCATGCGCATGCTCATTTTTTTAACTTTAAAATGTGAATAACTTAAAAAATATAACACCAATTTGAAAGAAACTTCATCCATAGCACCACAGGGCGATGGTGAGGAAGGTGGGTCCAAAATTGTCGTGCTATTGTGTACCGTTTTGGCTGTAGTTCAGGAACAAACAAACAAACAAAAAAGTATTCAGAAAGTGCATTCAGAAAGTATTCAGACCCCTTCACTTTTTCCACATTTTGCCAAGTTACAGCCTTATTTTAAAATGGATTAAATTCTTTTTTTTTTATCATTAATCTACACACAATACCCCATAATAAAAAAGCGAAAACAGGTGTTTTTAAATTTTTGCAAAGTAATTAAACCGAAATATCTGAAATATCACATTTACATAAGTTTTCAGACCCTTTACTCAGTACTTTGTTGAGGCACCTTTGGCAGCACTTACAGCCTCAAGTCTTCATGGGTATGACACTACAAGCTTGGCACACCTGTATTTGGGTAATTTCTCCCATTCTCTGCAGATCCTCTCAAGCTCTGTCAGGTTGGATGGGGAGCGTTGATGCACAGCTATTTTCAGGTCCCTCCAGAGATGTTCGATCGGGTTCAAGTCTGGGCTCTAGCTGGACCACTCAAGAACATTCACAGACTTGTCACAAAGCCATTCCTGCTTTGTCTTGGCTGTGTGCTGAGGGTCATTGTCCTGTTGGAAGGTGAACCTTCACCCCAGTCTGAGGTCCAAAACGCTCTGGAGCAGGTTTTCATCAAGGATCTCTCTGTACTTTGCTCCATTCATCACTCCCTCGATCCTGACTAGTCTCCCAGTTCCTGCCGCTGAAAAATATCCCCACAGCATGATGCTGCCACCATCATGCTTCACCATATGTATGGTATTGGCCAGGTGATGAGCGGTGCCGCTTGGTATTCAGGCCAAAGAGTTCAATCTTGGTTTCATCAGACCTGAGAATCTTGTTTCTCATTGTCTGAGAGTCCTTTAGGTGCCTTTTGGCAAACTCCAAGCGGGCTGTCATGTGCCTTTTACTGAGGAGTGGCTTCTGTCTGGGCACTCTACCATAAAGGCCTGATTGGTGGAGTGCTGCAGATATAGTTGTCCTTCTGGAAGGTTCTCCCATCTTCACAGAAGAACTCTGGAGCTCTGTCAGAGTGACTATCGGGTTCTTGGTCACCTCCCTGACCAAAGCCCTTCTCCCCCGATTGCTCAGTTTGGCCGGGCTGCCAGCTCTATGAAGAGTCCTGGTGGTTCTAAAGTTCTTCCATTTAAGAATAATGGAAGCGACTGTGGTCTTCGGGATCTGCAATGCTGCAGAAATTGTTTTATACCCTTCCCCAGATCTGTGCTCGACACAATCCTATCTCGGACGTCCACGGACAATTCCTGCATCTTCATGGCTTGGTTTTTGCTCTGACATGCACTGTCAACTGTGGGACCTTATATAGACAGGTGTGTGCCTTTCCAAATCATGTCCAATCAATTTAATTTACCACTGGTGGACTCCAATCAAGTTGTAGAAACATCTCAAGGATAATCAATGGAAACAGGATGAACATAAACTCAATTTTGAGTGTCAGAACAAAGGGTCTGAATACTTAAGTAAATGTGAAATTTCAGTTATTTCATTTTAATTACTTTTCATTTTTTTATTATGGGGTATTGTGTGTAGATTGATGATAAAAAAAAAAGAATTTAATCCATTTTAAAATAAGGTTGTAACATAGCAAAATGTGGAAAAAGTGAAGGGGTCTGAATACTTTCTGAATGCACTGTAGATGCAATGGCAAAGATTTAATAGATATGCAATGGCAAAGATTTTAACATCGCATGGATGAATTACAACAATTGTTCATCCCTGTCTGGCGTAAAAATAAAATGGGGAAGACGGCTCAACCATGGCTAACGAGGGAAATTAGGGGAACTAGAAATTGATTCCTTGAATTAAATCCAAGGAAGAGGCATATAAATTGACCAGAGGAAGCAGCAAACCAGAGGACTGGAAAAATTAGAATTCAACGGAGGAGGACAAAGGGGTTAATTAAGAGGGGGAAAATAGAGCATGAAAGAAAGCTTGTGGGGAATATAAAAACTGACTGTAAAAGATTCTTTAGATATGTGAAGAGGAAAATATTAGTGAAGACAAATGTAGGTCCCTTACAGTTAGAAACAGGTGAATTTATAATGGGAAACTAGGAAATGGCAGACCAGTTAAACAAGTACTTTGGTTCTGTCTTCATGAAGGAAGACAAACAATCTCCCAGAAATACTAGCGGACCGAGGATCTAGTGTGACGGAGGAACTGAAGGAAATTGACATTAGTTATGAAATGGTGTTGGGTAAACTGTTGGGACTGAATGCGGATAAATCCCCAGGGCCTGATGGTCTGCATCCCAGAGTACTCAAGAAGGTGGCCCAAGAAATCTTGGATGCATTGGTGATCATTTTCCAATGTTCTATAGACTCTGGATCAGTTCTGTGGACTGGAGGGTAGCTAATGTAACCCCACTTTTTAAGAAAGGAGGGAGTGAGAAAACAGGGAATTATAGACCAGTTAGCCTGACATCGGTAGCAGCACATTTGGAAAGCAGTGACAGGATTGGTAAAAAGTCAGCATTGATTTATGAAGGGGAAATCATGCTTGACTAATCTTCTGGAATGTTTTGAGGATTTAACAATATAAAATGAATAAGGGACTTTCAAAAAACCTTTGAAATGGTCCCACACAAAAGATTAGTGTGCAAAATTAGAGCACATGGTATGGGTGGTTGGGTATTGACATGGATAGAGAACTGGTTGGCAGACAGGAAGCAAAGAGTAGGAATTAACGGGTCCTTTTCAGAATGGCAGGCAGTGACTAGTGGGGTGCGCGAGGCTCAGCACTGGGACCCCAGTTATTAACAATATATATAATAACGATTTAGATAAAGGAATTAAATGTAACATCTCCGAGTTTGTGGATGACACAAAGCTGGGTGGCAATGTGAGCTGCGAGAAGGATGCTATGAGGTTGCAGGATGACTTGGATAGGTTGTGTAGGAAAATAACTGCAGATGCTGGTGCAAATCGAAGGTATCACAAAATGCTGGAGTAACTCAGCGGGTCAGGCAGCATCTCAGGAGAGAAGGAACGGGTGACGTTTCCGGTCGAGACCCTTTTTCAGACAGATGTCAGGGGAGGGGGCGGGACAAAGAAAGGATGTAGTTGGAGACGTTGGGTGAGTGGGCAGATGTATGGCAGATGCAGTATAATGTGGATAAATGTGAGATTATCCACTTTGGTGGCAAGAAAAAGAAGGCAGATTATTATCTGATTGGTGTCAGATTAGGAAAAAGTGAGGTGCAACAAGACCTAGGTGTCCTTGTACATCAGTCACAGAAAGTAAACATGTAGGTACAGCAGGCAGGGAAGAAAGCTAATGGCATGTTGGCCTTCATAGCGAGAGGACTTGAGTATAGGAGCATGGGGGTCCTAGTGCAGTTGTACTGGTGAGACTGCACCTGGAGTATTGTGTGCAGTTTTAAATCTCCTAATTTGAGGAAGGACATGCTCGCTATTGGGGGAGTGCAGTGTAGGTTAACCAGGTTAATTCCCAGAATGGCGGGACTGACATATGATGAAAGAATGGATCGACTGGGCTTGTATTCACTGGAATTTAGAAGAATAAGAGGGGATCTTATAGAAACATATAAAATTCTTAAGGGATTGGACAGGCCAGATGCGGGAAAAATATTCCTGATGTTGGGGTAGTCCAGAACCAGGGGTCACAGTTTAAGAATAAGGGGTAGGCCATTTAGGACTGAGATGAGAAAAAAACCTTTTCAGCCAGAGAGTTGTGAATCTGTGGAATTCTCCGCCACAGAAGGCAGTGGAGGCCAACAGGAACAGGGTACTGATTCTGGATGATCAGCCATGATCATATTGAATGACGGTGCTGGCTCAAAGGGCCGAATGGCCTACTCATGCACCTATTTACTATGTTTCTAAGTTCTGAGGAAGCACTGCCTCTGTAACGAGTCACTGTTATAAGCTTTTGAACCATATTTGTGAGTTTGTAGCGACCATGGAGAATGGTCTAGGTCGTCGAACCCTCGGATTGGCCAGCGAGGTCACGTGGGAACGCGACCATGGGGATTGGTCCAGGGAAGGACATCGCTGATTGGTCAGCGATGTCATGGGTGCGTTTGGCGCCCGATTTAGTTAGTTCGTCTGAGTCTTCAAGGAAGACAGTAAGTTTATATTGGTTGTCCTGCGACTTGTTGTTTTGATTCTGTATTCGTGTATTGCGGTTGCAATAAACTTCATCTACAACTACAAGTCTCGGACTCGCCATATTGGTGACCCCGAACGTGATCTGGACGATCACCGACTGAGAAAAACCCGACGCCTCGTTGACGATGACTGAGCAGGGCACACCGGAGTCAAGCGCGGCGGACGTTCATCTTCCGTTATTTTGGACGTACGCACCGCAAGCTTGGTTTATCCACGCCGAGGCCCAATTCCATATAAAGAAGGTGTCGGATGATTCCACGAAGTACTTCTACCTCGTCAGCGCGCTATCGCCGGACACAACCAAGCGCGTGATGCGGTTCATAATAAATTCACCTGCGGAAGACAAGTATGAAACCATGAAGAAGGTATTACTGCGGACCTTCGGGTTAAAAAAGCATGGTGGTGCGGCAAAACTTCTGCACCTACCGGAGCTTGGAGACAAACTGCCTTCCGTCCTCATGGCCGAAATGATG
The DNA here is from genome assembly GCF_053455715.1 of Rhinoraja longicauda. Lineage (NCBI taxonomy): Eukaryota > Metazoa > Chordata > Chondrichthyes > Rajiformes > Arhynchobatidae > Rhinoraja > Rhinoraja longicauda. The sequence continues at coordinate 38,970,364 of NC_135954.1, read as the reverse complement.
GTGCTAGCCGGTGAGCATACGGATTGCCCGATGTTTGAGCAGGCATTCCGCGAAAAACTCCCCGAGGATGTCCGATTGCTGCTTACGGATTGTTCTTTTAAGGACCCCGAAGCATATGCAGCGAAAGCGGACGCGCTCATAGCGGGAAAAAACAAGGCAGGGGATTCCATCAACAAAGTCTCGACATCGGTGACCACGCCACAGCGACGGCAAGATGGCGCCACGTCTCCCGCCAATTCTCCGAAAGCCCGCCAAAAAGATCCGCACAAGCGCGGCTGGTGCTATTATCACCTACGATGGGGTAACGAATCCCGCAACTGCCGCTTGCCTTGTACCTTCGCGGGAAATGCCTCGGCCGATCGTACATAGGGGCAGTTACGATTGGCCAGAACCGGCGCCTCTATGTCCATGATCGATTCACGGACACAGAATTTTTGGTAGACACGGGAGCCATCGTCAGCATAGTGCCGCCGACCGACCTCGAAACCAGATCGGGTAAGACAGGTCCCACCCTCATCGCGGTGAACGGCAGCCCAATTCGCACTTTCGGTACACGGAAAATGTCCCTGGGTTTAGGCCTCCGCACGTACGAATGGCCATTCATCATAGCCGACGTCAAACAAGCGATCCTGGGCGCAGATTTTCTCTGGGCTTTTTCACTGGTTCCTGATGTCCGCGGTAACGACCTCCGACCTTCAGCCGAAGACGAGCACGTCGCTCCGACAATCGCCTCCTCGCTCAGCCCTACTGTCCAGGCCGTCGTCGCGGCCCCCGACTCGTATGCTGCGATTCTGGCCGAGTTCCCAGAGCTGCTCGTTCAACGTTTCGACGCACCTTCGGCTAAACACGGTGTGGTCCATCACATCCGCACCGAAGGCCCTCCCGTTTTCGCTCGGGCCAGGAGACTGCCGCCAGACAAACTGGTGGTGGCAAAGGAGGAGTTCAGGAAGATGGAGGAAATGGGAATTGTCCGTCAGTCTGACAGCCCGTGGGCCTCGCCGTTACACATGGTCTCCAAGGCATCTGGGGGGTGGAGGCCATGTGGCGATTATCGGCGTCTCAATGCTGTCACCACGGCTGATCGCTACCCCATACCGCACCTACAGGACTTTTCATCTGGGCTGGAAGGTGCGGTAGTGTTTTCCAAAATCGATTTGGTGCGAGGATATCATCAGATTCCGGTGCGACCGGAGGACATACAAAAAACTGCAACTATAACTCCGTTCGGGTTGTTTGAATGGTTGCGTATGCCTTTCGGTTTAAAGAACGCGGCACAGGCTTTCCAGCGACTGATGGACCGCGTGGGCCGGGGTTTACCCTTTTTGTTTATCTATCTAGACGACATCCTGGTAGCCAGCCCCTCAGTGCAGGAACACCAGGCCCATTTGCGGACCGTGTTCCAGCGGCTCCAAGACCACGGGCTCATTATCCAACCCTCCAAATGTCAATTCGGCCTGCCTGCCCTTGATTTTCTAGGGCACAGAATTACTCCTGCCGGTGCCGCCCCTTTACCCGAGAAGGTGGAAGCTATCCGGGCTTTTCCCAGGCCCACCACTGTAAAAGGGCTGCAGGAGTTCGTCGGTATGGTTAATTTCTACCATAGATTCGTTCCGGCAGCGGCGCGAGTCCTGCGCCCGCTTTTCCAATGCCTTGCAGGGAACCCGGTAGAGTTGTTGTGGTCCCCGGCCGCAGAGTCGGCTTTTACGGCAGCTAAGGCAGCCCTGGCAGACGCCACCATGTTGGTCCATCCGAGCCCCTCCGCCCCCACGGCCCTGACGGTTGACGCCTCTGACGTGGCGGTGGGTGGGGTTCTGGAGCAGCAGGTTGGTGGCCATTGGCAGCCTTTAGCCTTTTTCAGCCGGCAACTAAATTCGGCCGAGCTGAAATATAGTGCATTTGACCGAGAGCTTCTAGCTCTCTATTTAGCTGTCCGTCATTTTAGGTATTTCCTCGAGGGCCGCCCATTTGTGGCATTTACGGACCACAAGCCATTAACATTTGCGTTTTTGAAATTGTCTGACCCATGGTCGGCCCGCCAGCAGCGGCACCTGACTGCTATCTCCGAATTTACAACAGATGTCCGTCATATCGCGGGTAAGCTTAATGCCGTTGCTGACGCCCTGTCTAGACCTGCTTTTCCCCCTATTTCGGCGGTGGACTGCGAGGTGGATCCCCAGGAGCTCGCGGAGGCGCAGCTTCTGGCGGATACCGTTTCGGCTTACCGGTCCACCACTTCGGGATTAAAGTTGGCCCAGGTGGCTTGTGGGTCGGAGGGCACGAAAGTCTGGTGCGATATTTCTCTTCCTCGTCCAAGGCCGGTAGTGCCGCCTTCCCTTCAGCGCCGAGTTTTCGATGCCATTCATGGGTTGGCGCACCCGTCCATCCGCTCCACCTCTGCCTTGGTAGCAGCGAGGTTTGTCTGGCATGGCCTGAGAAAACAGGTAGCGGGGTGGGCACGTTCCTGCGTGCCCTGTCAGACCGCTAAAGTCCAGCGCCACGTCCAGCCCCCCGTACAGGATTTCGAGGTCCCGCCCTTTCGTTTTTTTCACATCCACGTGGATTTGGTCGGACCTTTGCCTTCCTCCCGGGGCTACACCCACCTCCTCACGGTGGTGGATCGGTTCACCCGGTGGCCAGAGGATTTCCCATTGTTTGATATCTCGTCAGCGTCTTGTGCTAGGACTTTGGCCCTCCATTGGGTAGCTCGTTTTGGGGTCCCGGCAGTTATTACCACTGACAGAGGGCCACAGTTCACTTCGTCCCTCTGGGCCGCGCTGGCGGAACTGTACGGGTCCAAGTTACAACCCACAACTGCATATCACCCCCAGGCAAATGGACTCGTAGAAAGGTTCCACCGCCAACTTAAGGCGTCCCTCAGTGCAAGGCTTGAAGGCCCGGACTGGGTGGACCAACTCCCTTGGGTTCTTTTGGGCATCCGGACTGCTCCTAAGCCAGATCTCGGTGCGTCGTCTGCAGAGCTAGTATATGGCTCGACACTTCGAGTACCCGGAGACCTTTTTTCGGACCCTTCAGCCCTGCTCCCTTCGGTCCCATCAGCGTTAGCATCTCTCCGGGAACGGGTGGGCTCCCTGGCTCCAGTGCCGACTTCACGCCATGGGTGTTCCATGGTGCATGAACCGGCTGCCCTGAAAGACTGTGATTTTGTTTTTCTGCGTAAGGATGCCCATCGCGCCCCGTTGCAGAGGGTCTATCAAGGGCCGTTCCGGGTGTTACGTAAGGGAACGGCTACTTTCACCTTAGACATGGGCGGCAAGAGCGAACTCGTCTCGGTGTCCCGGCTCAAACCTGCCCATTTGGACCCGGATCAACCAGTTTTGGTCGGTCAAACCCCTCGGAGAGGCCGACCTCCGTTAGTTCCGCCCAGTCCAGAAACCCCCGTTCTGACAGTTCCTTCAGGACCTCCCGTTTCGGCAGTTCCTCCAGAGCCCCCCGTGCCGGTAGTTCCTCCAGAACCTCTCGTTCCGGCTGTTCCACCAAGTCCGGAACCTCCGGCTCCTGTGGTTCAGGCTGTCCCTCTCCGTACTCGTTGTGGTCGCGAAATCAGGCTCCCAGCTAGGTTCCGCACCTCGGGTTCTGGGGGGGGTCATGTAGCGACCATGGAGAATGGTCTAGGTCGTCGAACCCTCGGATTGGCCAGCGAGGTCACGTGGGAACGCGACCATGGGGATTGGTCCAGGGAAGGACATCGCTGATTGGTCAGCGATGTCATGGGTGCGTTTGGCGCCCGATTTAGTTAGTTCGTCTGAGTCTTCAAGGAAGACAGTAAGTTTATATTGGTTGTCCTGCGACTTGTTGTTTTGATTCTGTATTCGTGTATTGCGGTTGCAATAAACTTCATCTACAACTACAAGTCTCGGACTCGCCATAAGTTCACTGTTATTGCAAACAATCAATCATTCTGACAACATTGATTGGAAAAACAAGAGACTGCAGATGATGCAATCTTGTGCAAAAAGACAAACTGCTGGAGGAACTCAGCAGGTCAAAGCAGGTCTGTGGAGGAAAATGGATTGATGACAACTCAAGTCAGGACTCTTCTTCAGGCTTGCTCTGTGAGGCCTGACACCATAAAATATCCTGGGTAACTTCCTGTGCTTCATAACATGCCATCTTAGGTTAAACTCACTGTCCTCATCTATGAACGACTGTGTGAAGGTTATTCCTGGAATGAACAAGGTTCACTCAAGACAGGGACTTCAGACTCTTGCAGTATAAGACATTGGAGTGTATGTCGCAACCATTTACATTGGCATTTATTTTGTGTTTCAAAGTGACAACTGCATCTCTTAAACTAATCTCTTAAACTGACTTATCTTGGGCCAGGCACTGAGGGGTGAAAAGCATGAATAAAATGTGTACCCAGTTTATTAAATGGTTTCACCCAGCCTCAGGTGCACAAATGGGAAAATAATAGCTATAATGAAACAAAATGCCTCGGTGTAAAAATGTTGTGAGATAATGAATGAAAATCCATTCACTGTTGTCTTGTTGATTCAATATTATTCAGTGCAGCACTGGAATCCCCACAGCTGCATCACAGTGTCACTCTCCCCTGTGGCTGCCATCAGCTGCTGAAAGGCTGGCTCTGTTCTCATCTCTGAGAGAAGGATACACTGTCAGGATGTTCGTAATGACCTTGTGCCCTTTTGAACAGGCTCCAACCTGTGTCACACATACTGGTGTGTGTGCAGTCTGGGGAAGCAGGTTAGGGTGTCTGAGAGCTGGTGGCTGCAAGAAAAATCCTGACAGCCTGAGAGAGCACAAGATGTCAATTCCTGCAGAGCCAACTCGACTCCCTTGGGTGCAGGGCAGCCAACAAAGCAGACAGACATCTAGTGGCCCCGAGATTGTACGATTGTCATTGTAGCCTCCAGAATCCTGCTAAAGCTGCCAATTAGATCTTGGAACAGGGCAGTCTGCTCCCTCAGAGCACACTGACGCCCTGTTGTCCCTGGGAACCAGTCTGCTGCTGATTCAAAGAGCAGAGCTCGAGGGATTGGGAATCTACCTCAATGGAAGCAGAAACCTGCTTCCTCGGCTCTTGGGTCTTGTCAGCAATGTCACTGCCTGGAACAGAAAAGTGATTCACTACGAAATTGAAAGTTAATTCTTGCTGGTTCCATACCGACTCCAGGGGGAGTGAGAACAATCTCCTCCCTGCTCCTCCTCGCACATGAAGAATATCTGGCAGGACAGACCCACTCTAAGTCTTTTAGAGTAGCTTACTAATAGTTATACTAAATGGCTTTCCTTCGAAGAACTGATCCAACTTCCACTGAGTTTGCATGAATAGCTCAACTTCCAAGAGGCCAAAGCTTTCCATACTCTACTACTAGAATGCAAATTGGTACCATAATCTTCTCCAGGTCCTCTGGTAACTCCGCTGGTGCAGTAGACTGTGGCTCAGGGTTCCCTTCCCTCCCTCATTGAAAAAAAGCTAGAAAATAAAAGGAATATGTTATAGGTGATCCATCAAAATTGTTAGGCCAATATTCTCATCATTAAGCATGTCCCATTGCTACTTTGACTTTACTGGACTTTATCTTGCTCTACATGTTATTCCCTTTATCATGTATCTGTACACTGTGGACGACTCGATTGTAAGCACTTATAGTCTTTCTGCTGACTGGTTAGCATGCACCAAAAAGCTTTTCACTGAACCTCAGTACACTTGACAATAAACTAAACTAAACTAAACTTAATTAAACCAGACTAAATTAATCAATCTTGTAATTTCTAGTTCAGTTCTAATTTCTCTTTGATAATATTGGACTTCTTGACGGCAGCAATTTCAATAGAGCCTCATCTGCATAGGTAATGAGCCCCAACTCGCACTTTAGATGAGGGTTGCATCTGGATTAGGGAGGTATGCAGATTCCTTGCTCCAGCACTCCTCTGGTGATGGGAGAGAAGTCAGTGTTCAAAGTTATAGAGTGATGAATGAGCAGCTAGAAATAATGTGATTGTGAACTTCAGCAAGTCTGTTTGATTGATGAGAGAAATGTTCATAATATTCTCCTAAGTGGGGCACATTTTCACTTGGGAAAACTAGGTAAATGTTTGAATGTGACAGATATGAAAGACTGAATTGTACTTGATTTTTATATATCTATATCTGCATACGGACATCTTGGCACATCTCGCGCTTTGGCATGGAGCATATGCACATGTGTGCAATTTTTAAATTTAATTCACTGCCTCTTCCGCCCCTCCTCCCCCCCCCCCCCCCCCCCCAAAGGAACGCAGTGATTGAAATAATATACAGTGATTAGGGTAGGTTTTTGTCTATCATCCTTATACTAAATGGATGCCAGATTATCAGCCATTCATTGTACTCAACGTTCAGTGTTTGTTCAATTGGTTTCAGTGGGGCTGAATATCAGGAATGGAGTTCAACAAGCTGCTGATAATTTTTACACTGATCATACAAAATTTTGCTTTATCATACTTGAATCTTGGAAAATCATGTATATAGCACATGCTGTGATGATTTCATTCACATGGGTCCATGAGATGAAATGTACTAAAGTGATAGGATTCCAGGATTTATTCTGCTTCTATGACAACCAATTTATTTATATTGCACCTTTAATAACAATTACACCAAAGGTTAATGATTTTACATTATCCTTTCTTCATATATAGAATTTGCCAGAGCAATTTTGTTATTCAACAAAGGCAATCTATTAAGAGGCCTACAAAGATACACATCATAATATAAATTTATACTCAAACTTGCATTTCACTGAAAGCAAATATCACAAAATATTGTTTGTTATTGCTCTTGTCATTTTCAATTTTTGATTATTATTGTGAGAACCCAATTATAATTAGTTTCAAAACAATTAATTTAGAAGTAATTATGTGAAACGTACTGTCTTTGTCAGCCCCAAATCAACTGAGTTATTTAGTTCAGATTTCTTCTGATTGACATTGGATGTAGATCATAAATCCTCATGCGTTCCTTGAATTACTTAGCATAGGTTTACAATAATATTTTCTCTTTCTCTCAACGTGTAGGTGTGAAAGCTGGTCTGAAGCGTACGTTTAGCAGCATTAACCAGGAACAGCTGGATGTTAGCAATATGCCACAGTGGAAACCTTTATTATATGCTGTGGCCTTTCTTCATACAACTGTGCAGGTATATCTCTCTTCTAGTTTATTACAACTTAATTTGAGGCAAATTTCCAATTGTAATGTACAAATTTAAATATTTAAGTTCAAATTAAATCAATTTTACAACATTTTTGATAATTAATACCCATTTATAATGAAAGTCAGAAGACTACAGTCCCTTGCCTCCCAGCAACAAAACCAGCCATTGGCGACAGTTCATGCAAATCCATCAGGTGAATCCATCTGGTAATCTTTGATGAATGTAACTGATGAGGAAATGTTTGGTTGAATGATTATCCTCTAGGTAGCACTACTATGGGGCTCGGCGTGATTAGTCCGGAAATACAGAAATGCACAGTTGCTAAATCCCTCTCCCCTGCAGTCTCCCTTCCCCCCACAGTGTTTGACTGAGATGGGAGTTGTACCTGCAAAGATGATTTTTTTTCTTTGAATGTTGCACAGCAGTATTGCAGAAGCAGCATTACAGTAACACTGCTCCCATCAGGACATGTGCAAGTCACGATACAATACTTTGAGCTGGAAGCTAAGCTAATGGTGTCGCACACTCGTTTTTAACCAATTTAAGGAATCATTTGAGGAAACCCAATTTAATGGGTTTCCCAAACCCATTTGTTTTAAAGCATTTTAAAAGATGAAATTCAATTTTCATGTAATGATGCCCCTGAACCCTGTGAAACTAATAGCATATTCCATATAAAATATTCTTGGCTCAAACTGTAAGACAAATGCCAACATATAAACATGTAATTAAAGAATATTTCAGCACAGAAGGAAGCCATTTGGCCCCTTGGGTTGATTTGGCCCTGTGAAAGCGCTGGTCAATTTAGTCCTACTACCAATCTTTCCATTAATAGTTTTGCATTTATGCATCTTGATCTTCTGTATGGAACCTACTCTCCACCTTTTAGTCATTATAGCCTTCTCAACTTTGTATGGAAGCAAATCTCTTTGTGGGTCCATTAGTTTGTTTGGCAATTATTTTAAATCCATGTCTTCTGGTTACCAATCATTTATCAAAGCTAACTTTTTCTCCCTACTTACTCTATCAAGACTCTTTATTTTATGCTGTTGAAGCCTAACTTGCCTCACTACAGGGTCAGCATGACTCTGTGAATGAGAAATCACCTCTCACAAATTTGAGAGAAGTAACCAAGAGGATTGATGAGGGCAAGCAGTAGGCATTGTCTGCATGGACCTTTAGCAAGGCTTTTGAGGTCCTGCATGGTAGACTGGTCCAGAAGGTGCAATCACATATGATCCAGGGTGAGTAAGCCAATTGGAAACAAAATTGGCTTGATAAAGCCAGTTCAAGGGTGGGAGTGGAGGGTTGTTTTTAGATTGGTGGCCTGTGACCAGTGGTATTCCGAGGGAATCAGTACTGGATCTTCTGGTGTTTGTGATCTATATTAATAATTTGGAAGAGAATATTGGTGTCATGTTTCTTAAGTTTGCAGATGACACCAACATTGGCAATGTGGAAAGTATATAGATTACCTAAGGTTACAGATCTAGATCTTGAACCCTTTCTGGGGGAAATGGTCAAAGGAATGGCAGATGGAATTTAACTCTGGCAAGTGCAATGTGATACACTGCAGGAGGTTAAACCAAGGCAGGATATACACAGTAGAGGTTGAGTAGGCTGGGTCTCAATTCCTTGGAGCGCAGGAGGATGAGGGGTGATCTTATAGAGGTGTATGAGATCAGAGATCAGGTAGATGCACAGAATCTCTTGCCCAGAGTAGGGGAATCGAGGTCTTCTGGGACATGGATTCAAGGTGAAGCTGAAAAGATTTCATAGGAATCTGAGGGGTAACTTTTTCACATAGGATGATGGGTATATGGCACAAGCTGCCAGAGGGGGTAGTTGAGGCTGGGGCTATCCCAATGTTTAAGAAACATTTAGACAGGTACATGGATAGGACAAGTTTGGAGGGATATGGACCAAACATAGGCAGGTAGGACTAGTATAACTGGGACACGTTTGCTGATGTGGGCAAGTAGAGCCGAAGGGCCTGTTTCCACACTGTATCACTCTATGTTTCTATGTTTAACAAGTATTTTGACAGACATATGAATTGGTCTGGAAAAAAAGGGATATGGACCTTGTGCAGCATGATGGATTAGCTTGGATTGGCATTATAATCAGCATTGACATGGTGAGCTTAAGGGCTGGTTCCTGTGCTGTATTTTCTAGTTCATTGTTCTTAATGTTATTATTTTTTCCAAGGTGTTCTGTTATTACATTTTGCATTCTAGATCCAGCATTTTCCCCTTGACTGATTTAACTTAACAAGATGGAAGTTCCCTGTTTTCTATACCTTCTTTCTTAAGTTGTCAGTTTACATTTGCCATCCTCTAACCCACAGGAACAATTGCAAAATATCTTGAATTTTGTATATCTCTGTCAGGTCCTCCCTCCGCCTCTTCTGCTCCAAGGAAAGCAAATCCAGCCTCATAATTGAAATATTCCATTCCCAGCAAACTCCTAGTGAATCTCCTTTAAACCCTCCCCAATGCAGTGTGGTGATCAGAATTATTTTCCAGCAGAGACCAAGGAACAGTTAATGTGTGAAGAAGGTTCCCGACCCAAAACGTCACCTTTTCATGTTCTCCAGTGCCTGCCCGATGAGTTACTCGAATACTTTATGTCCTTTGATGTTTTATACAGTTGTACAAGACCTCCCTGCACTTGTATTGTATGTCTTGTCTAATGCATTCTGTATGCCTTCTTTATGATCGTACCTATATGCGTTGCCACCACAGATCTTTGGACTTGCATACAAAGGTCCCTTTGTTCTTGGAATTTATTAGCTTTTGGTCACACCAACTTCCTGAGTACTTTTTATTTTAAGTTCCTCATTCTCATGGAATACTGTGTCTTCAAGACGGATTCAGAGTAGTTGTTTATTTTGCTGACATTTCCCTATTTGCGATTATAAATTATCTGGTATATGTCTGTAAGGGACCCACAGCTTCTCACTAGAATTCTACAATTCTCCCGAAGCTTAGGCCTGTTTTTATTTCTGGTACCTTTATAAGTTGTATTTATAGTCATTTTAATTCTTACTGTTGCCCATGGATGGGTTGATCTTAAAGGAATTTTTTTCTCCAAATTGTCCATTTTCTATCTAAGCCTTTGCCTATCCATCATATTTTGCAGTGTATTTTTCTAATCAACTGCAGCCATGCTTCTGTAGTTTTCTTTTAGTTTCAAGATTGAACAATATCGGAATGAAGAACATCAGTATCAAAGTCAATTTAAAATTCAATCACATTATGGTTACTCCTCCTTAAAGATTATTTGTGACTACAGTTACCATTGTCATATTCTCAGCAGCTATATTGAATTTATTTGTACAAAGATTGTAATTGCCTCTATAATTTGTAAATTTTGAATCTTTACTATTAGCTCAATAAAATGCTTCCTATTATTTTTCTTTCCAGTTTTCTCTTGATCAAACCTTTAGGGAATGGGCCTTTTGCATTACACACCATGAGTTAATCTGTTCCTATGTTCTAGAATTTATATATTTTTTCTTAGTGGAAGTGTTGGAATTTAAATGTAGATGTTAGTTGAAGAGACCTGGTGGTATGTCTGTTCTAGGAAGAATGTGTTTTTTGGAGAGAGAAGATCATTTAAGACCATATTTAAGCCTGTAATAATTACCTGGCATTCTATTTGAATTAACACTCCAAATTTGCTGTCCTCCATTCATCTGCCACGTCTTCTGAGACCACAGAATAGAAACATAGAAAATAGTTGCAGGGGTAGGCCATTTGGTCCTTCGAGCCAGCACCGCCTTTAAATATGATCATGCCTGATCATCCAAAATCAGTACCCCGTTTCTGCTTTTTCCCCGTATCCCTTGATTCCTTTAGCCCCAAGAGCTAAATCTAACTCTCTCTTGGAAACATCCAGTGAATTGGCCTCCACTGCTTTCTGTGGCAGAGAATTCCACAGATTCACAACTCTCTGGGTGAAAAATGTTTCCTCATCTTGATCCTAAATGGCCTACCCCTTATTCTTAAACTGTGATCCCTGGTTCTGGACTCCCCCAACATTAGAAACATTTTTCCGGCATCTAGCCTGTTTGATTCTTTAAGAATTTTATATGTTTCTATAAGATCTCCTCTCATCCTTCTAAATTGCAGTGAATACAAGCCCAATCGACCCATTCTTTCATCATATGTCAGTCCCGCCATCCTGGGAACTAACCTGGTGAACCTACGCTGCACTCCCTCAATAGCAATAATGTCCTTCCTCAAATTAGGAGACCAAAATTGCACACAATACTCCAGGTGTGGTCTCCCCAAGGCCCTGTACAACTGCAGTGGGACCCCTCTGCTCCTAAACTCAAATCCTGTCGCAATGAAGGCCACTCGTAGGCAGAGTCTTTTACTATATATAAGTTTATTCATAACACTGCACATACATTATGCCCTAGCTGTCCGTGGTCATCACTGGCACTAGAGAGCGAGCTGGAGGTGGGGAAGTTACAATTATACCAAAGACAATGGGGAGTGGTTAGTAGTGGTGAGGTCACTATGTTAAAGGAACATGCACTGATCTACATCCTTCCTCTTGGAAACAAAGTGACCACGGCTCATGCGCTAGGCTCAAACTACAAACAGACTACTCGTACACACCGTACCGGACAGGCGGCCTGACCACTCTCCCAGAGCGGGTGCGCAACCCACCATCCCCGCCGGTCGAAGGAGCAGCATGAACGGGTGCGGGTACAGAGGCCGGGGAACCAGGGGAAGGAGGAGGACTGGGAAGCGATGCACGCACAGGCGAGGGAGGGGTAGGTAGCTGGGGCGACTGCGGATGTACCGGAGCAGGAGGCACATCAGGCACCTTGTAGTGGACGGGAGGCGAATAAGGGATCGCGGGGGGCGGTGCAGGTTCGTTTACCAGCATCAGGTGCTGGCGGGTACGACGGTACACGGTACCCTCGTAGTTGACCAGGTACGACCGTGGAGAGTCAGCATTGCCGACGACCACGGCCAGCCGGTGGTGGCCGGAGGACGACTCCATCCGGACAACCTGGCCAGCGAACAAAGGTGGAAGGGGACGGGACGATTTGTCAAAGGAGCGCTTCCGAATGAGCTGCTTCTCAGTGATGCGCTCCCTGACAGCGGCAGGGCTCCGAGCCGTGGGTTTCAGGGATTGCTGGGAGACGGGGATGGGGGGTCTAGTGGTGCGGGACAGGAGGCGCTGCGCAGGGGAACCGAGCGCGGGGTCCCGGGAGATGTTGCGGAGGTTGAGGAGGGCAAGGTACAAGTCCGAACTGTCAAGCCGGCAACGTTCCATCAGCTCCTTAGCGCTGCGGACAGCGCGCTCTGCAAGTCCATTGCTTTGCGGGTACTCGGGGCTGCTGGTGATGTGGCGGAAGTTCCAGCGATTTGCAAAAACAGCAAACTCCGCGCTGGTAAACTGGCTGCCGTTGTCGGACTGGAGAGATGCCGGGGAACCAAAGGTCGAGAAGTGGCGGCGAAGCTTCCCGATGACGGCAGCAGACGTGAGGGACGGCAGCAGGTCCACCTCGAACCAGCTTGAGTAGGAGTCCACCAGGACCAGGTAGTGTTTGCCACGCCACTCGAAAATATCGGCGGCAACAGCCGTCCACGGCAACTCGGGAGCCGGCTGCTGCAGGAGAGGCTGACGCTGCTGATGAGGTAATAGGCTGTTGCAGGCAGCGCAGGCGGAGACCCTGTCCCGGATCTCCTTGACCATGCCAGGCCAGTAAAACTGTGCTTGGGCCTGGGATAACGTGGCCTCCACCCCTGGGTGTCCGTTGTGGGCGGTGTGGAAGTAGTGATCTCGCAGCGCAGCCGGCACCACAACCTTGTGACCCTTCACCACCACACCCGCGTGCAGCACCAGTTCATCCCGAACCAGGAAGTAGGGCACGGCACCAGCCGGCAGGGAAGACCGTCGTTCAGGCCAGCCACGGCGGATGACGCCCGCAAGCTGTTGGAGGTCCGGATCCGCGGCAGTGTGTGTGACCAGGGACTGCAGCTGCCAAGATGGAACAATGTTGACGTTCAACACCATCAGGTCCGCCGATTCGTACGGATGGCGGGAAATGGAAGGTAGTGGGGCGCGGGACAGAGTGTCTGCCACGAACATCTCCTTGCCTTTGCGGTACACGATTTCGAATTGAAAACGCTGCAGCTGCAGCATCATTCGCTGCAGGCGGGACGATGCTGCGTGGATGGGCTTGTTTAAAATCGAGACCAGCGGCTGGTGGTCAGTTTCGATGGTGAAAGTTTTTCCCAGAACGTAGTCTCTGAACTTGGAGCAAGCGAACACCACGGCAAGGAGCTCCTTCTCAATCTGCGCGTAGCGCTGTTCAGCAGGGGTCATTGTTCGAGAGGCATAGGAGACGGGCAGCTGTCGGTCGTCGTAGAGCTGCAGGCAGGCAGCACCCAGGCCGAACCGAGATGCATCGCAGGTGAGGACAATTGGCCTGTTTAAGTCGAAAAACCGCAAAGTCGGGGTCCGCGCGAGTCTGGACCTCAGGGCTACGAAGGCCGATTGGTGGTGAGGGAGCCAGACCCAGGCATTGTCCTTCTTGGTCAGCTCTCTCAGGGGGGCACTTAGTTCGCTGAGGTCGGGTATGAACTTACCCAGGTAGTTGACCATGCCCAGGAAGCGCTGCAGGCCGGGCACGTCAGTGGGAGCGGGCATTTCGGTGATCGCCGCCGTCTTCTCGGGGTCTGGCTTCAGGCCCCCCGCCGTGAAAACGTGGCCTACGTAGGTGACTTCCGCAACGCGGAACCGACACTTCCTTCGATTAAGCTTGAGGTTTATCTCACGAGCCTTGTCCAGGACCTGGCGGAGGTGTCGGTCATGCTCAGCAATGTCCCTCCCGTACACCAGGATGTCATCCACGATGATGGCGCACGGCAACCCAGCAAACAGCTGCTCCATCGTACGCTGAAAAACCTCGCTTGCCGAGTTGATACCAAAAGGCATGCGGAGGAAACGGAACCTGCCGAACGGTGTGCTGAAGGTGGTCAGGAAGGAGGAACGTGCGTCCAGCGGGATCTGCCAAAAGGAGCTCTTGGCATCCAGGACCGAGAAAACTGTGGCTGGACCGACCTGTGCCGCGACGTCCTCCACCGTCCGCATGGGGTAGTGCGGGCGTTTAATAGCCAGGTTCAGGTCCTTGGGGTTGATACAGATCCTGATCTCGCTCGCGTCCTTCTTGGCAGCGACCACCATGGTGGAGACCCACTGGGTGGGGGCACTCACCTCCTTGAGGATGCCCAAGTCCACCATGTCACGTAGTGTGGACTCCACGCGGCCCTTCATGGCAAAAGACACACGGTGGGCCGGTCTGACCACTGGGTCGACCCCCGGGTCCACAACGATCTTGTAGGCACAGGGCAGCTTCCCCAGGACGTCATCAAATCGGTCAGGGTACTCGACCAGGGGGTCCATGGGGGCCTGCACCAGGTGGATGTCGCGGTGAAATGAGACCAAACCAAAGTCCTGGCATGCACGGGCGCCCAGCAGGGTGACGTTTTCAGATGCTAGCAGGAGGAACGTGAGGGGCCGAGAGGTATCCAGAACAGTACAGACAACCGTTGCCTTTCCCACGGCAATCAGAACGCCTCCCCCATAGGCATGGAGGCGGGAGTTGTCAGGAGTAACCCTCTCCCCCGAATTTATCTGCTCGAAGAGGCCTACAGACATAACATTGGCAAACGCCCCAGTGTCGACCTTGGCAGGGAAGGAGTGTCCATTGACTGTAACTTGCACGGATGGATCCGTTATCAATGCAGGTGCTCCCAAGAGCGAAAACACCAGAGAGTCTCCATGGGAGGAAGTCGTATCTGAGCCATCGAGGACCTCATGTTGGTACCGGGAACCGGTTGCGTTATCGCTTGCAAGGTTGTTTAGACTCCCTCTAGGAGCAGGGACAGGTCTCCCACGAGAACGACAGGCTGCAGAAAAATGGTTCTGCTTCCCACATGAATTACAAGTTTTGCCCTGCGCTGGGCAAATGTTATACCTGTGTGACGAGAAGTTGCAGTTTGGGCATCTGCGAGGGGTGGCCATAGTGGGCGCGGAGGGGGCGACCCTGGGCTGTGGGTCATTCAATCGCCGGCGGCTGGTGAAATTTATGTCCTGGGGGGCCGGCCGGGATACTGAGCCAACAGCAGAGGCCATTCGTGCGGCATGTATTGCGTCCGTAAGCGACAGGTCAGGCTTCATTAGGAGCTCATCCCGCAGCCTAGAGTTTAGGAGACCGTTGACCAGGACGTCCCTGATCATCTCGTCGGGTGTAATCGTTTGAAGGCGGCACCGCCGAGCCATATGTCTTAAAGACGCAATAAAGGCGTCAACGTGCTCCCCTGGAGTCTGACGCCGCGAGAAAAATTTAAAACGTTCGATGATATTGTTGGTGGGTATGTCGCACAGGGCAGTGAACTTAGCAATGAGACATACCGGGTCGTTGCGGTCCTCTGGAGGGACGAATTGGAACGACGCATAGCGTTCCATTGCCTCCGGACCAGCCAGGTTGAGGAGCAGGTGGGCTTTTATCGCAGCAGTCGCATCAGGATGGGCAATGGCTATATAGTGTTCGTAGTCCCGCTGGAAGACAGTCCAGCGGTGCACGATGTCCTCATCGAAAACGAGCGTGTCCGGACGACGACACGAGGAAGACATGGCAAAGTGGAAGGAGGGGACACAATTGGGAGAAACAAATAATAAAATAAAAAAAAACCGATAAACAGGAGGCGCAAGTCTACCGATCTGACACCATGTAAAAGGATGCCACTCGTAGGCAGAGTCTTTTACTATATATAAGTTTATTCATAACACTGCACATACATTATGCCCTAGCTGTCCGTGGTCATCACTGGCACTAGAGAGCGAGCTGGAGGTGGGGAAGTTACAATTATACCAAAGACAATGGGGAGTGGTTAGTAGTGGTGAGGTCACTATGTTAAAGGAACATGCACTGATCTACAAACATGCCATTAGCTTTCTTCACTGCCTGCTGTACCTGCATGCTTACTTTCAGTGACTGATGTACAAGCACACCCAGGTCTCGTTGCACCTCCCCTTTTCCTAAACCGACATCATTCAGATAATAATCTGCCTTCCTGTTCTTGCCACCAAAGTGGATAACCTCACATTTATCCACATTATACTGCATCTGCCATGCATCTGCCTTCTCACCCAACTTATCCAAGTCATCCTGCAGCCTCTTAGCATCCTCCTCGCAGCTCACAGTGCCACCCAGCTTTGTGTCATCTGCAAACTTGAAGATGTCACATTTAATTCCTTCGTCTAAATCGTTAATATATATTGTAAATAACTGGGGTCCCAGCACCGAGCCTTGTGGCATCCCACTAGTCACTGCCTGCCATTCTGAAAAGGACCTGTTAATTCCTACTCTTTGCTTCCTGTCTGCCAACCAGTTCTCTATCCATGTCAATACCCTACCCCCAATACCATGTACTATAATTTTGCACACTCATCTCTTGTGTGGGACCTTGTCAAAGGCTTTTTGAAAATACAGATACATCACATCCACTGGCTCTCCCTTATCCATTCTACTTGATACATCCTCAAAAATGTCCAGAAGATTAGTCTGCATTCCCCTTCATAAATCCATGCCGACTTTGACCAATCCTGTCATGTAAAGATACCGTGGCTTATTTTGGAACAGATCAAAACACTTCCTGGTCCTTACTTATTATTCAGTTAATGTCATCACAGTATGAATTACTTGGGCATTATCACATTGTAGCTGATCACCTGTCTACATTACTGCAATGACAATATACCAAACAATCAAAACTCCTTCCTAGTGCTTCAAGACACCTTAAAATCATGGGAAACACTATATGCAATATTATTTTTAATTCTATGTTCTTTATTTTCAATTAACTTTCCAGGAAAGACGCAAGTTTGGTCCTCTTGGATGGAACATTCCGTATGAATTTAATCAAGCGGATTTTACTGCCAGTGTTCAGTTTGTACAGAATCATTTGGATGACATGGACATTAAGCGTGGTGTGAACTGGAGCTGCATGCGCTACATGCTGGGGGAAGTACAGTATGGAGGACGTGTGACAGATGATATGGACAAGCGACTGCTGAACACATTTGCGACTGTCTGGTTTGGGGAAATCATGTTCTCAGATAAATTCTGCTTCTACAAAGGCTATGCCATTCCACAGGGCAAGACAATTCAAGATATCCTGCAGTACATTGAGAGTCTGCCACTGGTTGATAGTCCTGAGGTATGCAAATTTTAATTTGCTAAGATAAAATCATTAACTTCAGCATTTTGAATAATCCATAATTACTATTAATTCTAAGAATGAATCAGCTACATTTCTGCTTTTTATGCACATATTTGTTCAAGAGATCAATTATAATATTATAGGGCACAATAAATACCGAGAGATGATGGAAATGGCTCTTGATCTAACAACTGGAAAAGTAATAAGCTATTCTCATGGAGTTAAACTGGTAACTCTTGTTTAGAAATTTTATGTAAAAACAGCACTTCTAAAAAAAATCTGTATAATGCATATAGGGCTGCAGCTTAATTGTGTGTTAAAAATAGCCGTTCATAAAGCAATGGAGCAAAGTTAAGCAAGATGGTTACAAAAGCAAACAAGTTTTGATGCTGGAAATCTAAAAATAGAAAAAGGACATTTTGAAAATATGCAATTGATACAGTATGGCAGTATTGTACAGTTGAACGAGAAACAAATTTACCAAGCATGACTTCCAGAGGCTGCAACGGAGCATTCGCACAGCTGAGAAGGTTGTTGATTGCAACCTTCCCCCCATTGACGAACTGTATACTGCAAGGGGCAGGAAGCGAGCGGGCAAGATCATCTCTGACCCCTCTCACCCTGGCCACAAACTCTTCGAAGCACTTCCCTCTGGAAGGTGACTCCGGACTATTAAAACAGCCACAGCCAGACATAAAAACAGCTTTTTTCCACGAGTGATAGTTCTACTCAATAACCAAAGTCTGTAGTCTCTTTTTTGCTCTGATTTATTTTCACCCACATGTTTAGACTGTAATGTTGTATCCTTATTGTTTTGATGTGGTTATGCTTTATTCTTAATTATTAACTGTATGTTTGTGTTGTCATTTGTGAGTGGAGCACCAAGGCACATTCCTTGTATATGCATACTTGGCCAATAAACTTATTCATTCATTCATTCATTCATGTTTCAAACCAATGACGTTGAAAGGCCATATACCTGACACACCCTGAGAACATCTATCTACAGATGTTGTCACTAACATTTTCTGTCTTATTGCATATATCATATTTCAACATGCATATTTCATCATCTGTGATAGGGAAAATTACATTACATTTTTAGAGCTAAACATTTTATACCACTCATTTCAAAATCAACTAAACATGGTCAAAACTCTATTGCCATGCTTTAACATTAATGGGAAAAAACTTCGATTTATTTTACTATTTAATGTAAGAAAAAAAAGTGCATTTATAATATTTTATCTTTTTAGGTATTTGGACTTCATTCAAATGCAGATATAACTTATCAGACTAACATGGCAAATGAGACCCTTAATACAATAGTCAACATCCAACCTAAGGACAGTGGTGGTGGTGGAGGAGAGACCAGAGAAAGCACTGTACAACGTCTAGCAAATGAAATGCTGGAAAAACTACCACCAGACTATATCCCGCATGAGGTAAAATATAAAACCCCTCAATCAGATTTTGTCTTGAGGAAACAAATATCAACATTCCTAAATGTCATGAACAGCCTTTTCCTAATTAATTGCTATTGTATTGTTTTTGTATTGAAAATAACTCTTATCAATTCCTGGGCAGATGAGAAAAGAATATTCTGTTTGACTTGACTCACTCATTGAGAAAAAAAATCAGTCAGTTTCAGAATTTATAATGAAGAATGTTAATGTAACGACCAAGTTATGTTCATGTGGTTAGGCCACATTGGGAGTATTGCATGAAGTTCTAGTTGCCCCATTACAGCAAATATGTGGACGCTTTGGGAAGGGTGCAGTGGAAGTTCACCAGAAAGCTGCCTGGATCAGAGGGTTTCAGCAACGGGAAAAGGATAGATAGACTTGGATTCTTTTCTCTGGAATGTCAGAGGTTGAGGGGATACTTGATAGAAGTAAATAAAATGGTGAGAGGCAGAGATAGGGTAAGTTTAATAAAGATGTGTGGGGCAGGGTTATTACATAGTGGGGGCCTGGAATGCATTGCCAGAGTTGACGGTGGAGGCAGATACGATTGGGGCGTTTAAGAGGCTTTTAGATTGGCACATGGTAGTACAGGGAATAGAGGGATATCGATCATGTACAGGCAGATGAGATCAGTTTAACGTGGCATCATGTTTGCACAAACATTCCTGTGCTGTACTGTTTTAAGTTCTATGCTCTATGAGTATCACTACCACAATCACTTTACAATCATATATTTGCTTCCTTTATAATGAAAGTGCTAATTTTACTTGGATTGTTCCTATTGGAGGCCATTAATGGATATTTTTAAGGCAGAGATTGATAGACTCTTGATTAGTACGGTGTCGGGGGAGAAGGCAAGAGAATGGGGTTAAGAGCGAAAGATAGATCAGCCATGATTGAATGGTGGAGTAGACTTGATGGGCCGAATGGCTTAATTCTGCTGCTATCACTGAACTTATTTAGGAGCAAAGATAATAGGTTGAGCTTGCAAACAAGAATTTCTGGAGAAAATAGAGATAGAGCATTATATTGTGTTGTACATTTCTGTTCATTGGTACTGCGTTGAATCAGGTAGGAAATGTGTACTGGTCAAACCAGGGAAGGAATTGGAAGTGTAGTACAACGCAAGACTATACTTTTGTTTCTGGTGAATATAAGTGATTTGGACTTGTATGTTGGGGACATGTTCTCAAAATGTGAGAAAGAATGTTTAGAAAATAATGAGGGTTATTAAATTCTTCAACAAGACATTGGGAGATTAGCAGAATTGCCATACAAGTGGAAGATGCAATTTACTATGAATAAGAAACAAATAACGTTGCATATAGTACCTGATTTAAGTTCTTATGGTATATATGTCAGATCGGAGATATAGAAATTACTTAATATATTTCTACAAACTGAACACTGCAGACTGTACTTGGATCTATTTGCTTTCTGTCTCTCTTCTGCACTATTTATTAGAACAATTTGAACATCTTCTGTGTTATTTCATTAGAACGATTTTTCCAAGCCTTTGTCAGAGAAAAGGTTACATGTAAACTCAAAACC
The DNA here is from genome assembly GCF_053455715.1 of Rhinoraja longicauda. Lineage (NCBI taxonomy): Eukaryota > Metazoa > Chordata > Chondrichthyes > Rajiformes > Arhynchobatidae > Rhinoraja > Rhinoraja longicauda. The sequence goes on along the minus strand of NC_135954.1, from coordinate 38,949,916 downwards.
TCAGTAAAACCTTATGCTGAGTACTCAGACTTCTTACTCATCTTACTTACATAAATGTTGCAGAACAATTTATAAGTTGAGCAAATGTCTGACAGTGAGTGGAAGAATGTGTCCAATTATTTCCTACAGTGGCAAGCCACATAACCCAGAATGGGTTTATGGCATTACTTTCAATACTGCTCCTGTGCGATTTATTTCAACATTGTACAGATAAATCCCACCACGTTTGTTTCTGAAAACATAGAAAACAATTTGCAGTTAAAGCACTGAGCAGGCCAGGCTGAAGACCCTTTGTCAGCTTTTTGAATTTTCACCATTTGCAGCATTGGTGTTTGCTTCTACTATAGTGAAATTTTCTCGAGTCACTGGTGATCTCCATAAAAGAACTCTGTTATAAAGCCCAATTTGCAGACTTTTGATATTAGTTTTAGAGAAACAGGCCATTCAGCTCACCAAGTCTTTGCTGATTATTGATCACACATTATCACTAGACCTATGTTATCCCACTTCCGCATTCACTCCCTACACATTAGGGTCAATTTTACAGAGGCCAATTAACTTGCAAACCAGCTCATCTTTGGTATGTGGGAGGAAACGAGAGCACCTGGAGGAAACCCACATGGGCACAGGGAGAACGTGCAAACTCCACACGTACAGCGCGCAAGGTCAGGATCCAACACAAGTCTCTAACACTCTGAGGCAGCAGCTCTACCACTGCACCGCTGCGCCACCTGATACTAATAGACAATACAATAAACCCTCATTTTAACAGATCTCTATAACAGATTTCATTTAAAGTAGACGGACCTACCAATGCCTCCGATGCCACCCCTGGCTTGCACCACCTCCCCTGCAGCTTACAGCCCCGGCTGCCTAGGCCACTCTCAGCTTACAGACCATGCCTGCCACCACCACCACCATCCCTTGATGATCCGCTGCCTGACCTGCTGAGTTACTCCACCACTTTATATCTTTTTGTGTATTAACCAGCAACTGCAGTTGTTTCTTTCTACTACTTACACAATGATACTATGTTGTAGCGGACAATTGGCAGAAATGAACACCATTGTCCCTCCAATGGTTACAACCAGGGTTTACTGCAATGCAAGCTCATGTTGTCCTTCTATCGCTGCTCCATCGAGAGTGTGCTGGCATACTGTATAACCACATGGTATGCCAGCTGCTCAGAAAAGGACAGGAAGGCCCTTCAGAGGGTCATCACGACGGCCCAGAAAATCATCGGCTGCTCACTGCCCTCCCTGGAGCACCTGTTCAGCCTACGCTGCCTCAGTAGAGCAGGCAAAATAATAAAAGATCCATCCCACCCCGGCCACCGTCTGTTTGTTCATCTGCCCTCTGGTCGACGTTTCAGGTCGATAAAATCCCGAACAAACAGACTTAAGAACAGTTTTTACCCCAGGGCCATACGAGAACTGAACACTACCTTTGCACTAGGCAACACTAAAAAATCTTTGTACTTAACATAATTGTATTTAATTGTATTTATGTATTTATTTGTTTTTGCATTTATTGCATATATGTTTGTACGCACCGTCAGGATTGGCTATTTTTTAATTTCGTTGTACTCGTTGCAATGACAATAAATGAATATTATTATTATTAGTAAGCATTTGCTATTTACTGAATATAATCTATATCACATTTCAGGAATGACATTTTCATCATGCTTAATATATGTAAGGAATTAACTGACTTATTTTATAATACACTCTTTATTGCCAGCTTTGTCTCTCTGAGGCACATTTTGCCAATGCAAATCAAAAACCTACATTTTCATAAAAAGGTGTAAAGTGCTGGAATAACTCAGTGGGTCAGGCTGCATCTCTGGAGGACAAGAATAGGCAATATTTCGGTTTGGGGGCCTTCTTCAGTCCTGCTGACTCACTGAGTTACTCCAACTCTTTGTGTCTTTTTTTTTGTAAACCAGTATCTGTGGTCCCTTGTGTCTACATTTGCATAATCTGTAAATAATACAATATAATATTTATGTTAATATTGTGATTATTTTTTGGCAAGTTATTAAGCTTTGTTTTTGTATCCAAGATTATTTGAATGTTGACATTAATAAAACATAGTAGATGCTATTAAAATAAAATATATACACCTTTAAATGTTATGTCTCCTAGGTTGAAACAAAATAACATTATTTGTACCATAATATGCAGGTTAAAGCTCGTCTGCAGAAAATGGGTGCAATCCAACCAATGAACATCTTCTTGCGGCAGGAAATTGATCGAATGCAGCAAGTTCTTGCACGGGTTCGGAGTACACTGACAGACCTAAAACTGGCTATAGATGGTAATCCTTAATATCCACTATCAAAACAAGAAAGTATAAAACCACAACTTATATAATATTACATTTCAATTAAGAGCTAAATTTTATTTCTCCCCATTCCTTGAACTATTGCTTAATTGCACTGAAAGACTCTGGTGGCGCGGCAGTAGAGTTGCTGCCTTACAGCGCCAGAGACCGGGTTTAATCTTAACTACAGGTGCTGTCTGCAGGGAGTTTGTACGTTCTCCCCGTGATCTGCGTGGGTTTTCTCCAGGTGCTCCGGTTTCCGTCCACACTCCAAAGCCGCACGGGTTTGTAGGCTAATTAGCTTGGTAAAATTGTAAATTGTTCCTAGAGTGTGTAGGATAGTGTTAGTGGGTGGGGATCGCTGATCGGCATGGACAGTGGGCCAAAAAGGGCCCGTTTCCGTGCTTTATCTCTAAACTAAACTCAATCTGTGGCTTAAATCAGCTTTTGTGCCAGACTACAGACCATGTGTCTCTGATGGAGGCAATATAGTGCACGAGTGAACAATGCAGTACAATATGTATCAACAATGCATTGTGCCTATGACAATAGACTTGTTCATTATTATAAAAACATCCATAATTACCAAGGAGGAGTATATAATCAACATGTTTGAAAATGGAGTGCTCTGACTAGCTGATAGCAATAGACAATAGGTGCAGGAGTAGGCCATTCGGCCCTTCGAGCCAGCACCACCATTTAATGTGATCATGGCTGATCATTCACAATCAGTACCCCGTTCCTGCCTTCTCCACATACCCCCTTACTCCGCTATCTTTAAGAGCTCTATCTAGCTCTCTCTTGAAAGCATTCAGAGAGTTCTTATCTTTAATAAGAACTTCAAAACTATGAGGGGAAACATGTTCAAGATTCAGTTCACATTCTATTATCCTAGTAAACCTAATTATCATGCAACGTCGTGATAATGGCGACCAACTTTCATGTTCATGTTCATGTCAAGAATGTTAAGGCCATCTGAATATATCTAAATTATACTGGCATCCTTTCCTGCTATAACCTGCATTTCACATCTTTTACATGTGCATGCGTTTTCTCTTTTTCTATTTGCTCTTATTTATCTATCAACCAGATATCCACATAAGAATCCTGGTCTCTCCTTATCTAAGATATTCCCTTTGTCTTATCCTTCCCTCGTCCAACTTCCCAGCATCTTAAAATTAACTTTTCCCACTCATTCAGTTCTGATGAAGTGCCTGAACATCAACTGAAACATTTGTTCTTTTCTTTTTCCACATATGCTATCTGTTTGCTGAGTATTTCCAGTATTATCTGTTTTTTATTGCAGCACCTGCAGTTTTTTTAGAAAAAAATCAACAAAATTCTATTGTAAATTATTGACATTCTTCATTTGCAATGGTATATTAAAAGAAGCAAACTTGTTGGACTGTGTTGTCTAGGTGAGTCCCTAATGCTCATGATGGATAGAAGTTTTGCAAAGTTTTCATGAGCTCAACAACTTTGTAATATTGGTATTCTTTACATAAAACCGCCATTTTATTTTAACCTTCTACTCCAGGAAGTTACTATATTAGATTGACGGTGCAATTTGTCATTTTACATGTTTAAAGCTTTTCTACCTTTCTCCCCAGAATTTAATTTCAAATATAGAAATTGATTTCCCAAGTGCCTAGAGGTGAACAGTTTCAATTTTAGCCATAAAAGAACAGGTCAATTACTTCAGCTTTCCATTTTAGTTCCATTTCCATGATGTTTGAGTTGAAAAATAATATTTCCTGACATCTTTGAATGTGAAGGTACAAATTTCCTAAGGTTGTAAGGTTGATAAATAGCTGTGCATTTGAGATCAGTTGTATTAAAGCTGGAAATGTTTAGAAACCTAAGCAGGTTTATCCAGAGGTTTTGATTTATCTTTGCATGTGCAGCTAAATGGTAATTTTGTTACAGCAGTTAAATGAGATTTCCATTTCATGGGTAAGGAGCCTTTTCAGTCTCATGGGATTTCACCGGTGTTTCACAGTCACATTTCACAAACTAAAGCCCTTTTCCCAAAAGAATCAGAAGCTGACGACCATGTCTGTGGCGCGAATGAGCACAATACATGAATCTGTGCACAATATAGTGGAAGAAACATTTGCTGTGACTTAAGACAATGGTATAGCTGATGTATGCATATTTTATACTTCAAGGATTAATGAGGTGCACTTAAAACTAATTTCCATAATAGTAAATCAAACAATTGGTGAAGCAAGACAGAAAGAAACAAAATGTAGTTCTGTGAGTAGGCCTGGGAGGTCATTAACTTCTAACCCCACAGAATCAACAAGGCAGCAATGAGGCTAACTGAGAGCCTCTGGTGCTGGAAGCAGTCAAGTGACTCGAGTTACAAGTTCAAACTCCATCACCATAAATTGCCAGCCATCATTGCGGGCATTCTGTGCTGGATCTAAGAGTAGAGATGAGGAGATAAGAAAATTCAAGTCTTTACATCTATTGACCATTCTGCAACTTTCAGCTTTATTCCATGTTCTTTCCTGCACCACCAATTGCCCCCGCTTTTCCTATTTGAAGTCCTTTTCCAGGACTGAACGTTGGACTGGTGTGTGTTTTGTTCTTTGGGGGTGGTTTGACTCTTCAGAGTGAGGAAGAGACAACAGCTGCCTAAGAATCAATGCCAACCCCCTCCCACACCCTAATTGCCTAGCAACTAATAGAAAATACTATGCATTTAATTCTGTACATCAGATTTTTGAATCTATTCCAGTCACAAGTTACAAACAGTTTTCCATGCTGATGTACAAAATATTTTGTGATAAACCTGATCCGCAGAACCTGAGGTGTGGATCCTATTAATCTGTAGTGGACTGTGGGCTTTATATTAGATGTCGTAACTCTATACTTGTATTCCTGGAGGCACAGATGTGGAAATTAATTATTGCCTAGCTTCACTGGAAAGTCTTGTCAATTGAAGTGAAAAAATATTAAATTAAATTAAGATATTCACTAGAGTACAATACAATGATTTGTAATTGTAGAAACATGAGGAAAAGACCAATTTGAATCTTATTCAGTTAAACAGGGTCTACTGCCACCAATTATTCATGATTTTCTTCACATTTTTCTAACTTGTGAATCCCTAGTATCAACTAATGCACGTGTGAAGTTTCACACATCAGTGATTGCCTTTCTAAACACGCCCAGTGAAAGGTTTGACAGCTTCTGCCCATTTCACATCCTCATTACCAGAACTTTCTTCACTCTGTCATGGTCCTAATATTCTCTCTTGTTAAGAATACCTTTGATTGCATTTGTGTTTTATGTGGGAGCTTGCCAATTTTGCGCGAAGCTCTGTGATTTGAAGGATTGGATCATGCCCGATTTGATCCATATCCCGCACTAAACCCATGGTCGCTCTTCCCCACCAACCATTAAATGAGTCATCCCGGAGACCCCTCTCTGCAGTGGAGTGGACTGAGAGTGGTGACATGGTCTCTGGCAGCTGAACGAGACTCCTGATCCCTGGGGTCGACTGACTGCTCACTGCTGTTAAGGGCATCTTAAACTGTTTTCAAATGATTCTCTTATTGAGAGAGATTGAAAAACAGTTTACTTACATTTTTTTGTTTATTAAAAATGAAAAATTGAGTTATTATATAGAACTATTAAGATTAGTTAAGGCATGAATCTATTGTAAATTAATTCAAACATACAAAACAGAGAAAAAATAATAATGAAAACATCTTAAACTAGACTTAGCATTTTAATGAAGTTCAGCAACCCCACCATTGCGACTGTGTATATAAATATATGGTCTGCATAAAGCTGAGGTGTGAAGTTAATCTGCTCATGGATTCTGTGTTGAGTCCAGTAGAAGTGTCTCAGATCAGATTCCATGGTATCTAACCTGCAGCACGTTTCTGACTTCCCCGCTGCAGGGTGCTGATGCAGAAATCAAAAGCATGCTGAATATTTGAGTGTAGATGGGCAACAGTTTCCTAAGGAGCTACCACCCGCATCAGAGGTCAACCAAACTCAAAGTTCTTATTTCAGATACAAAGGCTTCTCATGTGTCATCTTCATCCACATTGCCTGGCTGTAGTTCCTGCAACACAGCTGTTGCATGATTGCTTTTGTTTTATGAAAGACATCTTATCAAGCAGCAACAGGGTGTACAGGAGGGAGAAGAAGCTAGGACAAGCTACCCTACCCATTCTCTTTGATAATTATTTAATATATGAAGGACCCACAAATGTGTGTATTACATGTGTATGTGTATTATATGCAGCCTACATTAAGAGTCATCAAATGTCATTTCCTTTTAATATTCATGTGTCACGAGATTATTCCTTAGAACTACCTACACCAGACATTGCAAAGCATTGATAAAATATGACCAATGTTGTCTCAGCAATCTTCCTAATTCACTGGAAGAATATCAGTATCCTGCTCAACTCTCGTTCAAAGCTTAGTAGATTTAACTGCCATTAAAAATAGGGTAAAACAGAAAGTGCTGTTGTAACTCAACGAGTCAGGCAGCAACTCTGGATGACATGGATAGGTGACGTTTCAGGTTGGGGCCTTTCTTTAGACTGAACTTAAGACTTAAAAAGTTGAAGGTAGAAACAAGGAACTGCAGTTGTATGTAGAAACAAGGAACTGCAGATGCTGGTTTCCAAAAAAAGATACAAAGTGCTGAAGTAACTCAGCGGGTCAGACAGCATCTCTGGAGAACATGGATTGGTGATGTTTTAGGTCTGGACCCATCTTTCAGACTCCTTCAGTCTTCAAGAGTCTGAGACTTCAGAATCTGAAAAAGGGTCCTGACTTGAAATGTCACCTTTCCATGTTCTCCTGAGATAATGCCTGACCCACTGAATTACTCCAACACTATGTATCTTTTTCTGGTATTACAGTTGGGTAATTAAAACCAAACACCCATATAAATAATGGTTATTATGGTGAAGTTAAACTGCAAATATTTAAAACTAGCTAGCACTTTGTTCCATTTGAAGTATTCTGTGCAGTTTTTGTAGCCCCATTTCAGGAAGGGTGTGGAGGCTTTGGGGAGCATACAGAAAAGGTTTACCAGAATGCTGCCTGGAATAGAGGGTATTATCTATAGAGAGAAGTTGGACAAACTCGGATTGTTTTCTTTAAAGTGTCCAAGGTTTAGGGGAGACCAAATAGAAGTGTATAAAATTGAGAGGCATAGATAATCAGAATAAAAGGATAGACTATCAGAACCTTTTGCCCAAGGTGGAAATGTCAAAGAGTAGACCGCAAGATCAGAGGGGGGATGTTTAATGTTTTTTACACAGAGAGTGGTGGGTGCCTGGAACGCACAGTGGTGGTGGAAGCAGATGTAATAAAGGCATTTAAGAGGGTTTTAGAGAGGCGTACGGGTACGCCGGGAATGGAGGTACAGTATAAGGATCGCATGCAGGCAGAGGAGGGTAGTTTAACTTTGCTTCATGTTTGGCACAGAAATTGTGGGTCAAAGGGCTTGCTGCAAAGCTGTACTGTTCTATGTTTTAAGTTGTATACAGCGTCCATTGAGATGATGACATGTTACTGGTAATATTGCAGTTAAAGAAAAAAAGTTTGATAACTATGTTGCTTCCAGTCTTGTTTTCTGTAAAACACATAATGTAAATTAATGCTGTGTGTGAAGCTCCTGAACAGGAACAAAGGTAGCATTCTGTCATAATCTGTTATGATTTATTTTCTAAACCGCCAAGATTTTTTCAAATGGAAAAAGTTCCTCCCTCCTCATTTCTGCCTCAAAGCCCATCTGTGCAAATTGTATAACTGTAATCTAGCAGCGCTGAGAAACTACATTTGAGTTGCGTCTGAAAGCCAGTTTCATGCAGGCAGGCAACCAATGGAATATTAATGAGCGTCAGCTATTAAAATGGCCGTGGTATCCTGTCATCTTTCTGGCTGGGAGTTAAAATTCCACTAATGGCACAGTAATATTACGAGCACATTGTAATATTGTTCCTGTGTGAGATCTATATTACTGTCATTTTCTATTAAATGTTTGAGATCAAGCAGGAAACCTATTTAGAGCTTATTTTAATCCCACTTTCTAGAAAATGATACACTAATATTTGTAAGAGATTATTTTCTGTCTATGAAGCTTGGCATTTGGTTACATATATTTAAAACTTGGGTTCATTTGTATTATAATTTGATGATCACACGTCAGGATGTTCATAGGCCGAATAATTACACGCTGGGAAATAAATTAGTTACTTACACACACAGTATGCTAATTTTAAAATGGGATTTCGAACTAATGGGAACTGCCACTTCAAATAATCGAACTTGTTAGGGCATGTTTTCCCTGAGTGGTGAGTAGGCAATGGGAACGGATGTTGTGCGCCTATGATAACATTGTGCCACTGGAGGTCATTGGATCACAGAGGGTCTTTCCACCCTTCATCCTACCTACCTTGACAGAGGCTCGGGTAGGTATAGACTCGTTATCCTCCAGTTAAACCCTCATCCTGCATTGAATGCCCTTACCTTTCCTAAGGTAAGTATTTTCACCACAGTATTGCATTAGCGACAACAATTAAGCATGACCTGCCAATCACCATCATCACGACATGTTCACCGACCTTCATGCATCAGTGCAATACATGCACAGAGGACCGCATTACAATTTACTCTGCTTTGCACGAACAGTGAATTTCTAGTTCGATAACAATTGCATAATGTGTAAAAGCACTCTATTACTGGATAGCGTATTTAGTGCATCGTCAATGACATTGAATTGTCAATTCACATCAGTGGCAAGCAGATTGATGACTTCACCATCAGCAACAGCATATGACAGAATTATTATCATAAAACTTGAAATGTACCTATAAAATATGTGCTGAGTTCTGTATAATTACCTGTCATTCTACTCTCAGGTGGACAGATAATGTCAAACTTGTATTGAATATTTAAGAGATAGGAGGAGCAATTATGTATTTGGCCAAAGATGTGGGAGATGAATCTTTACATAGATAATTGCAGGGCTATACAGAAAGGATCATTCAGAAGTATTTTAATTTATGTCAAGTCAGTGAATTTTTTTAAATTAAATTTTCAGAATATGTGAATTGCTGGTAATGGGGAGCGAGTTCCAGGATATAGAACCATCATCCTGAGACTTTCTCAGTGTTAAAGATTATACTGTATCTGCAGAAGAAGATGGTTCATCCAATTTAGGTTTATAAATCCAGGGAGTAAGTGTAGGATTCAGTCCTACAGTGCAACATTCAAGGTCTTGCCCTAAACAGAATAAAATAATCAGTGGATGATTGGAGATTAAAACAACAAATCCATGCACTACTTAAAAATCACTAGCTTCTCTCTTTATCATGCTCACTACCCTTTTAAGTTAAAATTTGAACCATGAAATTAAGCAAACTCTGTCACTCTATTCATGTGCTGACTTCTGAGAAACGAGTGAGGAAATTGATGGGGGGGGGGGGGGGGGGGTGCGGGGGGAAGGAATGAGAGAGTTCATTGTGTAGTGCATGGGATACAGAAAGCAATCCCATTCCAGATCGTTGGAAGCACTGGGCACTGGGCAATGCTACAGGAGCATTGGTACTAGAGATCAAGGCATCTGTGACCTGATGATATCCCTGTATAGCGGCTTTGATTTGTGCTTAAAGGGCCTGTCCCAGTTAGGCGATTTTAAGGCGACTGCCGGCAAGTAGGCTGTTGCCGCACGTTCACCGGGATGTCGCGGGCATGATCGTGAGTAGTCTTCAATGAGTCGCAGTAAATCTCGACTCGTCGCGGAAAAAGTTACCTGTTCTAAATTTTTCGGCGACGGCTGGCTTGTCGCCAATGATCGTAGCTTGTCGTGGGCGCTGTTGCAGGTTGTGGCCAGGTGTGGTAGGTTATCGCCTACTGTCAAAACTGACAGAACTGTCAAAACCCGTCCACAGAAGTTCAGCTGCAACAGCCAGCTGTGGAATGAGGGTGGAGACCGCGATGCTGTCAAAGGGGGGCGGACACCTGACCTGGAGATAAACTCAAGAAATGTACCCAAGGAAAATGGCCTTTGGTGTTAGGGATGAACAGAGGATTATTTGAAGATAGACACGAAATGCTGGAGTAACTCAGCAGGACAGGCAACATCCCTGGAGAGCAGGAATGGGTGACGTTTCGAGTTGTAAGAAGGGTCTGAAAAAGGGTCTCGACCCGGAACGTCACCCATTCCTTCTCTCAGAGATACTGTCCTGAGTTACTCCAGCATTTCTTGTCTATCTTCGGTGTAAACCAGCATGTGCAGTTCCTTTCTACACAGAAGCGTATTTGATGCGTGCTGGAAAAGCGATATCGAATTTATCACTGTTTGACCAGCGCGTAACGCCCCTGCTATAAATTAGCTCCCAATTACAATTTATTGAATTTAAGATTTCCAGTTAAACTGTGACCACCCGTGGGTTCCACCTCAGGCTGGCACCAACGAACAGGAGCAAAACACGAAGTGTTGGGGGAATTCAGAGGTCAGGCAGCATCTGTGGAGGAAATGCAAATGAAAACCTTTCTGGTCGGATCCCTCCATCAGTCTGAAGAAGGGCACTGATCTGAAACATCGTCTGTCCATTCTCTCTCTCTCCCCCCAGATGCTGTCTGACCCCATGCTTTCTCCACCACTTTGTGTTTACAAGATATCAGCATCTGCGGTCTCCTGTATCCATTAAGGAGAAGGACCCGGCCTACCGTTTCCTTAAGTACGAATGAAATTCGATCCGTACCACCAGCAAACCTGACCCCGTCTCCCCAGATTGTTCTTGCCGGAGTAATATTGCCTGTTGGTGCGTCGTTCCTTCGTTCCCAATTGACACTCCATCTTGTAAGTCATTTCTAAAAGGCTTCACGGTGAAAAGATAACCTCTGCAAAATGGGGGGCTTCTGGCGCGACAGGTCAACCTCTCCACATTTTATGCCGCTGATTGATTCTAGCGGAAATAAACTGAGAGAATAATGGCCCAGACTGGTATTTACAAACACCATGTATGTTTTGGAAAAGTGTGTTCCAATATTAGGCCAGACAATGAGGAATATCTTAAAGTTGCCTTTGAAGGCAAACAAAAACATATTACACGCAATTAAAATACTTTACAGCTGTGGTGATCTCAAATTAATAAAACTGCGATTAAAATTAGCAACCTAATGCTACTCGCTTCCCATTTAAAACAGGTAATTAAAAGTTCACAAAAGCGCAGCATAAAAGGCATAGTGCCTAATATGCCGTCGGTTGTTGTAGCTTGTCGTGGTCCCTGTCGTAGTGGACGTCCGAGGTCGCGAAGACTGGGTCGCCGGTTGTCGGCAGCTTGCCATTGCCTAGGTGGTAGGTTGTCGTAGCTTGTCGCAGTCATTGTTGTAGACATTGTCGTAGGGTAAAAAAAATCTATGTTTTTTGGCGATCTGCTACGACTTTGACAGTGGCCGGCAATCGCCTTAAAAATCGCGTAACTGAGACAGGCCCTTAAGGCTGTCGACAATTAATGTTCTAATGCAGTGAATTAACTGGTGAGAGGGAAAAAGTATAAAAGCATTGCTCTCATTGGGACACTTTAAATACCACATGGTTCATAACTTTCAACATGATCTGTTCCTTGTGTTGAGAGTTGAAAACAAAGTTTGTAGGTTGTGATATTTTAATCCAATTTCTGCTGATAATAATGCCATGCACATTGATAATGTCATTATCTCCATGAAATATAATGGGAGAATTACTCTCAAGTGGGGGTGAATCAGACCAGTATGTACCTGGTCAAATTTCCTGTTGGGTGATACATCAACGGGAAAATAGGCACAAATGTGTCAAAGCATACAGAAAACAGTTTTTGTATGATTTACATGTGTAAAAAGATGCAAATAGGTCCAATATTTAGGCATGATTCAGCTACAACTGGAATATTGTATCCAGTTGAAGGCATCACACTTTAGGAAAGATATGAAGGCTTTAGAAACAGTGCAAATGAAATTTCCAATACGATTCCCCTTTGAGCTTCAAGTGTGTTCAAATGTCATATGCAATGGAAATGGAACAATGCAATTCTTTTTGCTCCAGCTTTACAGGCATGTGGGGATGAGGAACTATATTTACCTGAAATAACTGACAAAGTTGGAGTTGTTCTCTTTGATAGATAAAGTGCCTACATTGAGTCATAAACAAGAAGGCATATAATGAAAGTGATTGACTAAAGAACACGAGGAAAATCTTCTACAGGCAAGGTGTGGTTAGGGCCTGTAATGTTCTCCAAGGAGAGTAGCGGAGGCCAATCCAATCATTGAGATTGAAAGAAAACTGGATAGGTTTTTAAAAGGGAGAGAATTGAAACCAAGTAAGGTCACAGAGGTAAGAGTTGCTGAAGTATATTTGTACAGAACTGGCATAGACTCACTGGACCAAATGCCATCTTTCATGTTTTAACCTTTTCATGTTTCTGAAAGAAATATTAGCAGGTCACAGGGAAAGGAGAGTACACATCCAATTCAATCTGAATGGCTTAAGTAGATGGAATCAACCATTATCAATCTGATCTTTATTTGTATGGCATTTGACAGAATACATATTTGTAAATGTCCAAAACGGGTTGAAACTCTTTCCAGTCTCAACAATGAACACTGTGGCCAAGTTTCAGCTCTGGTTTGCTCTGGCTTTTTGTCAGCACACTTTGCTCATAATCAGATAGATCGATTTCAGTACAATTCTAAATTCTGCAATCTTTTATGCCATTTAAAAAATAAAATTTTGTGACTGCAGAGAAAATTGATTTATATCAAGGAAAATTAATCAGTAGGTGAATTTCTTGAATTGTATTTGCACCCTTTTGGGGCCTCGAAGGAACCCACAAGTGGGTGGCAATATATGCTGTAAGCATCATTAGGCCCTCTAAAAATAATTTATCTAGCTGCTGATTAATTATCACATCTTGTTATTTACTGGTGATGAAAAAGATACTTTCATCAGCAATCCTTTTTATTATGATAACCACATTTTCAGCTGCATTAATAAAGAAGTACTTCATTCCCCAAGATTACTGCATATCTGGTTCACACAAAAAAATTATCCTATAACTCCTACTGAGTCTTACATTAAAATTACTAAAAGATGATGAACAACATTTTTAATCTGAATTCTACATGGAGATTGACAAACAAGATAAAGAAATTATGCCACAGGCTGTAATTCTTCAGTCACTTAATTATGAGTGTGTTTTAAACCTCAATAAAATGAGAAGATATTAATATGTTGTTGATTCATGTTGTGTATGTTTCATATGCAATATGCCATGCTTGAAGTAAAGCTTAATTTTACTTTGGTTAATTTTAATTTGGATTATTACATTTTAAATTATACATTCCTGTTTAAAAGGATAGGTTTTGAATATTTTGTCTGATCCGACATGAAAATATTTACTGAACCCGTTCTTGTACAATTTAGAACATCACTGTAAAATAATGAATTCTTCGAACAGTGAAATGTCTGGATAGAATGAATGAGGAGAGGATGGGAGAGTCTAGGACCAGAGGCCATAGCCTCAGAATAAAAGGACGTACCTTTAGAAAGGAGATGAGGAGGAATTTAGAAGGATGAGAGGAGATCTTATCGAAACGTATAAGATTATTAAGGGGTTGGACACTTTAGAGGCAGGAAACATGTTCCCAAAGTTGGGGAGTCCAGAACAAGGAGCCACAGATTAAGAATAAGGGGTAGGCCATTTAGAACTGAGATGAGGAAAAACCTTTTCAGTCAGAGAGTTGTGAATCTGTGGAATTCTCTGCCTCAAATTCTCTGAATGCATTCAAGAGAGAGCTAGATAGAGCTCTTAAGGATAGCGGAGTCAGGGGGTATGGGGAGAAGGCAGGAACGGGGTACTGATTGAGAATGAATGGCGGTGCTGGCTCGAAGGGCTGAATAGCCTCCTCCTGCACCTATTGTCTTTAGTCAATCTGTGGAATTCATTGCCACTGACGGCTGTGGAAGCCAAATCAATGGATATTTTTAAGGTGGAGATTGACACGTTCTTGATTAGTAAATGTGTCAAGGGTTATGGGGAGAAGGCAGGAGAATGAGGTTGAGATGGAAAGATAGATCAGCCATGATTGAATGGCAGAGTAAACTTGATGGGCTGAATGGCCTAATTCTGCTCCTAGATGTTATAAACTTCAGAAAGAATTTACCCAGAATATTCACTAAATTCATGGTGTTCTCTGAGTTTCATGTTTCTTATCCTTGACAGTAGAATAATTGTATCCAAATATAACAAAAGTAAATGAGAAAAACAGATGTGCATCATATAGACAACTTGGAGAGGAGGGCTGTGCCCATGATGGACGGGTCAAAGGGCAGTATCAAACGCAGGACACTGGAGCTTGAGGCAGCACCACCGTGCTGTCCTTAAATATCTCAGTGCGATTCAAATTCATGACTGGCACAAGGCCAGTCCAGTAATTCTGCCGAAGTGTAGAAACGAGGAACTGCAGATGCTGGTCAACCAAGGAGAGACCCAAAATGCTGGAGTAAGTCAACAGGTCAGGCAGCATCCCTGGGGAGCATGGATTGGTGACGTTTCGGGTTGGGATCCTTCTGCAGACTAATTGCCATTAATTCTGTAATGTCAGTAATTCTGCCATTACTTGTAAGAATGTCTTCACCTTGGGGCTGCAGCAGTTGAAGAAAACAGCTCTCATCAGCTTTTCAACAAATATTAGGGTTAGGCAATAAAGACAAACATTGCAATGAACTAACTGAAAACAAGCCAAGCAGATCTATTTTTTTCGTGTGTTTGCAATCTCTAAAAATACCATACTTGATAAAAAAATAATGTTTGAACGTCAAATGGTTGAAATCGAGTTAAATTTTAAATAAATTTAAATTGTATGGAATTGGTTTGGTTCATGTCTACTATTCCTCACATCTAGATAGGTGGTTAGTGTGAATGAAAAGTCAACTATTCCTCTTAATGAATGTTTGAGATGAAATTAAGTCCTCATAACGAGAATCTAAAGAACGCAAGGAACAGCTGGAGGCAGATTTATGACAAGGTGCCATAAATAAACTATATAGCTGGTTTGCTGTGTGTTTGTGACATAATTGGGCAGTATGTAGCTGGAAACAAAGCAGTAACAGTCTTTTGAGAAACTAGCTATAGGAAAGTCCAAAAACATTGTTACTTTAAGAATTGTTCAACACTGAGAATTCAAAACAGCCACAGCTCTGTATTCTAAAGGTGATTTGTTTTTATATTTTTCTTTTAGGAACTATCATAATGTCTGATGACCTTAGAGATGCTCTTGATAACATGTATGATGCCCGGATTCCTAAACTCTGGTTCAAAATTTCCTGGGAGTCAGCTACTCTTGGATTCTGGTTCACTGAGTTACTTGAAAGAAATCAACAATTTCACACCTGGATTTTTGATGGACGACCAAACCAATTCTGGATGACAGGATTCTTTAATCCTCAGGTTAGAGTAATGAGCATTGAAACATTTAAAGGCATATCACTGAAGCATTATCTGATAGATATTAATAATGGTTGAATCTTACAATTATCTTGCTTTTATCATTTTGAGTCCACCAGATATTTATTTTGTGCAGCTGCAATTACGGCTTCTATTGAATAAGCAATACACTAGGAAACACAGGAGGAACACCAAAAACAGTAGAAATAAATCCGCATTCCTTCATCGTCGCTGTCTAAATTATGAAACTCCCCACATCAGCAGCATTGTGAGAGTGTAGTGACCCAAGAAGGTGACTCACAGTTGAGGATGGACAATATATGCTGTTGTTGCCAAAGATTCAGAAGGCCATAAGGTTATAAGTGATAGGAGCAGTATTAGGCCACTCGGCCCATCATGTCTACTCTGCCATTCAATCATCATATTATTATCATCATATATATACAGCCGGAAACAGGCCTTTTCAGCCCTCCAAGTCCGTTCCGCCCAGTGATCCCCGCACATTTACACCATCCTACACCCACTAGGGACAATTTTTTTAAAACATTTTACCCAGCCAATTAACCTACATACCTGTACGTCTTTGGAGTGTGGGAGGAAACCGAAGATCTCGGAGAAAACCCACGCAGGTCACGGGGAGAACGTACAAACTCCTTACAGTACAACACCCGTAGTCAGGATCGAACCTGAGTCTCCGGCGCTGCATTCGCTGTAAAGCAGCAACTCTACCGCTGCGCTACCGTGCCGCCCGGCTGGTCATGGCTGGTCTATCTCTCCTCCTAACCCCATTCTCTTGCCTTCTCCCCATAACCCCTGAAATCCTGCACCCTGGTAAATGAATCCAAATACAAATAAAACACTCAAAGCACTCTGGCAATGTTATCTTTAATTTAAAATTCTACTTTCACGAAACTACTTACTGATCTGAAATTAATGTTTTCATTTAACTTTTTCTATAATTGGCAAAACTGAATATCACTTGAATTTTTTTTCTGAGATGTCAGAAGTATGTAAAATTTAGAATAATTTTGACAAATTATTGTAGGCTGCTTACTGTCTTGTTTTTTAATAAGTATTCAATTTCTTCCTCTCGCTCCATAAATTCCAATTAGTATGTTTTGTACATTGATGCATCTATTTGTTTTGTTTTCAACGATGCCTGTCCTCAACCTGCCTTACTACTATTACATATTCCTTTAAATTGTGTTTATTGATTCCCATCTTTAATTGTCATCCTAGGCTGGGAACAGGAACAATTGAGAGAGGGTGGATTATTGGCAGCAGTATCTAGAGAAGGGGGATCAGGAGCACTATTGGAAAAGTGAGGATCAAGGAGGCATGCATCAAAATGTAGACATGGACATTTGACACAGCACTTAAGTGAGAAATTGTTATGGCCTGAGAGGATTATGAATCAGGGATGTTGTGGGGTATCTTCAGTGTAGTAAAGGTGAAAAATTAGATGCATTTTCCTTTAGCTGTGGGTCTCCTAGGTCAGCATTGTTGCCCTGGGGGTGTCCTACAATGGGCACTACCATAGCATTGTGCACTGAGTTCCCTGCACAGGAATGGCATCGTCACATACAAACCTGAAGTGGAAATCAGGTCAGGACATGGAAGTGTTCAGAAACATACTTTACAATAGACAATAGACAATAGGTGCAGGAGTAGGCCATTCGGCCCTTCGAGCCAGCACCGCCATTCAATGTGATCATCGCTGATCATTCTCAATCAGTACCCCATTCCTGCCTTCTCCCCATACCCCCTGACTCCACTATCCTTAAGAGCTCTATCTAGCTCTCTCTTGAATGCATTCGGAGAATTGGCCCCCACTGCCTTCTGAGGCAGAGAATTCCACAGATTCACAACTCTCTGACTGAAAAAGTTTTTCCTCATCTCCGTTCTAAATGGCCTAATCGCTCGGAATGGCGGGACTGTCATATGTTGAAAGACTTGAGTGACTAGGCTTGTATACACCGGAATTTAAAAGGATGAGAGGGGATCTTATTGAAACATATAAGATTATTAAGGGGTTGGACACGTTAGAGGTAGGAAACATGTTCCCAATGTTGGGGGAGTCAGGAGCCACAGTTTAAGAATAAGGGGTAGGCCATTTAGAACAGAGATGAGGAAAAACTTTTTCAGTCAGAGAGTTGTAATCAGAGAATTCCACAGAATATCCAACAAAAACATTCATATTCTTGGCACTTATACATTACCTTTCAAAGATGTACTGTCTATTGGCATATTGTGCAATCTCTCCTATGTTCTTGGAGTTTAGTTTAATTTAGTTCATTGTCACGTGTAACGAAGCAGAGTGAATAGCTTTTTTGTTGCATGCTATCCAGTCAGCGGAAAAACTATACACGATTACAATCAAGCCATTCATAGTGTACAGGATAGAGGATAAAGGGAATAATATTTAGTGCAAGATCAAGTCCAGTAAAGTCTGATTAAAGATTTTCCAAGGGTCTCCAATGAGTAGATGGTAGGTCAACACCCCTCTCTAGTTGGTGATTTGATGGTTCAGTTGCCTGATAACAGCTGGGAAGCTGTTAGTGAGATACAGTTGATGGTAAGATGGTATGACTGAACAATACTGATACCCACTATGATTCCACCACAAATAGAAACAAGACCGACATGGATGGCCTTCTCCTTTTATCAGGACAATGATTTTCAAAACAATTGCCATATAAGCTGCCATGCAGGCTGCATGGTGACCGGTTTCCACAGCACGTCACAACTGCACCATCTTCCATCCATTATGGGGTATGGTGGGGCAGCGGTAGAGTTGCTGCCTTACAGCGTGTTTCCGCCTGGTTCAGCACTGTATCTCTAAAAAAAACTTCATGGCAAAGGTTTTTGAACTGAGAGAGACTTTTGGTTTTGTCTTGGAATAGAATCCTTGACTGAGGATACACAAGTGCAACCACTGCCAGTTACAGTCATATGGCTGCGGACCTAAAGGAAACTGAAGGTTTTCTGATACCTGGTTCTGATGATAACTAAACTATTGAGAGCTGACCTGGTACTTTGTTCTTATCATAACAAATTTATTCCCTCGCTGGACAACAGATATGAAGCCAGATAGAAACCGATCTTATCTTTCCTGGAGCTAAGAGTTCGAATGAGGAAATTATATTTATATCCAGAAGCCACATCTCTTTTTATTGCAAATTGAACAAACATCATTAAAAAAATGAAAATAACTTCTCACAACCTAGTTTGCTGCTCATGTGTTCAATATTTGGAAGAGAAAATGTACCCCAGATAACTTGGAAGCCTGCTTGGAGGAAATTATTGTAATACAGTCTATTGTTTTACAAACAATATTGAAAAGATGTTTTAAGTTTTGAATGGCAGGAATCGTTCAAATGTCATCCATCTATCTGGTCATGTAAACTTAATATCGGAATTTATTTTTGTTTCCCTTCAATAAATTGTACATGTTTCTATATTTAGTAGAGCATATACCTGTGACAAAAAAAAATGTTTGCTAATGGAAAATCTCTCTGCAGGGCTTTTTGACTGCAATGCGACAAGAAACCACGCGTATGAATCTGAACAAGGGCTGGGCTCTCGATAGTGTTATCCTTTATAATGAAGTGACCAGAATGATGAAAGAAGATGTTAGTGCTCCACCTCCTGCAGAAATTGGTGGCGTTTATGTCTACGGCCTTTTTCTGGATGGAGGAGGCTGGGACAAAAAAAATGTGAGGCTTATGGAATCATCTCCAAAGGTAAGTAACTTCTGATTAACATATGACACACTCAAAGTGCAGAATAATGAACTATTTAGATTTGCAAAACATCATATGATGACTTGGATACTCACTTTTTGGGTAAATGGCAGATACAGTAGGACATAAATTACTGGTTTCATTAGGAGTCAGTTTGTGATTAGATTAGTTCTGTTCTATGCTGTGCCTTGCTCTTATATTCTATTTACAGCTGATAAAAGTAGGCACCCTGTGTGCCTTTTAATATTCTTATTAACCTGTTCTGATATCTTTAAAGATCTGTGAACATTGACTCCATGCTCCCTTTCTTCATCTGCATCATTCAATATCGTGCCATTTACTGCATTGTCATGTAGTACCTCCCCAAAAGCCGTACCTCACACTTTAATGGATTCATTTCAATTTCTTAATGCTTTTGCCAAGGCCATCTATAATTTCCTGCACTTCAACACTTCCAATATCATTATTTTTTACACTATTTTTTTTCCAATTTTCTGCAAGCTTCTTTATTAGCATGCCCAGAAAATGTAGCGTTAAAGCATTGATATACATTACAAGAAACAAGGAACTGAGTACTGAGCCTTGTGGAACCTAATTGGTAACAATCTTCCAGTTCGAAGAACATACATTAACCATTATATTAAAAAAATGCTAGAAACGCTCAGGAGATAGCATCTGTGGAAAAAGAAATGGCTTCAGGCTCGCGATCCTTTGTGCAAATGGGGAAATTGGGAATACTCTTTCCCGGATCTGACAATCCACTCCATACTGGCAAATCTTGTTCCATTGATACTGACCCGATGGGTGCTTCCAGCATTTCTGGTTTTATTATAGATTTCCACTTTTTAAAATGCCGATTACTCTTTATTTCCTGCCACTGGGCCAGTTTTGGATCCATTTTGCCAGGTTGGCTTGGTTTCCATGGACTTTTACTTGTATTGATCAGCTTGTCATGTTAGTCTTGTCAAAAGCATTATTAGAATCCATCAAATATCCTCAGCAGCCCTACTTATTATCTTCTCAAATACACCAATCAATTTAGTCTGATTGACCTGTGCCTTTCTAAACAAAGGTTTATACTTTTGCAAATAACATATTCTAAGAATTTTATCATCACCAAAGTTAAACTACCTGGTCTGAAATTTGGTTTATTTTTCAGGTACAACTTAAGCAGTCTTTCGGCATCAGTAATTTATTCTCAATTTTATACCTACATTTTAGGTATAAACCGTTGAGCACAGACCATTTCTTTTTGTCCTTTCATAATCATAATCATAATCATACTTTAGCCAAGTATGTTTTGTAACATACAAGGAATTTCATTTGCCATACAGTCATAGCAGCAATAATAAGGAACAGAATACCCAAAATATATTTTAACATGAACATCCACCTCAGTGACTCCTCCACATTCCTCACTGTGATGGAAGGCGAACAAAAGTTCAATCTCTTCCCTTCTTTGTCATCTCATGGTCAGGGGCCTCGAGCCTTCTGTTGACGGGACGATCTTGACTCCCGTAGCCGGCGGACGGGCCTTCCTCGTCGGGGCGATCAAGCTCCTGCATCGGGGGGGGGAAATCTCAGCTCCCCCGCGCCGAGCGATCGATCCCAGGGCGGGTATAGTCGAACCTTCCGTGTCGTTTGGAGCTCCCGACATCGGTCTCTACCCGAGACTGCGAGCTCCTCGATGGTGAAGTCCGCAGGCCGCTGTTGGAGCATCGATCCCAGGCAAGGGATCGCACGCTTTGATGGTAAGTCCACGTCCCCGTGGTGGGGCTCTAAGTCAGACCCGAGCAAGCCCTCCAGCTCCATGATGTTAGGCCGCAGAGCGACCGGAGAAATGATCCGGAAAACAATCACATCTCCGGCAAGGTAAGAGATTGAAAAAAAGTTTTCTTCGACCCCCCCGCCCACCACCCACATAAAACAAACCATAGAACATTAACGCATACTTCTAAAACGCACTAAAAATAACACAAAAAAGACGAAAAAGACAGACAGACTGTAGGCGAGGCTGCAATCAAGGCACCTCCCGGTGGAATAATTCCAGTATAGATCTCCTTTTACCAATGTAATAAAGATTGATCAATCTTTAAAGACTGACAGTCAAGCATGCTATTGCTAAAAGATAACTGCTGCAAATATGAGATCTTATTACTTCAGATTCTATCTCACAGAGTCTTTAGAAGAGGCCACAAGGAGGATTGATCATGAGGATAAGGTAGTGGATGATGTATATATGAGCATTGGTAAGGCCCTTGACAAGGACCTACATGGAGGGTTAGGTGAGCTAACCAACTGAATTCAAAATTGGCATGGTGAAAGGTGTCAGAGGGTGGGAGTAGAGGATTGTTTTTCTGGTTAGAGGCCTGTTGATAGTGGTATGCGGAGAGACCTCTGTTGGATCTATTGTTGCTTATCATCAATATTAATGATCTGGATGACAATATAGTTAATGTGGTTGCCAAATGTATAAATTACACCAAAATTAGCAGTGCAGTGGACAATGAGGAGGGCAATTTCAATTTACAAAAGGACTTGGTTCAACTAGGGAAGTGGGCCAATGAATGGCAGATGGAATTTAACTTGGGTTAGTGTGTGGTGGTGCATTTTGACAAGAAAAAAAACATGACGGGACTTGCACAATAAATAATAGGGTCCTGGAGTATGTTGTAGGGCAGAGAGACTAGAGGGCAAAGGTACACTGAAAGTAGCAACACATGTAGACGGAGTGGGCAAGAAGGTTTTTGGCATGCTTGCCTTCGTTGATAAGAATATTGAATACAGGAGTTGGGACATTATGCAAGATCTGTACAAGATGTTGGTGGGACCACATTTGAAGTGTTGCTTGCAGTTCTGATCACCCTGTTGTAGGAAGGATGGCTTTAAGCTGGAAAGGATGCAAAAAAGATTCAGCAGAATGCTACTAGGACTCAAGGGCATGAGTTACAATGAGAGATTGGATAGGTTGGGACTTTTTCCCCTTGATGATAGGAGGCTGAGAGGTGATTTTAGAGAGGTATATAAAAACATGAGAGGCATAGATAAAGTGACTGGCACAGACCTAGAGGAGTCCAGAACTAGAGGGCATAGATTTAAGGTGAGAGGGGAAAGGTTTAAAGCAGACCTGAGGGTCAATTTCTCACTGCAAAGATGATATGAAATGAGCTGCCAGAGGAAGCTGTAGAGGCGAACATAATGGTGACATTTTAAAGACATTTAGACAGGTACATGGGCAGGAGAGGTATGGATCAAACAAAAGCAAGTGGGACAAGCTCAGCAATAAAATCTGGTTAGTAGATGAGTTGGGTCAAAGAGACTCTAAATTGTTTTTGAATATTTAACAAAAGTAAAATTTTGAAAATATTTCAGATTTAATTTTGCTTTTCCTTTATGCTCCATTCTTTGCTTTTACTCTTAATCTAATATTCTTTTAATCAATATCTTTACTGTTTTTCTGCATCTGACATGGCATTGGATATTCTAATTCTAAATTACTTTTCTTCATTGGTCTTAGTCTTTTCAATTCCTCAATCTTTTGATCTGATTCTCTAACAAAATCCACACATAGTCGTCCAGTTCACCTAGCTCAGACTTGAACATAGATAGACTCCTTCCCTTTGATATTATTAGTTTGTTTTCAATATATTCTATAAAACAATCTACAAACTTAAACATTGAAGGGAAAGTTTAATATTAAAAAGGGACAGATAAAAATTATGTCATAATGGAATGCAAATTACATTTTCTATTATGGCAATATCCATAGTGGATTGCTTGGAATCAACAATAAAATAATAATAAAGTATATTAATCTATCGCATTTCTGTTGCTTTAATTTCAAAACCCAAATAAATTTGTCAAAATAATGAGAATTGGATTTGAGCAATAGGCAATCATATCTTCTTTAATTAACAGTAATATTTTTAACTATAAGGGTAGATATTTAATTTCTGCTGAAGGCATTAACATCGCAGAAAATGAGAGTTATGACTTCCTGCCAATTCATCCAATTATATGTCCCTTGTCCTTTATAACCGAGTTTAAAACTATGTAACTTGTTTTGCTCATCCTGTGTGATAGCATCAGTTAATGTGTATATATATACAGGGCTTTCAATGCCTTACATAATTCCTACACTTTGAGCAGAATTTTACCGAGAATCACTTCCAGCTATTCACATGGGCTTTAAAGATAAGCCTGTGGCAAAGACAATTCAAAATGAAATTGGTCAACTCCTGCTGTACAAAATATTCAATAAAAAATTGACATTCATTTTTGCGATACAATTTCTTTTCTTTTCTTTGCTGGATCTTTATTATGTCATTGGTACATTTTGGGAACCTTTTGGAGCACTTCTGGTAGATTTTTACTTTTGAGTTGGATCTGAACATAGATGTTTGTTATTGTATAAAGTATATATATATATTTTTCACAAAGATGATTAAAACAAGAATACAAATTCTATTAGAGCAAGACAGCAATAAAAGAGGGTCTCTTTAGAAATTTTAATTTGTTTAATTTAGTTTAGAGATACAGCATGCAAACAGGCCCTTCAGACCACCATGTCCATGCAGTGTACACTAGTCAAGTCAAGTCGTCAACTTTATTTGTATAGCACATTTAAACACAACCCACGTTGACCAAAGTGCTGTACATCAGTGCAAGTACTAAAAAAGAACATACAATAGCACATAAACCTAACAACACAGACATAAGAGGACGTGAGAGGACGCTGGCGTTGATTATTCGCCGCTTTTCCGTCAGGATAGTTTGTCTGTTTGTCTGTTTGTTTCTATGTTAATTGTATTTGTAAAGCGCTTTGTGCATGTGTTAAGGCGCTATATAAAATAAATATATTATTATTATTATTATTATAAACAGTTTACAGCGCCCCCTCAAAGGGCCTCAAATGTTAGGGAATAGAAGTAGGTTTTGAGCCTGGACTTAAAGAAGTCGATGGAGGGGGCAGTTTTGATGGGGAGTGGGATGCTGTTCCACAGTCTAGGAGCTGCAACCGCAAAAGCGCGGTCACCCCTGAGCTTAAGCCTAGACAGTAGTAGTCCCAAGTCGGCTGACCTGAGGGACCTGGAGTTTGAGTGGTGGATTAGAAGATTTTTGATATAGGAGGGGGGGGCAAGCCCATTTAGGGCTTTGTATGCAAATGGGAGGAGCTTGAAATCGATTCTGTACCGTACTGGGATCCAGTGGAGAGAGTTCTATCCTACATACTAGGGACAATTTACATAAGCCAATTAACCTACAATCGTGCACATCTTTGGAATGTGGGAAGAAACCAGAGTACCCGGAGAAAACCCACATTTTCACGTAGCCCAACAATCTATTTATCTCAGTCTAGGTTATATCTTCCCTTTTCTGACCTTAGCCTCCCTCTTCACTTCATATAATTTCTTCTATGGCCACAAAACTATTTTTTTCACTGTATCTTGATGCCATGACAATAATAAACCAATACCAATAAAGCGTTATATGCCTTATTTTCATCCATTCTCATAACCTATCCATTTCCCATTGCAGATACTTAGTGTGCTTACAACTTACATTCCACATCATTTTTCATTGTCAGCAAACAGTCAGTCCCTTATCTAAATAGCTGATGTCACAGCACTGATCCTTTCTGAATACATTTCTATTAAGCAGTAATTTATGACTGCACTTTGGCACATGCTGAAAGCCTTCAAGTTTGTTCTGAAGCCTTTCATTATTAATTACAGTATCTAGACTATAGCTACAAATGGAAAGATTGATAGTTATGTGATTCCTTTCATGTTCTCTTTGGTTGTCCCAAATCATCTTGAAGTCATCTTTGGAAGTTGGATCACTATGAGCATAGGAAAAGGTGCATTCAATTTGTGAAAAGGTAGTACCTACAAACAGACTTGTAATATGGATCAGACAATTTGTTTTAGTGATGTTGAGTATGAGATAATGTTTTTAGGCCACAGGGAACAACTTCCCTGTTCTTCATAAAACAAATGCAATAAGATGGGCATATAGCACTCGCTTAGTTGGGTCATCATGGACTAGTTGGGCCGAAAGGCCTGTTTCCGCGCTGTAAGATCTATGAGCTCATTATTGTTCATGTTAGAGACCCAAAATACCTTTAGTTCTATATCTTATCTAAAAGATTGCAAGTCCAATACCACTGCACTGGAATGACAATCTGGTTACTTCCATTAAAGTCAGAAATTTATGAAAGGTCCTTCACTGGAGGATTTCCTCAACCTCAGCACTAGTATTATCCTTAAAACATTTCCTGTTAATGAGTTCATAAAGTCATAGAGTCATACAGCGTGGAAACACACCCTTTGTTCCAATTTGCCCACGCCACCAACATGTCCCATCAACACCTCCAAACTAACTGTGCTTGATCCATAACTCTCCAAACCTATCCTATCCATATATCTGTCCAACTGTCTGTTAAATAATATGATAGTACCTGCCTCAACTATATCATCCAGCAGTTCATTCTACATACCCACCACCCTTTGTGTAAAAAAAGTTACCCCTCAGGTTCCTATTAAATCTTTCCCCCCTCACCTTAAACCAATGTTCTCTGATTTTGATTCCCTTGCTCTGGGTAAAAGACTGTGCATTTACCCAATCTATCCCTCTCATGATTAACTGGGGTTAAATTATGAACTTCAAAAAAGTTGTTGGCTGGAGCTTGTCTGATTGCATCAAATTTGTAGAATTGAAATGTGATAATTAAGTGTTGCAGCACATCCATTTTCAAAGGAAAAATGTGAGATTAGAGAGAAAGCAAAAATAAATGACCTAAAAAATTGTAAATTGAATTCAAAGCACTAAAGAAGGTTGATGATGAGTAATAAGTTTTGACAAAATACTAAACTGAATTCTGAGAGTTCACCTACTGTGTCTCTGAGTTTTTTAATGACACTGTGAGATACAACACTAGAACAGCTGAAGCATGAAAACTATTTTTATTAAATGAGTATCAAAAT
The DNA here is from genome assembly GCF_053455715.1 of Rhinoraja longicauda. NCBI lineage: Eukaryota > Metazoa > Chordata > Chondrichthyes > Rajiformes > Arhynchobatidae > Rhinoraja > Rhinoraja longicauda. The sequence continues at coordinate 38,923,393 of NC_135954.1, read as the reverse complement.
AATTGTGGATGCTGGTAATCTGAAATAATACCAGAACAAAGATGGGAATCCTCAGCAGGCATGAAACAAAGTACAGGCTATTACTTTTAACAATTTAACTATCTCTTGGTTTTTACAACTCCAACATTATTTGTAATTTTATGCTTGATGAATAGTTTACTAGCACTTTCAAAATACTGTATCAGATGCTTTTTCCTGTAATGTAGGCTCAAAGCTGATATAATTAAGAATAAAAAATTGCTAAGAGTCAACAGCAGGCTGATGGTCAGGCGATTCACAGGTTAACACTAAAATGGAGAAGAGAAACATTTCAGAAGCATTTCAAAAAGGTGGAGATAAATTTGAATTGAAAATTTTTCAAAAGAGTGAAGGAAAGTAAACATATCTGTGTGCAGATATCCAAGTGAGGAAAGAAGATGACATTACACGTAGACACAAATTGCTGGAGTAACTCAGCAGGTCAGGTAGCATCTCTGGAGAGAAGGAATGGGTGACGTTTCGGGTCGGGACCCTTCAGACTGATGTCAGGGGGGAATTTACACGTGACATTACACGTGTTATACAGGTAAAATATATGCACAATAACCAATGACCATCTCCAAGAAGAAAGGGTCTAATCACCTGCTCTTGATTGCCAATATTATTACTGTCGCTGAGTCCCCACTATGAACTCAATTGGATAGTTCTCATAAATACTTTTGCTACAGATCCAGGTTAGCGATTAGGTGCCCCATGGTGAGTGACTCACTCCTGACATCCCAATACCATTCTGTATCTACAGGAGCATGATGGCATACTCTCTGCAAGATTAAATACAGTTTAGCACCAATTCAGAAGCTTGACGCCAGGATTAATCCACACTTGGAAAGGCCAGAGATTGATCAGGAATAATTAGCATGGATTTGTTGGTGAAAGATACTGTGTGACTTATGTATTTGTATTTTGGAAGATGTAACTACATATGTTGATGTGACCATGCAGTTGAATATGGTTTACATGTACTGCAGTAAGATCTTTGACAAAGTCCCACATATAAGGATGGTTTAAAAGATTTGAGACCGTAGGATCGTATGTAAGTTAGGAAACGAAGGGAGATGGTGCAGATTGTTGCTGTGATTGGAAGCTTATGACAGTAGTTATTAATGCTGGGATCTTTGCTGTTATTTATACTTAAATAACCTGGATGTGAATGTAGGTGGTATAATTTGCAAGTTTGCAGATGATGTGAAAATTGGTGGTGTTCAGAATGTGAAAGGTTTTCTTAGGTTATAGATTAGAACTTCTTGGGTTGATCAACTGGTAAATTGAACAGAGCAATGGTAAATGGGATTTAATCCTGATAATTGAGGGGTGTGCAATCCAGTAAGTGAAGGACATGCATAATGAATGGTAGGTCCAAATGAGAATATTGAGGAATAAAGTCTGCAAGTCCAAAGATCCTTAAAGGAGGCAATACGAAAAGAAAGGATTGGGAAGAAGCATATGGGATGCTTATCTTCATCAGATAGGCATAGCATATAAGAGCAGGGAAGGTCAAATTCAAGGAATTGCACCAATTATAATATAATTGACTAGGCTTGTATACACTGGAATTTAGAAGGATGAGAGGGGATCTTATTAAAACATATACGATTATTAAGGGATTGGACACGTTAGAGGCAGGAAACATGCTCCCAATGTTGGGGGAGTCCAGAACCAGGGGCCACATTTTAAGAATAAGGGGTAGGCCATTTAGAACGGAGATGAGGAAAAACTTTTTCAATCAGAGAGTTGTAAATCTGTGGAATTCTCTGCCTCAGAAGGCAGTGGAGGCCAATTCTCTGGTTGCTTTCAAGAGAGAGCTAGATGGAGCTCTTAAAGATAGCGGAGTCAGGGAGTATGGGGAGAAGGCAGGAACGGGGTACTGATTGAAAATGATCAGCCATGATCACATTGAATGGTGGCGCTGGCTCGAAGGGCCAAATGGCCTCCTCCTGCATCTATTGTCTATTGTCTATAATCGCAGCAATATATAATGAATATCTTCAGGTAAATATTTAAATTCTCATTAGCCATAGAGATGTACTCCTAATTTTGTTTGTTTGATTGACTCTTTTCTCCAATTGCCTTTGCAGGTGTTGTTCACCTTGCTTCCAGTCGTTCACGTGTACGCCATTAGTGCCACCGCACCTCCCGATCCGAAGAAACAGCAAGGGGCGATGTATTTGTGTCCCGTGTACAAGAAGCCCAGGAGAACTGACTTGACATACATCTTCTCTCTGTATCTGAAAACCGTCCAGAATCCCGATCATTGGACCCTGCGCGGTGTGGCCTTACTCTGTGACTCCAAGTAAACACAAAATGAGAAAGCAAGTTTGCATTGCATAAAGTGCATTCAAGCGTTGAGCTTACTGCAACGTTAAATTAAGTTCTAAAAATGTGTTTATTACATTGCACAGTTTCGTAATGTAAATGCAAGATTCTGGAAGATGTTTTCCATGCTGTTTCTCTAAAACTAAAAAGAAACTAAAACAAAAAAAAAGCCTTATAAAGTTTAGCATTTATTCTTGGGGGAATAGAGGATTACTTCAATCTCTTTTAACAGCCTACCAGATAACTCTGTCATAGATATGATTAGTGAACAGGAAGCCTGGATCACAAAATTGCACAACACACAATAGATTTTCCATCTCTTGAATCCCTCCAGCAGTTTGTTTTCTGCTCATGATTCCAGCATCTGAATATTATCACGTCTCCATAGAAAATAGGTGCAGGAGTAGGCCATTCGGCCCTTCGAGCCTGTACCGCCATTCAATATGATCGTGGCTGATCATTCAACTCAGTATCCCGTTCCTGCCTTCTCTCCATACCCCCTGATCCCTTTAGCCACAAGGGCCACATCTAACTCCCTCTTAAATATAGCCAATGAACTGGCCTCAACTACCTTCTGTGGCAGAGAATTCCACAGATTCACTACTCTCTGTGTGAAAAAAAAGTTCTCATCTCGGTCCTAAAAGACTTCCCCCTTATCCTTAAACTGTGACTCCTTGTTCTGGACTTCCCCAACATCGGGAACAATCTTCCCGCATCCAGCCTGTCCAACCCCTTAAGAATTTTGTAAGTTTCTATAAGATCCCCCCTCAATCTTCTAAATTCCAGCGAGTACAAGCCGAGTCTATCCAGTCTTTCTTCATATGAAAGTCCGGCCATCCCAGGAATCAATCTGGTGAACCTTCTCTGTACTCTCTCTATGGCAAGAATGTCTTTCCTCAGATTAGGGACCATTTTAATGCTCCACTGCAAAATCTCCACAGAATAAGCTCACTTTGAAGAAGTTCTCCTCTCTCTGACAGGGATCACATGCGACACTCTGCTGTGATTCCTACTACCTCCCGGCTCTTCGACAGTGTTATTAGTCTGAAGAAGGGTCCCGAAACAAAACATCATCTTTCCATTTCCCTCCGCAGGTGCTGCCTGACCCACTGAGTTTGTCCAGCAGTTTGTTTTTTTCTTCCTCGTTGCTCTCTCTAAATACTCCGCTCTAGCATTATAGGCATACCTTCACTTGAAGAACAGCAGTGCAAGAAGACCATTCCCCACCACATTCCCAGAGGCAATTAAAGGTGGGCTGTAAATGCTGCCTAGTGACGCTCATGCCCCATTAATAAAAATTCACAAGAATATCTTTTTCTATTAATATTTTAAAGAGTTCATTTACTTCTTAAAGAATCCTTAATGCTTCCTATTAGGAACTGTTCATTTAAGCAAAGCTCATCTCTTTTTTGATTAATCATTACTTTTTCATAGTTCAAGTATTAAAAAAATTAAGCTTGATAATATTAAGGTGTTTGATTTTCATGTAATTAATGTGTTTACTGCAGACATTATACAATAGTTGGCAAAACATATCTTGAATAAAATACTTGAGCCTAAAAATAAGAATATTGTTTTCATCTGTTTTACATTCATTTAATTGAAAATTGTTCAGATCAGAGCCCAATTTTTCACGTAAAACTTTCAAGATAAAACTATTACATTGGGCCTATATATTGTATATTTCAAATTTATCAGTAAATGGTTACCAACTGTTCTAAATTTGGAAAAGGAACAGTAACAAAGGTTAGGTTAACACATGGTTGTAATTTTGTAGGAGAATAGGAGAGAACAGATAGGGAATAAAGACACAAAATACTGGTGTAACTCAGCGGGACAGGCAGCATCTCTGGATAGAAGGAATGGGTGACTTTTCGGATCCAGACCCTTCTTCAGACTGAGAGTCAGGGGAGAGGGAGACTTTGATAAAGAATGTAAGGTTTGAAAACAAGACATCAGAGGGGATGAAAATCAAGGAAAATGTAGAAAATATCATTGTTAGCGGTGGAAGGTGACAACGAAGCATACAAAGATAACAATTTTAATCATAGAATCATAGAAACATAAAAAGAATAGGTGCAGGAGTAGGCCATTTGGCCCTTCGAGCCAGCACCGCCATTCAACATGATCATGACTGATCATCCAAAATCAGTACCCCCTTCCTGCTTTTTCCCCATATCCCTTGATTCCTTTAGCCCTGAGAGCTAAATCTAACTCTCTCTTGAAAACATCCAGTGAATTGGCCTCCATTGACTTCTGTGGCAGAGAATTCCACAGATACTCAACTCTCTGGGTGAAAAAATGTTTCCTCATCTCAGTCCTAAATGGTCTACCCCTTATTCTTAAACTCTAATCCCTGGTTCTGGAATCCCCCAACATTGGGAACATTTTTCCTGCATCTAGTCTATTCAATCCTTTAAAAACTTTATATGTTTCTATAAGATCCCCCCCCCTCATCCTAAATTCCAGTGAATACAAGCCCAATCAACCCATTCTTTCATCATATGCCAGTCCCGCCATCTCGGGAATTAACTTGGTGAACCCACACTGCACTCACTCAATAGCAATAATGTCCTTCTTCAAATTAGGAGACCAAAATTGCACACAATACTCCAGGTGCGGTCTCACCAGGGCCCTGTAGGAAGAAAGATTCTAAGGGGAGTAGGAGGCAACCGTGGCTGACAAGGGAAGTTAGGGATGGAATAAAACTAAAAGAAAAGATGTATAACACAGCAAAGAGTAGCCGGAAGCCAGAGGATTGGGAAACTTTCATATGATAACAGAAGGTAACAAAATGGGCAATACGGGCTGAAAAGATGAAGTGCGACGGGAAGCTGGCCAAGAATATAAAGAAGGACAGTAAAAGCTTCTTTAGATATGTTAAGAAAAAAAGAGTAGCAAAGTCAAATGTGGGTCCCTTGAAGGCAGACACGGGTGAAATTAATATGGGTAACAAGGAAATGGCAGAAGAGTTGAACAGGTACATCAGATCTGTCTTCACTACGGAAGACACAAACAATCTCCCAGATGTACTGGAGGACAGAGGATCTAGGGGGGGTAGAGGAACTGAAAGAAATTTTCATGAGGCGAGAAATAATATTGGGTAGACTAATGGGACTGAAGGATGATAAATCCCCTGGGCCTGATGCTCTGCATCCCAGGGTCCTCAGGGAGGTGGCGCTAGAAATAGTGGACGCATTGGTGATCATTTTCCATTGTTCAATAGATTCAGGATCAGTTCCTGAGGATTGGAGGATAGCTAATGTTATCCCACATTTCAAGAAAGGAGCGAGAGAGAAAACGGGGAATTACAAACCAGTTAGCCTGACTTCGGTGGTGGGAAAGATGATGGAGTCAATTATTAAAGAGGTAATAACGGTGCATTTGGATAGCAGTAAAAGGATAAGTCCAAGTCAGCATGGATTTATGAAAGGGAAATCATGCTTGACTAATCTTCTGGAATTTTTTGAGGATGTGACAAGTAAAATAGATGAAGGGGAGCCAGTGGATGTAGTGTATCTAGACTTTCAGAAAGCCTTTGATAAGGTCCCGCACAGGAGATTGGTGACTAAAATTAGAGCACATGGTATTGGGGGTAGGGTGTTGACATTGATAGAAAATTGGTTGGCAGACAGGAAGCAAAGAGTAGGAGCAAACGGGTCCTTTTCAGAAAAGCAGGCAGTGGCGAGTGGAGTGCCGCAAGGCTCGGTGTTGGGGCCACAACTGTTTAGCATATATATTAATGATTTGGAAGTGGGAATTAGAAGCAACACTAGCAAGTTTGCGGATGACGCAAAGCTGGGTGGCAGTGTAAACTGTGAAGAGGATGTTAGGAGGTTGCAGGGTGACCTGGACAGGTTGAGTGAATGGGCAGATGCATGGCTGATGCAGTATAATATAGATAAATGTGAGGTTATCCACTTTGGCGGCAAAAACAAGGAGGCGGATTATTATCTCAATGGTGTTAGGTTAGGTAAGGGGGAGGTGCAGCGAGATCTGGGTGTCCTTGTACACCAGTCACTGATAGTTGGCGTGCAGGTACAGCAGGCAGTGAAGAAAGCTAATGGAATGTTGGCCTTCATAACAAGAGGATTTCAGTATAGGAGTAAAGAGGTTCTTCTGCAGTTGTAAGTCCACATCGGGAGTATTGTGTACAGTTTTGGTTTCCTAATTTGAGGAAGGACATCCTTGTAATTGAGGCAGTGCAGCATAGTTTCACGAGATTGATCCCTGGGATGGCAGGACTGACATATGAGGAAAGATTGAAAAGACTAGGCTTGTATTCATTGGAGTTTAGAAGGATGAGAGGGAATCTTATAGAAACATATAAAATTATAAAAGGACTGGACAAGCTAGATGCAGGAAAAATGTTCCCAATGTTGGGCGACTCCAGAACCAGGGGCCACAGTCTTAGAATAAAGGGGAGGCCATTTAAAACTGAGGTGAGAAGAAATCTTTTTCACCCAGAGAGTTGTGAATTTGTGGAATTCTCTGCCACAGAGGGCAGTGGAAGCCAAATCACTGGATGGATTTAAGAGAGAGTTGGATAAAGCTCTAGGGGCTAGTGGAATCAAGGGATATGGGGAGAAGGCGGGCACGGGTTATTGATTGGAGACAATCAGCCGTGATCACAATGAATGGCGGTGCTGGCTCGAAGGGCCGAATGGCCTCCTCCTGCACCTATTTTCTATGTTTCTATACAACTGCAGTAGGACCACCTTGCTCCTTAACTCAAATCCTCTCACAATGAAGGCCAACATGCCATTAGCTTTCTTCACTGCCTGCTGTACCTGCATGCTTACTTTCAGTGACACCCAGGTCTCGTTGCACCACCCCTTTTCCTAATCTGACACCATTCAGATAATAGTCACAAAATGCTGAAGGGTCTTGACCCGAAACATCACCCATTCCTTCTCTCCAGAGATGCTGCCTGTCCCATTGTGTTACTCCAGCTTTATGTGTCTATCTTCAGTTTAAACTAACATCTGCAGTTCCTTCTTACACCATTCAGATAATAATCTGCCTTCTTGTTCTTGCCACCAAAGTGGATAACCTCACATTTATCCACATTCTACTGCATCTGCCATGCATCTGCCCACTCACCCAACCTATCCAAGTCACCCTGCAGCCTCATAGCATCCTCCTCGCAGCTCACAGTGCCACCTAGCTTTGTGTCATCCGCAAACTTGGAGATGTCACATTTAATTCCCTCGTCTAAATCATTAATATATATTGTAAATAACTGGGGTCCCAGCACCGAGCCTTGCGGTACCCCACTAGTTATTGCCTGCCATTCTGAAAAAGACCCATTAATTCCTACTCTTTGCTTCCTGTCTGCCAACCGGTTCTCCATCCATGTCAATACCCTACCCCTCCAATACCATGTGCTCTAATTTTGCACACTAATCCCTTGTGTGGGACTTTGTCAAGGGCTTTTTGAAAGTCCGGATACACCACATCCACTGGCTCTCCCTTATCCATTCTATATTATTACATCCTCAAAAAATTCCAGAAGATTAGTCAAGCATGATTTCCCATTCATAAATCCATGCTGACTTTGACCAATCCTGTCACTGCTTTCCAAATGCGCTGCTATAACGTCTTTAACAATCAACTGGTCTATAATTCCCCGTTTTCTCCCTCCCTCCTTTCTTAAAAAAGTGGAGTTACATTGGCTATCCTCCAGTCCACAGGAACTGATCCAGAGTCGAGAGAACATTGGAAAATGATCACCAATGCATCCACAATTTCTAGAGTACTCTGGGATGCAGTTTTATTTTTTCACCAGACAGGGATGAACAATTTTTGGAGTTCATCCATGCGGTCTTTAAATCTTTGCCATTGCATCTGCACCGTCAACCCTTTAAACATAATTTGCCAGTTTATCCTTGCCAATTCCCATCTCATACCTTCAAAGTCTCCTTTCTTTTTCAGGACATTAGTCTCTGAATTAACCGTGTCACTCTCCATCCTAATGTAGAATTTCACCATATTATGGTCACTGTTGCCCAAGGGGCTCTGCACAACAAGATTGCTAACTAATCCCTCATTACACAATACCCAGTCTAGGATGGCCTGCCCTCTAGTCGGTTCTTCTACATATTGGTTTAAAAAACCATCCCGTATACATTCCAGGAAATCCTCCTCCTCAGCGCTGCTACCAATTTGGTAGGCCCAATCTATATGTACAATGATGACTGCTGTGCCTTTGCTACACACATCTCTAATTTCATGCTTGATGCTATCCCCAACTTCGCTATTGCTGTTTGGTGGTCTCCAACAGTTTTCTGCCCTTGGCTATTTCGCAGTTCTACCCATACCAATTCTACAGCATCCAAGCTAATGTCTTTCCTGGCTATTGCATTAATCTCCTCTTTAACCAGCAATGCCTCCCCACCTCCTCTTCCTTTCTGTGTATCCTTCCTGAATATCGAATACCCCTGCATGTTTCGCTCCCAGTCTTGGTCACCCTGGAGCCATATCTCCGTAATTCCAACTATATCATATTCCTTAACTACTAACTGCACATTCAATTCATCCACCTTATTATGAATACTTCTTGCATTAAGGCACAAAGCTTTCAGGTTTGTTTTTCTTAACTCCCATCTATTCTTTACTCATTCATATGTTTCCCTTGGAGCATATAAATGCTGGTCAACTCAAGGACCTGTCCCACTTAGGCGATTTTAAGGCGACTGCCGGTGACTAGTCTGTCGCCGACAGTTCGCCGGGATGTCGTGGGCATGATCGTGAGGAGTCTTCCAAAAATCGCAGTGGATCTCAGCGCATCGCTGAGAAATCACCCGGTTTGAAATTTCTCGGCAACAGCTGGCTTGTCGGCAGGTATTGTTGCTTATTGCGGGCGCTGTCGCATGCAGTCCCCAGATTTGATAGCTTCTCTTAGATGCATTTAGAAGCACATAATATTAAAATAAGTAAAGTCATTTCAAAATACCATAAAATGCTTGTGTTTAACCAATTTATTTACCGTCAGGACATTTGACAGGTAGATTGGAGGCGACAGTTTGACTGTCAGGTAAGCGTGGGAATTTTTGCGATGTTTATGGCCATCAGCCATTACATTTAAAGTGGGCTCCCAACCCAGATATGCAACCCAGTAACCAGATATGCATCTCCCGTACATTTTCAAAGAATCCCCACACATTTTTCACAAAAATCCACTTAACCACTTAAAAAAAATAATTTTTTAATACTGCTATTAGTAAACTGGAAATAAATCCAGTTTATGCCTTGTTACAGTGAAGCTTGGTTCTTAAGTAACCCATACAAGATATTACAGTTCAAAACTCTCAAGTACTTACCGACTTGTCAGTGATTTCAGCGAAAATTAGGACGCCAGAGAAGCATTGACAGCGTGGGAATTTCGCGATGTTTCCGAAGACGCTGTAAGTCTCGACCTGACTCGGCATTGTCGTGGTCATTGTCGTCGGATAAAAGAAAAATTTGCTGATCTGCGACGACTTTGACAGTCGCTGGCAGTTGCCAAAAGAATTGCCTAAGTGGGACAGGCCCTTTAGGATTCCACACATTCCCCATACTAATTAATGTCTCCCTGGATAATGTTTTATCATGATTTTCTTATTAGGTTTCTGAGTAGCTATTGCATGTCAGTGGTCCCTACTTTTGATCCTATTTGTGAATTAATGCAACTTCTTTGTGCATACTATATGAAGCAATCTTGCAATTTAAAGATGTCATCCTATCATCCTTTAGTTTAGAGACATAGTTTAGAGATACAGGGCGGAAACAGGCCCTTTCTGCCCACTGCGTCCGTGCCGCCCAGTGATCCCCGCACACTAACACTAACCTACACCCACTAGGGACAATTTTTACATTTACCCAGCCAATTAACCTACATACCTGTACGTCTTTGGAGTGTGGGAGGAAACCGAAGATCTCGGAGAAAACCCACGCAGGTCACGGGGAGAACGTACAAACTCCGTACAGACAGCACCCGTAGTCAGGATCGAACCCGGGTCTCCGGTGCCGCATTCGCTGTAAGGCAGCAACTCTACCGCTGCGCCACCGTGACTGCCCCTTTGAGCCTCACTTTTCTTGGAGAAAGCCCCAATCTGTTCAATCCTTTCAGTATCATTTTAGCAACTCTTTCTGCACTTATGAAAACCAGAATTACATGCACCACTTTCTTTACAGTCCATACCAAGGGTTGGTTTAACGTAATTTATTTATTTTCATTTCATCCCTGAAAAAAAATGAATACATGGATTTTGTTTAAGTTACCTTATCAAGTTGCATCAATGCTTTTAATGATTTGTATTTCTCTATCCAATATAATTTCCCAGGAATATTTTGCTTCTGTATTCTTTCTCATGAAATGTACTATTTAAACATTATACTTCATTTACTAAATTAGCCCCACGAGATTAAAGAATAGTAGCAATAATTTGGAACAAATCAAAACAAGGGGTGAATGAACTTTGACCTCGTGGTTTTGTCATGCAGGACAATGTTTTATGCACTACATGAGTACATTTTATTTAAAACCAGAACATTGAATTCGATCAGGTTCCCTAGAAACTTACATGGGATGTTCAGTGCAAATCCTTTGCACAAATGTTGCTGTCTTTGCACAGTGTTATCAGTTGGTATACAACCCACAAATGAATCCAGAGACAAAATTAATCTGTGCAAACAGTACTAGATGCCATGGGCTTTGAACACTGAGGCATGTCTCAAACAGAGACTTGAGACACACCCCAGTTCATGTAAAGGATCCAGCCATAATTGGGCCTTTGGTGAGAACAAGACGGGGAAACTGAAGTGAGATTCTTTTTAAGAAAACTTCTATTTACACTTGTGTAAGAAGGAACTGCAGATGCTGGTTTAAACCGAAGACAGACACAAAAGGCTGGAGTAACTCAGCGGGACAGGCAGCATCTCCGGAGAGAAGGAATAGGTGACGTTCCAGGTCGAGACCCTTCTTCAGACTTCGACCTGAAACGTCACCCATTCCTTCTCTCCAGAGATGCTGCCTGACCCGCTGAGTTACTCCAGCCTTTTGTGTCTATCTTCTTTTTACACTTGTCAAACTTAATGATGATCCCTATCTCAAATCTCTTGGACAATATCCTTAAGGTCCCTTGAATTTCTCCATGGCTCCCTCTCCAATCATTTACCCTGCCCCGATTGACCATTTTCTCTTCCCTTCCATCTCCCCAATCCAACAGATATATACTTACCATTCTCATCATCATATTACCGTATCTGTCCAGCTGCCCAATCTACACCCCGATCATCACCACCAACCTCATCTCATTTAACTAATTGAGCATCTCCTTCCACTCCCCAAACTCAATCTGTTGCCCAGGCATTTTGTAGCTTACGACCCAATGGTATGAACATTGAATTCTCCAATTTTAGGTCATTTAATCCACAAACAATCCCCTCCCCCCCCCACTCATTTCTCCCCCAAGATCCCCCCCCCCCCAAATCTTGGCTGACCATGCACCAGGTTCTCCCCTCCACCTCCGCCTGCATTCCATCCACTGGCTACACAATTTGCAAATTTTCTACCCCCGCGGTTCACAATTTGTAACACTTTAACCTTTCAGGCTCACGCCTGTCTTTTCACCTCTGGCCTTGGTCCAACAATCTACCTGCCAAAAAATAACCCCTCATCCGTGTTGATCTATTACTGCCCATGCTCTGTCCTGCCGCTCGTCTTTTCCAGCATTGTTTCATGCTCTTCCTGCAAGAAGGGTCCTGGCTCGAAATGTCACCTATCCCTGTTTTCCAAAGATGCTGCTTGACCCGCTGAGTTACTCCAGCATTTTGTGTCTTTGTTTGATATAAATCAGCATATGCAGTTTCTTGCAATTGTATTATGTTTTGTGAAAGGCCCGCTGCGGACCTTTCAACTTCAACAGCCTGACCGCGGGAGAAGACGCCAGGGGAAGAGAAAAGACATTCTGGCCTTCCATCACAGTGAGGAGGGGACTGGAGGAGACTCACTGTGATGGATGTTTCTTTTTTTTGTTTTGTGTTGGTTTGTGATTGTGTGTGAAATTGTTTATTTTTATTGCTCTATTGCTGGACTGTGGGTGACCTTTCATTTCACTGCACATCTTGTATGTGTAAGTGACAAATAGACTTGACTATGCTTGTGCATGGTGTGCAGTGAGCACCATGTCTACAGAGTGATTTCGTCTCAGGTGCTTATTTGTTTCATTTAATTTTACCACGTTAACCATCTCTTCCTGTGTTGAGCAAAAATAAAATGTGTTTAGCACATTGTGTGTCAGTTAATAAAGTGAAAAAACAGAGATTAGGAATGAACGATGCATTTTGAGGTTGGGAGGTTGTAACACCGGGGAGTTGATGGACGTTGATTGAGGTCCGGCTGTCCACAATATATCATTGATTTAGATGAAGAGACGATGTGTAATATATCCATGCTTCCTGATGATACAGACTGCAGGGAGGGAGAGTGAGTTGTGAAGAGGAAGAAGGGAGCCGTAAAGGATAAATACACAACCAAACTGAATGGACGAGAATACTAGCTGATAAAAGTATAAGGTGGAAAAATGTGAAGTTATCCACTTTGATTGGAGAAACAAATAAAATTATTTTTTAAATGATAAAGGATTGGAAGGTTTAGGGCCAACTCCTGTCCTCAATGTGGTAGAGGTCAGCCCGCCAAGCTACAACAGCATTGCCCTCGTCAGCAGGCTTGATGATGAGGATGGGATTGATGTGGAGTGAGTGGAGGGCTGCTTGTTCTGTGTGAGTTGGATTGGGGTGGGGTGAGAGGAGAGGTCGAGATGGTCAATGACGACGCTGCAGTTGAAGATGAAATGGTTGGGAGAGGGTAGAAGGCTGAAGGGGTGTCCATGAGAAAGAGGACTGTTGCGATGGGGAAAAGGGTTATCAGCGGAGGGCAATGACTCCTTGCCAAAGAAATAGGCACAGAGGTGACGAAAGAAGAGCTTCTCTCTCTTTTGAGGTGCTGATTATCATATATCATATATATACAGCCGGAAACAGGCCTTTTCGGCCCTCCAAGTCCGTGCCGCCCAGCGATCCCCGCACATTAACACTATCCTACACCCACTAGGGACAATTTTTACATTTACCCAGCCAATTAACCTACATACCTGTACGTCTTTGGAGTGTGGGAGGAAACCAAAGATCTCGGAGAAAACCCACGCAGGTCACGGGGAGAACGTACAAACTCCTTACAGTGCAGCACCCGTAGTCAGGATCGAACCTGAGTCTCCGGCGCTGCATTCGCTGTAAAGCAGCAACTCTACCGCTGCGCTACCATGCCGCCTAAGGAAAGATGAGGCCTCTGCTGAAGTCAGAGTGCTCACCATCCAAGAGGGGATGGTAAAGAAGGATGGTGAAGACACATCAGGTGTCAGAGCTGGAGTCAGACGGGGATCCGAGGAGGACAGGGAGGAGGCTTGGGTTCGTACTGAGGTGGGAGGAGGAGGCACAGAGGAGAGAGGGGAGTGCTGGGTGGTGTCATAGGAGCATGAGGGGAGGGAGTGGTGTGGACAGTGGCAGGTGAAGGGTAGCGGGACTCAGTGCTTTTGGCATCAAGTTAAGATGCTGACATGCTTTCTTGATCACTGCATCATTGTGGAAGGACCAGGTTAGATTGCTGGTGATATGGTGCTTGAAACGTGATGCTGTCGACAAACTCTATAGCAGCTCCACTGGTGAGGACAGGTTGTGTTCCTGACCAAATCGCCTTTACCTCATTGCAGACATTGTGTCTGGGACAGTTGTGCTACAATGCTGAGAACCATATTCTGTGCTCTGCATCTTTCCCTTTGCACAGTGGCGCAGTGGTAGAGTTGCTGCCTTACAGCGAATGCAGCGCCGGAGACTCAGGTTCGATCCTGACTACGGGCGCCGTCTGTATGGAGTTTGTACGTTCTCCCCGTGACCTGCGTGGGTTTTCTCCGAGATCTTCGGTTTCCTCCCACACTCCAAAGACGTACAGGTATGTAGGTTAATTGGCTGGACAAATGTAAAAAAAAATTTAAAAAAATTGTCCCTAGTGGGTGTAGGATAGTGTTAATGTGCGGGGATCGCTGGGCGGCACGGACCCGGTGGGCCGAAGGGCCTGTTTCCGCGCTGTATCTCTAAAACTAAATCTAAAAAGATCTACCTCTTGCACTTGAGTTTGGTTTGATTGTAGTTATGTATAGTATTATCCGATATCTCGATAGTATGCCAAACAAAACATGCCACCGTACCTTGGTACACGTGACAATAATAAACCTTAACTTAAATCTCCAAATAACTTCAGAACTGTTACATTTGATTTTATTGCTGTTGTACTGCTGGCAAATGTCACCAGAGAATGGCATCAAGTAAGAATTTAATTTTTCTGTTTAGGTTCACATAATAATAATAATAATAATGCATTACATTTATATAGCGCTTTTCAAACACTCAAAGACGCTTTACAGGGATTTCTAGAACATAGAGAAGTGAATAAATAGATAAATAAGTAAACAAACAGAGAAAGGAGACAGAAGGTGAGGTGACCTTCAGTGGTTGAAGGCAGTGCTGAAGAGGTGAGACTTCAGTTATGTTTTGAATGTGGTGAGTGTGGAGGAGTCTCTGACGGTTTGGGGTAGTGAGTTCCATAGGGTGGGAGCAGCGATGGAGAAAGCCCTGTCCCCCCAGGATCTGAGTTTGGTCCGGATGGGGGGGGGACAGGAGATTGGCAGCAGCAGAGCGGAGGGTGCAGGTGGGAGTGTGCCTGTGGAGGAGGTCAGTCAGGTAAGATGGGGCCAGGTTATGGAGGGCTTTGTAGGTCATGAGGAGGATTTTGTACTGGATTCTCTGGGGGATGGGGAGCCAGTGGAGTTTGTAAAGGACGGGGGTGATATGGTCACGGATCGGGGAGTGGGTGAGTAGACGGGCAGCGGAGTTTTGAATGTATTGAAGTTTACTGATGATTTTTATGACAATGAAACACTCTTGACTCTTGACCCTTGACACTTGAATCTATTTAGCACCACTGGCTCTGCTCAACATGATCTGCTTATTCTATGTTCACCCAGCAGGTGTCAGTGAAGCTTGCTTCCATCCCAATTCAGTCATTGGCACAACTTGTGTTACAAGACTGCAAGCACGTGCATCATTCACCGTATTTAAACCAATCTGGCACCGAAATGTGAAAGGGCTGTGATGTTGCTGAATTCTGCAATCATTGATTTTCCTTGCAGTGAGTTCATGAAGTTGGGATTTCATTACTTCATGGACTGTGTGTGTTACAGAGCACCATAGAAAAGGGTGGTTTATTCTGCTTCTTCCGAGCTTGTATGTCTGCCATGCAGGCTGTGCAAACTTAGATGTCAGGGGAAAGAAACTTGCAACTTAATATGCTTTAAATGGTAAACTCATTCTCTGTGTGATACTTCGGATGATTCCATTTTCTGCAATTGGAATCTGTTGAGTGTAGCATGTTAATGATATCATCCTTTCCAGGAAATGCCACTGCTCCAAATAGGCATTTGTAATATTGAACGAGATAATAAATTATATATCCGACTATCGGCCTGTTGAGTCCTCTCAATACTCGTGAAGCAAGGTTGCCTCTTATTAACCCACCGAACATGCATTGAACTCACGTCGGGAACGGACGGCCATAAATGCTGGAAATCTGTAGCAAGACAGAGGATGCAATGAGAAATCAATCTGCAACTGGTGAAAGTAGGAAGACAGATTCATGTTCTGGTGAATACATTTTGATGAATAGGTTCCTTTAGAAACATTAACCTGATTCTTTTCTCAGATGTGAACGGATCCACTTACAGATTCCAACATTTTCATTTTCATCTGAGATTGTATTTTAGTTGTAATCTCATATTTCACTTCCACCAAAACACATTTTTACAGATCAGTCTTTTGTATCATTAAATTTTGTTATGCATTTTCAAAGGTTTATATTCTGGCTCTTGTTCCAAACACTAACCGTTGGTGTATATTATTGTTTAATATTGGTTTAAAGAGTAAAGACAAGAGACTGCAGATGCTGGGATGTGTAGCAACTCGGAGAGCAGCTGGAGGAACTCAGTAGGTCAAAGAGCACTTGTGGAAGGAAATGGACAAATGACTTTTTGGGTTGAGATCCTTAATTTTAACCCAGATCGTCAACTTTTTCCTCCACAGACACTTCCTGGCCTGCTGAATTCCTTCGTGTTTTTTTTGGTTTAGAGAGGGCATTAATTTACACAGTTCGATCCCTGGCTTCTGGCTTCACATTTTGTGCATCTTCTATCCTTATCTCCTTATCTCACACTTTGTTGTCTTTTGATAGAGTCTTAGGGTCAAAGAACGTGGAAGCAGGCCCTTTGGTTCAACTTGGCCACGCCGACCAACATGCCCCTTCAAAACTAGACCCACTTGCCTACTTTTGGTCCATATCCCTCTAAACCTACCCTCTGCATATACCTGTCTAAATGTTTCTTAAACGTCGTGATACTATCTCTGGCACATCTGGCATTCAAATCCCCTCTGATCAGTAGTCACCCAATCATTTGCCAGACTTTGTCGCACCCCTACTTTTCTTACAACTTTCTTTCCCCTTTCCTCCCTCCCCCCCAACTACAATCAGTCTGACCAAATCCCAATAATTTTTAATGATGTAAGTGCAAAACATGCGAGGTAAAATAATTTACCGGTTTATTTCATCCTTGCAAATAGGCTTCAGTGTCACTTACAGCACATTAACAATAGAATTTGTAAAAGCCTCCTATTTGCATTTCATAGTGATATGATTTCTTGGTGATGTGAAGCCATATCCTAGCTTAACACTTAAATATTTCACACTCTTTAATGAACTTGCATTTCTTGTGGATTTAGCACTTCTCATTAACATTTCATTGTCAGTGCTTGTGAGTATGTATTTGTGAAAGACGTTTCCAAACGAAAGCACTTAGGCACGCATGCTACTTTGTGTGAGGTTTATCAGGTCAGTGCTTGAAGTTTCCCAATGAAACATCGGTGAAGAATGGTTGCTTAATTTAGTCCTTGTGAAAACATGGTTATCTTCAGATGGTTATATTGCCTGCCTAGTAATTCAATTCATCTTCTATAAACCAGCTAATTATAAAGATTACGATACAAGCTAAAATAAAGACCAGTATGTTTTAAAATATCCTGCCATAAGAGAGAATATTTATAGATCTGTGGTGACATATCAGAGCAGTCAATGTGCAAACAAAATCATTTGAATATGCCGCCTGACATTTAATGGCCAAATATTTTAAACGTGTCTTAATCAATTTTACAACACTACCAATTTGACCTTTATTGTAAAAATGAACATTTAGTCTCAAACAAGAACTATTTAATGTAATTGATCAACTAGTTGAAGAAATGGAAGTCGTATTAAAGGATTTGCTCTTCAAATAGTCAAATGAAATGTGAGCTTGATATTGCTCATTATTAATTTTCACCGTGCCTGATGCATCTGGAGCAGTGTCTGGTTGTCACACAGCAGCAAGTAGTCACCTTGCGGATAAGCGTGTCGGGCCCAATCTTTGGGGGATTCCTTGTTCAGTGCAAGCTGAGCTCTTGGCAATGCTTCCCTGGTCAGAAGCTGCCATGTCCACTGCATGGGGAAGAGATAGGGGCCTCATCTTTATTAAGCCCCATTAAAATCTCACAATGAAAATGTTGGAAGAAACTTTACTTTAATATTATTTGAGATGTTTTCATGTTAGGATAGTTTATAAGCTGGAATTTAAAAGCTTAAATGCCATTTAAGTCTTTTGTCTGATCTGTAAGGCTGTAATGGTTCCACCCATTTTTATTTTTAGAGGGAAAATATTAGTTTACGTCTGATGTTTAATTTACCCTGGGTCCTGATCCAAAATGGAAACTGTGTCAAGCCAGTGGCTGTGCTTGCACCTGACCATTACTTGCTCTCGTTCTTGAATATTATGTTTAAAAAAAGCAGCAGGAGGTGAGACGTCAACATTTTCAAGCTAAATAAACTTGATTTATTAATTCAAATTCCATCGTGTTTGTTATCCAAGCCTCAATGTTGAAACGACTAATGGATATGGGAAAAGGCAGGAACAAGGTACCGAAGTGGATGATCAGCCAGGGTCATATTGAATGACAGAGCAGGAATGACGGGCTGAATGGCCTACTCACGCCCCTATTTACCATGTTTCTAAACTATCCTTGGAAGTTTCTTAATGTGTCAATTTTGATTACATTCACGCTATGCTCTTTTTGTGATTCCTTAAATGATCATGCTCTATGTACTTTCCTCCTTCTTCTGACTCAACCATGAGCAACCTGACAGAGAGCAACCAATATACCACCCAAAGTATATGACTTGCTTTAGGATTTATTTATGCATTGACTAAAAATGGATTGCTGATTGTTTTTCCATTTGTTTTTATCCCATTTGTTTCCTTTATTCCCCTCATTCCATAGATGATACATTTCCACGGGTGGGAAGTGGAGTTGGAAACCAGCAATGTGCTATTTTGGGACAAATGTGTCGTTCATTCGACTGCCCCCTTACTTCCTTCTGAGAAGCAACCATATTATTCACAGCAAATTCTGCTAAGGAAGGCATAATTATTTCTAGCTAAGATCCAGTGACACTTGGGTGTAGGTCTTTGGTATTTGCTGCTGAGTTTTCCAACCATGGTATTGAAAATGAGCTGTAATCAATTGCGGTCATATGCACTGCTCTGTATGTTTTAAATGTGATCTTTGATCTGAAGTATCAGTATCAGTCACTCAACCAGTAACATAATCTTTCAGGCCCTGCTGATTCGGTCTAACATGCCAACAAGTGGATTGCTTTAAACTCAATGCCGCTAGCATATACAGCATCAAATAGATGCAAACATTAAGTTTTTTTAAATCTTGCACATCCAGCAATTTAACAGACGAAATAGATGAGAACTGTGGATGTAACTCAGTCCATCACACAGACCAGACTCCCCACAATCAAATCCACCCACACTTCATGCTGCCTCGGAAAGGCAGCCAACATAATCAAAGGTCCCACCCTGTCATTCCTTCTTCTCCTTACTTCTGTTGCGCAGAAAATACAGTAGCTTGAAAGTGTGCACCACCAGGCTCAGGAACAGCTTCTTCCCCTCTGTTATCAGGTTTCTGAACAGTCCACCCATAAGCTAAGAGACTCTCCAATTCACCTCTACCCCATTGTGGGCATTGGACTTTGTCCTTGGAACTGTTGCGCTACAATGCTCTGTAAGCTGTCCGAGGCATGCACACCAAAACAAACATTAGGTGCTGTGGGAAGATTATCAACTCAGTGAAATATGTACTTTGACCAATAGAAAGAGATTGCCATAAGTTTAATTTTGGTTTAGCTTAGAGATACAGGCCCTTCAGCCCACCAAGTCTGCACTGACCAACGATCG
Organism: Rhinoraja longicauda; assembly: GCF_053455715.1. Lineage (NCBI taxonomy): Eukaryota > Metazoa > Chordata > Chondrichthyes > Rajiformes > Arhynchobatidae > Rhinoraja > Rhinoraja longicauda. Next base: position 38,903,624 of record NC_135954.1, on the reverse strand, counting down.
CCTGTTCGCACTAATTCTGGTCTCCCAGTTTTGCATCCTCCACATTCGGGGTAATTTTACAGAACCCAATTGTACGTCTTTGGAATGCGAGTACGAAACCGGAACACATGGAGAGAACACATGCGATCACAGGGAGAACGTAACAAACTCCGTACAGTCAGCACCTGTAGTCGGGATTGAACCCGGGTCCCTTGCATTGTAAGGCAGCAACTCTACCGCTGCACCTCTGTGGATGGTGCTAATGAGTACGTTCCAGGTTGTAGGAGTACAGGACATACTGAAGCTTGATGCAGGCTTTGTGGGGTTGGGTTGCTGCCATCCTCTCTCTCTCTTTTACTCCTACTTCAAAACCCTCCAGAAGACCAATCTCTGCATTTTGTCTCCTCCCCCTACGTCCTGTTGCTACACAATTACTGTTCATCGCAGTTAATTTTGGGCAATTTAATAACTCTGCCTAATTGGCACTGTTGAGCACACCAAGCCAATTAAATTCCTCCATTGTAATTTCCTCACTGCTGCTGTTGAGTGAAAAATCTGACCCTGGGTTTTGATGAATATAATTTGAATCACTCTCAATCTTTAAATTACATTTTGCCGATAATAAAGGGTGAATGATCATTGCAAGCTTTAACATTCTTTTGACCAGTTTCTTAACAAAGACATTAAACCATTTTAACACAAGTGGTGAATTAAAAATCAAAAAAATCGTACAAACATGCTGAGCATCTGCACTTGCCTGGCTGTGCACTTTGCGATTAAGGGATAATTGCAGGAACAGTTATAAACCATGCATTATAATTAAACAATAGACAATAGGTGCTGGAGTAGGCCATTCGGCCCTTCGAGCCAGCACCACCATTCAATGTGATCATGGCTGATCATTCTCAATCAGTAACCCGTTCCTGCCTTCTCCCCATACCCCCTGACTCCGCTATCCTTAAGAGCTCTCTCAAGCTCTCTCTTGAATGCATTCAGAGAATTGGCCTCCACTGCCTTCTGAGGCTGACAGGCTGTCCTGGCTTGTATTTTGTTCACTGAAGGTCTGTACACTGGAGTAGGGGAGTGCATCTTTTATTGCCACTATTGTCAGAATGATACCAAGACCTCTTTGCAAGCTAATGCAAAAAGCCATGACATAATTCTTCCATGAGATAAAGCGGATGTAATTTTTCAGCAATGAAGTTTCCCTAATGTGGCACTAAATAATAAGCATGATATGTCGTAAAAAATATGAACAGAAATGTTTCTGAAGCTTTAACCACATCAAGGAAACAATTGGTTTAAATAAGGTTCTTATTTTTGAAATCTGTCTTTTGACTAATATGACTAGATCAGTCAATTCTGGATTTGCAGACCCAATAAACTTCCTGGCCATGGTGTTCTCTTAGGTTGCCTTTGGTATGAGTGTAGAATTCAGCTTTGTCCTCATCAGCTGTTACAATATTGGCCATTTGATTAGGGGTTGACTAGATAGGAATGGGGCTGATGCTTCTGCTAACTGCAAAGTCATGAACCGAGAATCATAGCCCCAAAATAAAGAGACTGTCCTTCAGGACAGAGTTAAGAAGTAATATCTTCACCAAGGGGGTGGTGAATCTTTGGAATTCACCATGGAATCTTTGGAATTCACCAATCTTTGGAATACACCAGGATTGTGGTGGGCCAGTCACTGGATATTCATATATTCATAACAGAGATTGATGGGTTTTTAGATAATAAGAAAATCAAGAGATATAGGATTATTGGTATTGGTTTATATTGGACGATAAACCAAAACCAATGGAGTTAGCAGGAAAGTGGCGTTAGGTAAGAGACCAGCCACGATCCTATGAAACGCACATACCAAAGGAAGGAAGAGCAGTGTGGCTTTCAGCTACTTTTATTCCATATGCTCTTACATTCCTCCTCCTATGTACCATGATATGAATACAACAGACGCCCAATTCTCAGCTGCATGGTTGGCAAGGATAATCACCTTGTCCCCCTTTAACCGAACGAGCCTCCGTCTCAAATGACAGCATGATTCTATTATCTCTGAACAAGAACGTCAAATCAGACGAATAATGACATAGGTATGAAATAAATGCCTTATTCAAAGCTAGGGAGTCTATTTTTGGTTGTATGACCTCGGTTTATTATTGGCAGAATCTGTTTGCAGCATTCTAGACCAGCTGTCGTTTCTTGGTCACGGGAACAGAAATATCACAGGCAGCAAGCATATAGTCGGAAGGAATGGGAATGTTTGGTCATCATGAATGAATTAGGATCTCTTATTATTGCATTGTCCACAAAGAGCCTACAAATTCATCCCTTGTCCGTGGCACTGTTGGGATATGTCGTGACTTCAGTATGTTGTTCAGTGCCTCTAAAATTAATTCCGTTTAATGGGGGCAGCACAGTGGTGCAGCGGTAGAGTTGCTGCCCTTACAGCGCCAGAGACCTGGGTTTGATCCTGACTATGGGTACTGTCTTTATGGAGTGACCTGCGTGGGTTTTTTCCGGGTGCTCTGGTTTTCCTCGCACACTCCAAAGATGTACAGGTTTGGAGGCTAATTGGCTTGGTAAAATTGTAGATTGTCCCCCGTGTGTGTTTAGGATAGTGTTAGTGTGCGCGGACTCGGTGGGCCGAAGTTTCCGCACTGTATCTCTAAACTAAAGTCAACAGAAAGGATATCTGTGGCCCAGTGTAATACATTGATTGTTAGTACAGTCTATCAACAAAGAAGTGTAGATATACACTATGAATGATCAAGGAAGAGATATTTGCGGTTTTAAAGTGCATTAAGATGGATAAATCCCCAGAGTCTGATCAGGTGCAACATTGGATCTTATAGGAAGAAGTTGCAGAGGCCCTTGCTGAGATGTTTGCATCATCTTTAGCCACAGGTGAAGTTCTGAAGACTGAAGGTGACTAATATTGTACTATTGTTGTTTACAAAGGGCAGCAAGGACAAGCTAGGAAACTAGAGGCCAGTGAGCCTGGGTCAATGGTGGGAAAGTTGTTGGAGGAGATCTTAATGACACGATCTATCAGCATTGGATAGGCAGGGACAGATTAAAAATAGACAGCATGGCTTTGTACATGGGAAATCCTGTCTCACGAATCTGATAGAGATTTTGACGACGTCACCGAGGACAGGGCAGTGGATGTTGTCTAAATGGACTTTAGCAAGACTTTTGACAAGGTCCCCATGGTAGTCTAGTCTGGAACGTTAGATTACATGGAAACCAAGGTGAGCTAACCAATTGGATTCAAAATTGGCTCAGTGAAAGGAATGAAAGGGTAGTTGTAGAGGGTTAGTCTTCTGATTGGAGACCTGTGAGTGCCGTTGGGTGTCATAGGGGTAGGTGCTGGATCCAACGTTGTTTGTCACATGCATTAACATGTATTAACATTAGGTCTTAGGAAGTTTGGCATGTCCCCAACAACGCTCATCAACGTCTACAGATGCACTGTAGGAAGCATTTTATCGGGATGCATTACAGCATGGTTTGGGAACAGCTCCATCCAAAACCACAATAAAATTGCAGAGAATTGTGCCCAGACGTAGCCCAGACCATTTCTTTAGTCTTTAGTCAGAGGGTGGTAAATCTGTGGAATTCTTTGCCACAGAAGGCTGTTGAGGCCAAGTCAGTGGATATTTTTAAGGCAGAGATAGATAGGTCCTTGATTAGTACAGGTGTCAGAGGTTATGGGGAGATGTCAGGAGAATAGGGTTAGGAAGGAGAGATAGATCCGCCATGATTGAATGGCAGAGTAAACTTGATGGGCTGAATGGCCTAATTGTACTATTCATTATGACCTTATGATCTTACCATCATCATGCAAACCAACCTCCCTTCCATTGACTTCATCTACACATCACACTGCTGCAGCAAGGCCCTCAGCACAATGGCAGTCCCTCTTTTCCCCTCTCACATCAGGCAAGAGGCACATGAAAACGTATACTTCCAGACTCAGGGACAGTGTCTTCCCAGTTTGTTATCATGCAACTGAACCATCCTCTCGCCACCCATCTACCTCATGGGAGACCTTGAACTACCTTAAATCGGACTTTTTCGGACTTTTTGCACTAAATGTTGTACCCTTTATCCTTTATCTGTAAACTGTGGATGCTTGATGGTATAGTCTTTGACTTGATAGCATGCAACAAAAAGCTTTTCACTATGTTCTGCACGTGATAATTATAAAAGAAACTAATAATGGATGACTAGATTGAGTACAAACGTTAGAACATCATGATGCAGATGTACAGGTCATTAGTGAGACCACATGGAGTACTGGGTGCATTTCTGGTCACCAGGTATAGGAAGGATGTCATTAAGTGGGAAAGGGTGCTGAAAAGATTTACCAGCATTTACCTTGGTCATGAGTTCTAGGTTGGGACTTTTACTTCAGTGCAAGGAGTAACCTTAGTGAAATATATAAAATCACGAGGGGAATGGATAAAGCGAATGTTCACTGTCTCTTTCCCAACATGGACAATTCTAAATCTAGACTTAAGATGAGAGGGGAGTGATTTAAGAGTCCTCAGTGATAACTTTTACACTCAGAGGGTAGTCCATATCTGGAACCAGCTGCCAGAGGAATCTGTAAAACCGGATACAATTACAGCTTTCAAAAGATACGTAGACAGATATATGGATAGGAAGGGTTTAGAAAGCTATGGGCCAAATGCAAGCAACTGGGACCAGATCAGATGGCGTACTTGATCAGCATGGATAAAGTGGGCCAAAGGGCAAGTTTCCTTGCTGTTTAGCCCTATGACTATGGCTTGAAGTGGATGAAGAGTGGGGTGCATAGAGTGAACTTGAAAATGCTTATAAGGTGCAGGGAGGTGTTATCCATCAGAAGAGATGGCAAGGCTAAGCCCATAGCTGTATTCTCTGTTGATTCAAACAAAACTGAAATCTTCTCACTAGCATTCCAGCTAATATTTATCCACAACGCACAAATTATTTGCACATCTATATCATTGGAGATTGTCATTTGTCTTGGGTTTATTAAATTATAGAATGACCATAGCTATGTTCCATGAAAAGACATTATATAAATGCATATTTGTTTGTTCTTTACTTTCTTAAAATTCCTACTTTTTCACCAATCTTGGACACAAGAATGATGCCTTCCCTCAAAAAGGCCCTGCAGAATGCAAGAGAATACAGGAGAGCATGAACATGCATGATTCCCATTGTTAGGGAAAGAAAAAGTAATAAAGAAGGCTCACTAAATGTTGGCCTCAACATCAAAGGAGGGGTTGAGAAGTGAAGTTTGGATTTAGAAACATAGAAAGTAAGTGCAGGAGGAGGCCATTCAGCCCTTTGAGCCAGCACCACCATTCATTGTGGTCATGGCTGATCATCCACAATCATTAACCCGTGCCTGCCTTTTCCCCATATCTCTTGATTTCACTAGTCCCTAGAGCTCTATCTAACTCTCTCTTAAATCCATCCAGTGATTTGGCCTCCACTGCCCTCTGTGGCAGAGATTTCCACAAATTCACAACTCTCTGGGTGAAAAAGTTCCTTCTCACCTCAGTTTTAAATGGCCTCCCCTTTATTCTAAGACTGTGACCCCTGGTTCTGGACTCCCCCAAAATTGAGAACATTTTTCCTGCATCTAGCTTGTCCAGCCCTTTTATAATTTTACATGTCTCTATAAGATCCCCTCTCATCCTTCTAAACTCCAGTGGGCTTCAACATGAAGAACTGATACTTCAATTGCACCGTATCTTAGAGCAAATGTTAGGATCTGAACAGATACAGTTCTGATTCACCGGAATGATAAAAAGACAAGAAGGATTAAATTATGGCATTTCGATGCTGATCTCTTATGTAGCCATTAAATCAAGTTTTAATTAGACTATCTAGAGAGTCTTGCAATGGGGCATTAAATGTCATGTCATTTGCACTGATACTTTAGTGTTTCCATTTCAGAGGTGAAGAATCAATTCAGCCTGATTTCCTGATTTCTTCCTGTCTGTTTTCCAAAAGTTGATAGCATGCCCATAAATAGTGGATCATTAAACATAATAGGAATAGACGCAAAATGCATGTCTGAAATTCAGTGGTGGACAAATTGTAATTTCCTCTAAATAAACATTATAGAACTTGAAGCATTATCTTTGGAACCACTTCACAAACTTGTGCTCTAGCTGCAGGATCTACAAACCACACTGGTAAAGAAAGCACAGGCAGGATGGAAATGGGTGACCATCAGTCAGAGTAGAGGAAGGCAGGTAATAGAGGAAACCCCTGTGGCCGACCCTCTCTCCAGCAGATACTGTTGGACATTTTGGATACTGTAGGATGAGCATGAGCCAGGTTTGTGGTGCCATCGGAAATTATGCTACAGGGGTGGGGAGGAGCAAGAGTGGGAGCACTAGGGCAACAGGAGATTCCATGGTAGGAGGCATGGATAAGCATTTCAGTGGCTGCAGATGTGACTCCAGGATAGTACGTTGCATCAGATGGACACAAAATGCTGCAGTAACTCAGCGGGACAGGCAACATCTCTGGAGAGAAGGAATGGGTGACGTTTCGGGTCAGGTCCTGACCTGAAACATGAAGAAGAGTCTTAACCCAAAACGTGAGGAAGCGTCTCGACCCAAAACGTCACCCTTCTCTCCAGAGATGCTGCCTGTCTCGCTGAGTTACTCCAACATTTAGTGTCTATCTTTTGTGTAAACCAGCATCTGCAGTTCCTTCATACACATTTGGTTTGTTGCCTCGCTGGTGTTAAAGCCAAAGATGTCATGGAACAACTGCAAGTAACCCAGAAAGGGAAGAGCAAAGATACAAGGACTTGCAAAATTAATCAGAAGAGCTAGATAAATTAAAAAGCAGGACATCAAAGATAGTAATCTCAGGATTACTCCCAGTGCCATGTGCTAGCTAAGTATAGGAACAGGAGAACAGACCAGTTGAATGCATGACTGAAGAAACAGTTATGGGGAACATAGAAATAACAGAAGAGTTAAATATCTATTTTGCAGGTATTATGAACAAACCATTAATTATCCACAACCTCCTTGTCCTATTCAACTTTGGGTTGAGCCTTGGACTATATATCACATCCACCAACATGACTGTCCACAACCACTCTGTTATATTGCCAGTCTCTGCTCCTTACTGCTGCTGAATGGTCTAAGTGATTTTGTTGTTCCATTGCTCCAATGGTCCTTTGGTCGGGCTCCTGACATTGATTTCTTTGTGAACCATGACTGCCATTGTGTTAACTGGTCCAAATCCTGCAGCAAATCATCCCTGTACTGGCCCAGAATGATTCTCAGTTCACCAACACTCTAAAACGTTTTCAACTGTGCACTCAAATGTTTTCTTAACTTATTGCCGAGGATTCAGTATTTCTTTAAATCTGTGGTCCGACTCGTCCGCCATCCCTCTCAGTCTTCCATTTGCCACCCATGTTTCATGGTCTTATAATGGGGGATTTCCTATCAAGAGCTTAGTTCAGTTCAAAGATACAGCGCGGAAACGGGCCCTCAGGCCCACCAAGTCTGCGGCGACCAGCGATCCCCATCCACGACCACTATCACATACACGCTAGGGACAATTTCCAATTTTGCCAAGCCAATTAGCCTACAGACCTGTACGTCTTTGGAGTGTGGGAGGAAACCGGAGATCCCAGAGAAAACCCACACCTGTCACGGGGAGAACGTACAAACTCCGTACAGACCGCACCGTAGTCAGGATTGAACTCAGGTCTCTGGCGCTATAATGCAGCAACTTTACCGCTGTGTCGCTGTGCCTCCCCACCGAGAGCTCTCTATCTCTCCATCTTTAAGAGACAACTTACATCCCTTCACTTTGAACACCCACCGGAATATCCTCTTTGTGGGTTTAATCAGTATATGTTGTTCTCCTGTTTACTTATATTAATGGTACCACATAATAATTTATTGTTGCTGATACTGGCATCATAATAGATTAACTATAAACATATTGGCCTCAGTAAGCCAACCCATCAAGAGATCCAGGATAACAATAATTTGCTTGTGATGCACTGCATCTACAGGCAGTGCCGTTTACATTATGTTTCAGTGCTTTTCTGGAATTTAGTATCAACCAGTAATAGTAAGACAATTGAAAGTGGTAAGCATGTCTTTCTCTTTAAGTTCAGACCCACTGCAATTCAGAAGGAGTGGTGGGCATATTCTTTAAGTTAAAAAAATAATCTATTAAAAATAGCCTCTGCTTCCCCCTGAGTACTTAAATGGATTTCAGTGCATGTAACCTTTGCTGACTACAAATCACATCCCATACATTTTGTAATGTTGACAGTTCTGTTAAAATACTGAAAGGAATTTAACCTTGAAGCAATCATTTTAGAAAAGAGCTCGTGAAAATGATATGGAAGGGTCAACAATACATTTTTTTTAAAGAATGAAAGAAAATTCCAGCTAGCAAAGGAATGGAGCAACCTCACATATAGTGTGAGGTTTGTGGCTTTGGTGACCTTCTGTAACAGAATATGTGTTTCTCAGTGTACCAAGGAGGGTTGAGCAAGTTAAATATTACAGACATGAATAGCAAGATAACCTCTTTCGAGAACCCTAGAATAATCTGAAATCTGTGCACTGTAATATTAATAGCACAAGTTTTAATGTTAAAAACAACCACAATGTAAATTTGACTAATGCAGAAGGATAGAGAGGGTGCTCATGAATAGAAGCTTTGACATGGAATGTTAACCCTATTTCTTTACATGAGTCCAGTCTGGTGGTGTGAGATGGTATATATAGATCCCACTCACTTGAATAGGGATCCCCAAAAATGGAGTATGGATAGGAGGTAACCAAAATTACTGAGATTTTTCTCAATTTAATTCAATATTTAAATTTTTTCATTAGCGCTTTTATATATTTTAATAAGGGTCAATGACTTGGTAGATTGGATTAAGAACTGGTTTAACCGTAGAAGGTATTGGTGGAAGTGTGTTTTACTGACCGGCTTTGGAGAAGGTGCAGATGAGGTTTGCCATGATGCTGCCTGGATTAGAGTGTCTTTGCAATAATGAGAGATTGGACAAATTTGAAATGTTTTCTCTGAAGCACTGGGGGCCCGATAGAAGGTTTTTAAAAAAATTATAGGAGGCATTATTAGGGGAGACAGTCAGAATCTTTTTCCCTTTGTGGCAATGTCAAAGACTAGAGGGCACAGCTTTAACATTAGAGGGAAAGCGTAAAGGAGGTGTCCACGACCAGTCTTTCACTCAGAGAGTGATGGATGCTGCCAGGAGCAATGATGGAAGCAGATATGACAAGGGGCTTTTAGACAGGCCAATGAAAATGCAGAGAATGGAGAGCACATGTAGGCAGAAGGGATTAGTTTAATTTGACACAGTTCATGTGCTCAACTGTTCCACATTCAAGTGCTGTTTATTCTTAACATTTAAAAATAGTTTTATGTTTAATAATTTGCAAAATATCAGAAAATCAGAAATATTTAATTGCAATAAGTAAGTCCCTTGAGACTTTGGCAGAATTCCTGAGGACAAATTGCACGAGTCTTTGCAATGGCTCAAATATACCACCCGTGCAGGTCAACTCAAATGACCCTCTGCATTCTTCCCAGGTGAAGTGATAAGCAGGGGATAAGGGAAGTGGTGGTCAGGTTAAATAAATAGACAAGGATATGCAGAATGAACATATTGTAACATTATCCACTTTGGTAAGTAAATAACAACACTGAATATTTCTGAAAAAGTAAGAGTGTGAAAGTTGTTTGTGTTCAGAAGGACCTGGGAGTTGGGCTGGAGTCAACATAATTCAGTCAAATATGCATTCAAACTAAAGTAATACTTTAACCGTCATGCAAGTGATTTTCAAATCCAGGTTGGCCACCTTCATAAATATGTTTTCCTCTTCTCCTGCACTTTCCCAGATTACATGATATTCTGCTATTAGTGGACAGGCACACAGTCACATCCACGTCTTGGTCATTATCATTTTAAGACTGAACAAACAGAAAATACCAAGAGTCAGCTCTGGCTGTCCATCCCAGTTTGTGTGAATAAATGGGACATTTATACTTCAAATGAAAGATCATTGATTTGAAGTGTAAACTCTTTAACCAATACTGCATGATTTGTTGTGTATTTCCAGTAATAAAACTTTCTGTTTTTATTCCTTTGCTAAGATTCTAGAATCAGGATCTTGCCATGTTAGGACTTGATCCTATTATTCTTTGAAACGTCATGATTCTGCATTTCTGTACTCTTTCATAAAATAAACTTCCATCGTGTTTTAAGGAACATGGGACTTTTTCATGAATTGATAGTGTTGCTTTTTGCACACATTTTACTATTGAGTTTGGTGGTCTACTTTCAGCTCTTAGAATTTTTCCTCTCCTTCTTAAACAGTCTTTCAGGATTGTGGTGGACTTGATAATACTGTATTTTTTTTGCATTAGAAACATAGAAAATAGGTGCAGGGGGAGGCCATTTGGCCCTTTGAGCCAGCACTGCCATTCATTGTGATCATGGCTGATCATCCACAATCAGTAACCTGTGCCTGCCTTCTCCCCGTATCCTTTGATTCCAATAGCCCCTAGAGCTCTATCTAACTCTCTTTTAAATTCATCCAGTTAATTGGCCTCCAGGGCTTTCTGTGGCAGAGAATTCCACAATTTCACAATCTCGGGTTGAAAAGGTATTTTCTCACCTCAGTTTTAAATGGCCTCCCCTTTATTCTTAGACTGTGGCCCCTGGTTCTGGACTCCCCCAACATTGGGAACATTTTTCCTGCGTCTAGTTTGTCCAGTCCTTTTATAATTTTATACGTCTCTATAAGATCCCCTCTCATCCTTCAAAACCCCAGTGAATACAAGCCCAGTCTTTCCAATCTTTCCTCATATGACAATCCCGCCATCCCAGGGATCAATCTCGTGAACCTACACTGCACTGCCTCAATTACAAGGATATCCTTCCTCAAATTAGGAGACCAAAACTGCACACAATACTCTAGATGTGGTCTCACCAGGGCCCTACACAACTGCAGAAGGACCTCTTTACTCCTATACTCAAATCCTCTCGTTATGAAGGCCAACATGCGATTAGCTTTCTTCACTGCCTGCATTCCGAGATAACTGACGTGGTCTATGTGGAAACCGTAGACACTTTCACAGCTGGGGTGGGAGGTGACAGACAGGGTGAATCATAAAATCATAAGATCATAAGTGATAGGAGCAGAATTAGGCCATTCGGCCCATTGAATCATGGCTAATCTATCTCTCCCTCTGAACCCCATTCTCCTACTTTCTCCCCATAACCTCTGACTCCCATACTAATCAGGAATTTATCTATTTATCTCTGCCTTAAATATATCCACTGACTTGGCCTCCACAGCCTTCCGTGGCAAAGAATTTCACAGGTTCACCACCCTCTGATTAAACAAATTCCTCCTTATCTTCCTAATAGAACGTCCTTTAATTCTGAGGCTGACCTCTAGTCCCAGACTCTTCCATTATTGGAAGCATCCTCTCCACATCCATTCAATCCACGCCTTTCACTATTCTGTATATTTCAATGAGGTCCCCCTTCATTCTTCTAAACTCCAGCGAGTACAGGCCTAGTGCCACCAAATGCTCATCATATGTTAACCTACTCATTTCTGGGATAATCCAGAGCCAGCATATTCTGAGATATGGTGCCCAAAATTGCTCACAGTATTCCAAATGCGGCCTGACCAGCGCCTTGTAGAGCTTCAGCATACATCCCTGTTTTTGTATAAAGCCCTCTCTAAATGGGTGGTTAATTTATGTGGTAGTGCTCTCCTTCTTAAATAGAACCTCTGTGCATTCACAGCGCTTGACCTCAAGGTTTGCAATACCATCTCAAATGCTCCTTCTCCACCTTGCACAGTCATTGGCTGAAATTCTCAGCAGTCAGAGGAGATGTTGCATTTCTTCAAGTAAACTTTGAGCACATCCTTGAATATTTTTCACTGTGAACTTCTCACTACTGAGTTGGGAATAGATTGTCCGTTTCAAGAGTCTAATGCGTTGCAAGCGAATGATGTGGTCCATGCAAAAAAAGCATCACTGGATATTAGTACCACATCAGCATTGTCTCCCAGGCCAGCAATCCCAGTTTTGCCTGTGGGAAGACACTAATGTGGTTCACCTATCCTTTCAGTGAATTTGAAAGATTTTGTAGAAACAGCATCAGTTTAGTTTAGGGTTTCGAATTTAGAGTTTTGTAGCGACCATAGGGATTGGTCCTGAGAGTCGATCCCTCGGATTGGCCAGCAAGGTCACATGGTGGTGCGACCATAGGGATTGGTCCTGAGAGTCGAACCCGCTGATTGGCCAGCAAGGTCAGGTGGTGGTTTTGGGCCCAAAAACCAGGCAGTGGGAAGAGAACTTCGATGTGAACAGTTTGAGTTAATGGTTGTCTGTAATCTCGTTTGTTATCCTTTGTAATTGAATATTGCTGCCGCAATAAACTTCTTTAACAAAGTACAAGCCTCCAGACTCGCCATATTGGTGACCCCGACGTGATCTAGCCGATCATCTACCATGGAGGGACAAGACGCCCCTTCTTTGGTTCTAACGCCCGGCGTACCGCAGCTAAACGCGGTCAGCGTTCATCTTCCTCCGTTTTGGGCGCATCAACCACAACTTTGGTTTGCCCATGCTGAAGCTCAGTTCCACCTGAGAAACATCTCGGTGAACGAGACAAAGTATTATTACCTGGTCAGCGCTCTACCGCCCAAGACGTCCGCGCGGGTGATGCAGTTCGTCACCTCCCCTCCTGCAGACGGCAAGTACGAGGCGCTGAAGGTACTCATGCTTCGAACCTTCGGATTCAGTAGGCACGATCGAGCTGAGAGGCTTATGCACCTGCCGGATCTCGGAGATCGGCTGCCGTCCGCCCTCATGACCGAAATGTTGGCGCTGGCAGGTGAGCACAAGGATTGCCTCATGTTCGATCAGGCATTCCGAGAGCAACTTCCAGAAGATGTTAGGCTTATGCTCACGGATTGTTCTTTTAAGGACCCCGTGGCATATGCGGAGAAAGCCGATGCGCTCATGGCGTCCAAATTGAAAAAACACAGTTCGATCAACAGGGTCTCGGCATCAGCGGGCAGCCCGCAGCGGCACCAAGATGGCGCCGCGACCCCCGCCATTTCTTCAAAACTCCGCCAAAAAGATCCGCACAAGCGTGGCTGGTGTTATTATCATCTGAGATGGGGTGGAGAAGCCCGCAACTGCCGCTCGCTTTGCACCTTCTCGGGAAATGCCTCGGCCGATCGTACATAGAGACGGTTGCGATTGGCCAGAACCGACGCCTCTACGTCCAAGATCGACACAGAATTCTTGGTCGACACGGGAGCTATAGTCAGCATTGTACCGCCGACCGACCTCGAAGCCCGATCGGGTAAGAGAGGGCCTACCCTCATCGCGGTTAACGGTAGCCCCATCCACACGTATGGTACGCGGGCAATGTCTCTGGCTTTCGGCACCCGCACGTACGAATGGCCGTTTATCGTTGCGGAAGTCGGTCAGGCGATCCTGGGCACAGATTTCCTCTGGGCCTTTTCACTAGTTCCCGATGTCCGAGGTAAAGGCCTTCGACCCTCCGCTAGCAGCGATGAGCCCGCTGCTCCCCCGCCCAGCCCGACTGTCCAGGCCGTTGTCGCGGCCTCCGACCCGTATGCTGCGGTCCTGGCTGAGTTTCCGGAGCTGCTCGTTCAGCGTTTTGACGCCCCTTCTGCATGGCGTTGTCCATCACATTCCCACCGAGGGGCCCCTCGTTTTCGCTCGGGCCCGGAGGTTGCCGCCGGACAAACTGGTGGTGGCGCGTGCAGAATTCCAGAAGATGGAACGAATGGGCATTGTCCGTCGGTCCGACAGCCCGTGGGCCTCTCCGTTCTATATGGTCTCCAAAGCATCTGGGGGGTGGAGACCATGTGGAGATTACCGACGCCTTAACGCCGTCACCACGGCAGACCGCTACCCCATACCGCACATCCAGGACTTCTCGTCTGGGCTGGAAGGTGCCATGGTATTCTCCAAAATTGATTTGGTGCGGGGCTACCACCAGATTCCTGTGCGTCCGGAAGACATTCCAAAGACTGCCACGATCACTCCGTTCGGGTTGTTCGAATGGTTGCGTATGCCTTTTGGTTTGAAGAACGCGGCACAGGCTTTCCAGCGGCTTATGGACCATGTTGGTCGGGATTTGTCTTTTGTTTTCATTTATTTGGATGATATCCTGGTCGCCAGACGCTCGGAGCAGGAACACCTGGTCCATTTGCGGACCGTGTTCCGGTGGCTTCAAGACCACAGGCTCATCATCCACCCCTCCGTGTCAATTTGGCCTCCACTCTCTTGATTTCTTAGGACACCGCATCACCTCGGCCGGCGCCACTCCTTTGCCCGAAAAAGTGGCGGCTATCCGTGCCTTCCCGCGACCCACCACAGTAAAGGGGTTGCAGGAGTTCGTGGGCATGGTGAATTTCTACCATAGGTTCGTACAGGCAGCGGCACGGGTCATGCGTCCACTCTTCCAGTGTCTCGCAGGCAAACCTGTCGAGTTGGAGTGGTCCGCGGCCGCTGAGACGGCCTTTGAGGCAGCTAAAGTGGCTCTGGCAGACGCCACCATGCTCGTCCACGCAAGCGCCTCCGCCCCCACGGCCACGGTCGATGCGTCGGACGTGGCAGTGGGAGGGGTTTTGGAACAGCAGGTGGGTGGCAGTTGGCAGCCCTTGGCGTTTTTCAGCCGACAGCTTAACACGGCTGAGCTGAAGTATAGCGCCTTTGACCGAGAGCTTCTGGTTCTCTATTTAGCTGTCCGCCACTTTAGGTATTTTCTAGAAATCCGCCCATTTGTGGCCTTTACGGACCACAAACCATTGACTTTTGCTTTTTCGAAAGTGTCCGACCCATGGTCGGCCCGCCAGCAGCGGCACCTGACAGCCATCTCAGAGTTTACTACCGATGTCCGACACATCGCAGGTAGGCTTAATGCCGTTGCTGACGCCCTGTCCCGGCCAGCCATTTCCCCAATTTCAGCGGTGGAATGCGAGGTGGATTTCCAGGAGCTTGCGGAGGCACAGCGCCTGGCAGACACTGCCTCAGCATACCAGTCCGCCACTTCGGGGTTGAAGTTGGCCCAAGTGGCTTGCGGGCCTGCGGGTACAAAGGTCTGGTGTGATGTTTCCCTTCCCCGCCCTAGGCCGGTGGTGCCGGCCGCCCTTCAGCGCTGGGTGTTTGATGCCATTAATGGGCTGGCGCACCCGTCCATCCGCTCCACCTCTGCCTTAGTGGCCGCTAGGTTTGTGTGGCATGGCCTGCGGAAACAAGTAGCCGCTTGGGCCCGTTCCTGTGTTCCCTGCCAGACCGCTAAAGTTCACCGGCATGTCCAACCTCCGGTGCAGGAGTTTGCGGTTCCTGCGGTCCATTTTTTTCATATTCACGTTGATTTAGTTGGGCCTTTACCTTCCTCCAGGGGCTACACTCACCTACTCACGGTGGTTGACCGATTTACCCGTTGGCTGGAGGCCTTCCCGTTGTCCGACACCTCCGCCGCATCTTGTGCCCAGGCCCTGGCCCTCCATTGGGTGGCCCGGTTCGGTGTTCCATCCGTCATTACCACCGACCGGGGGTCCCAGTTCACCTCTGCCCTTTGGGCTACGCTTGCGGAGCTGTACGGTTCCCGGTTGCAGCAGCCCACGGCGTACCACCCACAGGCTAATGGGCTCGTGGAGAGGTTTCACAGGCAACTTAAGGCGGCCCTCAGTGTGCGGCTGGACGGCCCTGACTGGGTAGACCAGCTCCCCTGGGTCCTTTTGGGCATCCGTACTGCTCCTAAGCAGGATCTCGGAACTTCGTCCGCGGAACTGGTATATGGCTCGCCACTCAGAGTGCCCGGGGATTTCCTTCCGGAGTCCTCTGGTCAGCAGCCCTCGGTTCCGTCGGTTTTAGCATCCCTCCGGGCGCGAGTGGGTTCCCTGGCTCCTGTTCCTACTTCACGTCACGGGTGTTCCATGGTGCACGAACCGCCTGCCTTGAAGGACTGTGAATTTGTGTTTCTGCGTAGAGATGCCCATCGTTCCCCGTTGCAGAGGGTCTATGAAGGACCGTTCCGCGTGTTGCGTAAAGGGATGGTCACCATCACCTTGGATGTTGGGGGCAGGAATGAGTTCGTCTCTGTGTCCAGGCTCAAACCTGCACACTTAGATCAGGACCGCCCTGTCCTGGTCGGCCAACCGCCTCGGCAGGGCCGTCCTCCTGCTGTTCCACCCGATCCGGGACCCCCTGCTCCTGTGGTTCCTGCAGCCCCTCTCCTTACTCGTTCTGGTCGCGAAATCCGGCTCCCTGCTAGGTTCCGTACCTTGGGTTCTGGGGGGGGGGTCATGTAGCGACCATAGGGATTGGTCCTGAGAGTCGAACCCTCGGATTGGCCAGCAAGGTCACATGGTGGTGCGACCATAGGGATTGGTCCTGAGAGTCGAACCCACTGATTG
Source organism: Rhinoraja longicauda (assembly GCF_053455715.1). Taxonomy (NCBI): domain Eukaryota; kingdom Metazoa; phylum Chordata; class Chondrichthyes; order Rajiformes; family Arhynchobatidae; genus Rhinoraja; species Rhinoraja longicauda. Next base: position 38,887,134 of record NC_135954.1, on the reverse strand, counting down.
GCCAGCAAGGTCAGGTGGTGGTTTTGGGCCCAAAAACCAGGCAGTGAGAAGAGAACTTCGATGTGAACAGTTTGAGTTAATGGTTGTCTGTAATCTCGTTTGTTATCCTTTGTAATTGAATATTGCTGCCGCAATAAACTTCTTTAACAAAGTACAAGCCTCCAGACTCGCCATAGTTTAGAGATTAGAGATTAGAGATAAACTAAACTGAAATGAACTGAACTGATTTGAGATAGGGCACGGAAACAGCCCCTTCGGCCAACCAAGTCCGCGCCCACCAGTGATCCTCGTACACTAACACTATCCTACTCACAGCCCCTTCAGCCAACCAAGTCCGCGCCCACCAGTGATCCTCGTACACTAACACTATCCTACTCACAGCCCCTTCAGCCAACCAAGTCCGCGCCCACCAGTGATCCTCGTACACTAACACTATCCTACTCACAGCCCCTTCAGCCAACCAAGTCCGCGCCCACCAGTGATCCTCGTACACTAACACTATCCTACTCACAATTTTACAATTTTTTCCAAAGCCAATTAACCCACAATCCTGTATGCCTTTGGAATGTGGAAGGAAACTGAAGTACCCAGAGAAAACCCACGCGGTCACGGGAAGAACATACAATCTCCATACGGACAGCACCCGTAGTCAGAATCGAACCCGGGTCTCTGGCGCTGTAAGGCAGCAACTTTACCGCTATGCCACCGTGCCACCCATTAGTGATATTTTTTCCAGGAACTTGAGATGTCTCCCTAAACACCATCCCTTTGGATTCAAGACAACATTTCCTCGCTAGCCCATCGTTATCAAGGATGGGGGGGGGGGGGGATTGGAAAAGTGGTGGTCTTTGAATAAGTAGTGGACCCTAGGTTAAGGAATGAGGCTCTGATTCCTGCAATGGTGCCATAATTTAATAAAAGCACTTGCCTGCAAAACATTCATGTAAAACCACTCAATAGAGATGGCTGTATGCGCAGATGCTGGGAGAAATAATAATGGGAGCACTTTTCCTCGCCACCAGGATGTTACGCTCGAGCCATCTACTACAATTATCAGCAGCTCAAAAGTGCTATTTCCAGATTTAATTTTGCATTGTTAGTCATAATTTTGCTGCCACTGTAAAACATCAAGTGATGTTACAGGTGAAAGAGTCAAAGGAGACTGCCATTCACTTCAGTGACATGCAAGCTGCGCATCCAAACCACTCTCATCACGAAGTGTGCACAAAATCACTGCGCAAGCATAGATCCGAGAGCTTGCCATTTAATTTTATTATTTGAGCATGTGACTGACATTTTATTCCCCAATCTCAAAGGACGTACCTCAACCATTTGACAAAAATAAACTTTAACATTGGTGCAGTCGTTACAAAAGGAGTTAATATAAGCTGCACTGGAGACAGCTTGCTGGCAATCAGAGCTGTAAATTAAATAGGAAACAAACTTCAGGGATGATTTATTCAATATGTGTCAAAGGTATCAAAAGATAATCTGATTTTGGAGATGATAACAATGATGCAATCAAAGTGGGCTCTTGTACTTCTTTCTAATATGTAAACAAAATATTTGATTTTGTAGCCTTCTATACTTAATATTATGATTAATTTAAACCAATCCATCTGGCAGAAAAAATGCCAATGGACTATTAAACCTGAGGGGGCACCTTTTCCACACAAGATACTTGTGAGTAAATGGAACGGGCACCCAGAGGAAATAGTTGAGGAAGGTTCAATAACAGCATTTAAAAGACAATTGATCATGATATGGATAGGAAAGATTTTGAGAGATATGGGCCAACCACAGGCAAATGAGACAAGCTTAGGTGGGGTATCTTGGTCAGCATGGACAAGTAGGCCTGAAGGCCCTGTTTCCATGCCACATGACTCTGAGTCTATCATACCATGCCCCCCTCTCACCTCGTTACTATAAAATCCTCCCTTAATACTCATCCTCACAATCACCTGATCTGTCTGAACCAGTCTTCATATAGTGTTTTATCTGACCCTTTACTGTTCCTTTCCTCTTTGAGAAAACTGTAACAGCTACACTCTTCTTCCACTTCTGAGGAAGGGTTCCAGGCCCACATTTTCTAGTTTCTCTTTCTAAACAGCTAAACAACGTTTCCACATTTGCTGCTTTTGACTGACTGAATCCTTCCAGCAGTTTCTGTTTTTGTTTCAGATTTGAGCATATTTTCAAATTTTTCAATAATCCATTTTTTTTCATTGGAAGTTAGGGTATAGACATTGGGGGGTCATGTTGCAGTTGTATAAGATGTTGGTGAGACTGCATTTAGAATATTGTGTTCCATGTTATAGGAAAGATATTGTCAAGCTTGAAAGGGTTCAGAAAAGATTTACGAGGATGTTGCCAGGACTAGAAGGTACGAGCTATAGGGAGAGCTTGAGTAGGCTGGGTCTCTATTCCTTGGAGCACAGGAGGATTCGGAGGTAGGTTCAAGGTGAAGGGGAAAAGATTTAATAGGAATTTGAGGGGTAACTTTTTTGCACAAAGCATGGTGTATGGAACAAGCTGCCAGAGGAGGTAGTCAAGGCTGGGTCTATCCCAACGTTTAAGAAACAGTTAGATAGGTGCATGGATAGGACAAGTTTAGAGGGATATGGACCAAACGCAGGCAAGTGGGACAAGTGCAGCTGGAACATGTTGGCCGGTGTGGGCAAGTTGGGCCGAAGGGCCAATCAATCTATGACTCTATATCTATGACTCTATATCAAATTGACACTATATCAATCTATGACTCTATTAGGTCAGGGGATGCTTATTAACAGGGGTGGAAATATTCAGCACATCTTTTACCCAGGTTAGGGGAATCATAAACCAGGGGATGCATGTTTAAGGTAAGATTTAATATAACCCGAGGGGGAACCTTTTCACTCAGAGGGCAGTGGCAATGTGGAATGAGCGGCCAGAGAATATAGTTGAGGTGTAAGGGGTTTCTGCGCCGAGCTTTCGCCCGACCTAAGGTCCCCGTGCCTTGCTCTGATCCCTTGACCAGGCCGCGCACACTGGTTCCCCGTGAGTGGTTCGACCCACTCACCCCCTATGGTTCTAGACATTGGACTTAGATGCAGGAGCGTTTATAGTGCAGAAAAATTCAACCAGACCAGATTTGAAGACCAGGGTTTAAATGGAAAAGGCTTTTATTGAGCGCTTGGGACTATTGTCCATGAATACTTATACAGTTCTATAAGACATATCTATAAGACACATACCGAATTACATGAATACTTTTGACTATGAATCATAAAACGCACAGTTCTACAAGACATATACATGAATACCTTTTACTATGAATCATAAAACGCACAGTTCTACAAGACATATACATGAATACCTTTTACTCTGAATTCTAAAACGCACAGTTCTACAAGACATATACACGACTGTAAGATGGGGAACGTACAACACATCGCAAAATTGACCAACACGTATTCCTTTACACACCCACGTTTATTCAAACCACCCTCCCCTCTACACTAAACTATGTCCAGGATATGCAGGATTGGGGTACATGCTCACCATGGGGCTATTACTGGGGTTACTGGCTGTTCGTGCTGCTTCTCCGCTGCTTTCCGTGAGGGTCGTGCTTGTCCCCTGAGTTTCTTCCTTCCGTTTCTTGCGTTCCTTGCAGGTTTTCTTGCAGTATTTCTTCTCGAGTTGCGTGCCGGTTCCTCTCTCTTGCACTTCGCTTCTTCTTGCATGTCTTTTCTTCCTCCTGCATCCGTTTGACTTGTTTCTTGCATGAGTTTAAAACCCAAAAGTCGTGGCCAGTTATACTATTCTGACCCGTCCTATCTCCTGCCAGATCTCGGGATCTCTTTGTTTAAAAGATATGTATTGAGTTTTCTCTCTGATCTGCGCTTATGTCCGGGGGTACCGGGGATGGCCAGATGGTGTTAATTGGTATTTCGTTGCGAGGTGATGGGTTTAACTGGTTTCCCATCACCTACCAGGTAGTTTTCTATGGGCTATTGTGCCCCCTTAACGAGATTAACTGTGTAGGTCGGCTTGGGGCATTGTCAGCCAGAGGGTGGTGAAGTTGTGGAATTCTCTGCCTCAGAAGGCAGTGGAGGCCAGTTCGTTGGATGCTTTCAAGAGAGAGCTGGATAGAGCTCTTAAGGATAGCGGAGTGAGGGGATATGGGGAGAAGGCAGGAACGGGGTACTGATTGAGAGTGATCAGCCATGATCGCATTGAATGGCGGTGCTGGCTCGAAGGGCTGAATGGCCTACTCCTGCACCTATTGTCTATTGTCTATTGTCTATTGTCTATTGCTGATGTCAGCGCCCCAGTGTCTGGACTTCGACCTGGTTTCGCAGGTTTCTGCATGGCCAATACCCATCCATTGTTCTGGCCGTGGCTTTGCAGAAATCTAGAGACTGGGCTGTAAGGTTTTTGCTCTTGTGGCTGGTCACGAGGTCCTGCGGCCATTTTAGGACCCACAGATTGTGACATCCCTTGGTAAACTGACCGCAGCCTTTCTCCGCTATCAGCCCCAGTCTCTCGTTTAAAATGTCCAAACTGCAGCTCTTTGGTTTGGTGTTGCTTTCAGAATGAGGGAAAACTTCTCAAATCTTACAGTGGCATGTACTATAATAGCATTTAAAAAACACTTGGACAGGTACATAGATGGGAAAGGTTTAGAGGGATATGGGCCAAACACAGGCAAATGGGACTAGCTTAGATGGGGCATCTTTGACGAGTTGGGGCGAAGGTCCTGTTACCATGCTCTCATCACTCTATGATTCTATTTTTCATGATTTAACCAATTAAACAGAAATCATTTTTGCTATAAGAGAGAGAATGTGCTGGAGTAACTCAGCGGGTCAGGCAGCATCCATGGAGAACATTTCATGTCATCAGTCTGAAGAAGGGTCCCGACCCAAAATGTCACCTATCCATGTTCTCCAGGGATGCTACCTGACACGCTTACTGCAGCACTTTGCCTCTCTTTTTATTTGTAAACCAGCAGCTGCAGTTCCTGGTTTCTTCATCATTTTTGCTCTGTTGGCTTCACCCTCTCATGATTGGGAGCATGAGCACTGACTTTTAGGGAGGATTTTATAGATACAAGGTGAGAAGGGGATTTGCACGGTGGACTTACAGAGTCATACAGACTCATACATATATGACTTTTCATTGCAACTTTAATATTAAAATACCACTATTTTTCTCAATAGCAGTCTGCATGCATTGTTGTCAGTGATTTTATATTTTAACCATTGCAGGAAGAAATGGAACCGATTGTATGTTAATATCACAGATGGCAGACATAACCATTGGAGCTTCTGCTGCTATGGATGCAAATAGCAAAGAGTCTTGAATGCTGAGGGGTGCTGGGTATTTTTCAATAGGCAGATTATGCTCTTACCAACATTCTGCAGATTCTATCTCAATGCGTTCTTTTCATGGAATGTCTGCTCTGAATTCATTTCTCTTATTACCTTTTATAGTTCATTATAGTGTGTATCATCCTTGCAATTTCCCCTAAAGGTGCACTTGGTGACATTGAAACACATCACGCTCGGGAAGAACATTTAGCATAAAACAATGTATTTTTCGATCTGTCCCTGAAGTAGTATTTTTTTTGCTGGAAGCTGTCGCAAGTAATTATGTTAGCAACAACATTACTCGATAAAGATTCCGGAGGTTTTCGAGCAATAGACGGCGCCGTGAGACTTTAGTTGACAGTCACACTCGGGCTGCTCCCAGCTGCTGATTCTCCCACCTTGTTTGTATTGTCAGATGCAGAACTGGCTGGAGGTGAAGTGACAAGTAACAGGGGAAGAAGGAGGAAATAAGTTGTAATGGTGCGTGGCATGGAATGGCAACTAAACATCTCCATTTGCCGAGCTGCAGAACTCAGCAGCTAAACATCAAGGAGATGGATGGACGTAGCACAGCTGGGAAGTAGACTGTAGATGTATCCTGATAGCATAATCTCTAATGATGTATCTGGCCAGTAATTTGTTAGTACAGGTGTCAGGGGATATGGGGAGAAGGCAGGGTAATGGAGTTAAGAGGGAAAGATAGATCAGCCATGATTGAATGGCGGAGTAGTCTTGATGGGCCAAATGGCCTAGTTCTGCTCCTGGAACTTATAACATGAATTTGTGACATGTATTGGCAGGGTCATAACTTACAAGGCTGCTGATTGACATGTAGGACGTAGAATTAGCCTAAATTGTTTTTGTTTTCACTGGCGTGATGTGTGATAAGCTTCTATGATTCATATATTTGGTGAATAAACTTGGTTGATGCTTTCTTATTTTTACATTTTAAGCACAGGCATCTGACACTGAATCTGTTGAATGATATATGATGTGTAGGAAGGAACTAGAGATGCTGGTTTACACCAAAGTTAGACAAAAATGCTGGAGTAATTCAGAGGGTCAGGCAGCATCGCCAGAGAAAAGGAGTAGGTAACATTTCGGGTTGAGACCCTTCTTCAGATATATGATGTCATTCTTTGTTATATGATGTTCCTTGTGCAAATTTGGACCAGAATTTTTATAATTTACTGATTAATGGGGTGAATTTCCATGTTAATTCTCCCCTCACTTCTCTACTCATATTTCAGTGGTTTCTTACCGGTCAAATTTGCAGTAGATGGGCAGGAGTACCCTTGCAACAGTATCACCTCTGAAGAAGTGTCCTGACCCAAAACGTCAGTTATCCATGTTCTTCAGAGATGCTGCCTGGTCCGCTGAGTTATTCCAGCACTTTGTGTCCTCAAAGGTATAACCTCATAAGGTGTATTTTTCACTTTAAAATAGTAACTAAATTACATCTCCATATCCGAAAAAAATCACGTTACAGCAGGAATGTTTGAAAACTCATTTGTGTCTGTTCCAGCTCGTTGGATGAGTGATCCATTTAAACTAACTTAGCTCCACTTTTTCAAATGATCTCCAATTTTTTCCCTATCAGGCAAATATCCAATGTGCTAATTATGTTTGCTTCATTTGTCTTAAGCCCCCAAGTCTACTGCACCCGAATAAGTCACTTGGTCTATTTGCCAAATAAAATTCAACAAGAAATATAAGCATCTGAACATAATTGACTTAACCCGTCATTACATGTTTTTTACACAAAGAAAATGTTGATAAGGTCACCTGAAATTGATATTCCGCTGGGTCAGTTTTATAAGCATCTGAACATAATTGACTTAACCCGTGTGAAAATGATGAGACAATAGTTCCAATGTTTTCCCATTTCTCACCAAGCAGCTGAATTGTAAAGTAAAAAAGATTGAAATTTTATGGATTTTCCATTTCAAATTTTGATTTTCCAGATCCAATGTATCAAAAAGTGTCCACCGCTCCTGTTTAGAGATTTCTCACAAGACAGTATTGTTCAGAATTTGACAGAAATTTGGTCTAAATTGTCAAATTCCCTTGGCGAGTTCACAATGAGAGATGGTCTTAGGTGTGGAAATCTAATAATGCTACATAAAAGTGTATCTTTTCGCATTGAAGCTTTTTCAAATTCAATTCTACCATCCACCGTTAGCACATTCAAGACTCATTCATTGTTGGTGCATGTCTTGTGCCCCCGAGTCACAAGTCATGTCAGTGAATAGCCTGTGCCACACTGTAGACGCCTTCTGCTTTCCCATTGTTGGTCAAAACCAATTTGTCACAATGGAGGACCACAGAATATAAACATTACATTGGGTACCTGGATACTGGGCATTGCTTTATTGCCTTCTGTCACATAGCAATTGGATAATGAGAGATGAAATCCCTTTCCTTGCTGAATCGTTGGACTGTACCCTTCGCAATGGAAATACCTACAGTTCTCATAAAGCTTTGTGCACTCTTTACCTACAGCCCCCTGGCCCATTGTGCACAGTAGTTCTGCCATGCATAATGCTGGATACCATGTTGGTTCAGGTATTGAAAATAATTAAATGTAGTTATCTCTCTTAAAATGCGATGAATCAGTGACATCCCTCGTGAGGAGGAGATGGCAAACTGCGAAATGCTGCAAGTATCTCTAGTTGCATTCCAGAAGCATCTAGCTGTCTAATAGTTCATGGTCATTGAGATTCATTGATAGGAAAGCCTCTTCCTGAGAGCCTTTCTTCCATAAATCTGCCTCATATATCTACTTAAACCGCCCTGTATGTGCTGAGCACTTTTACACAGTCATGATGCACTCCAGAGGGTTTCCTATACTGTAGCCATATCCAGGGTCTTTGTAGCTTGCAAAAAAATCCTTCACATGCCAAACCACCCTGAAGTCTCAAAATATTTCATCTTGAAATAACTGTGGAAATTACTGAGAGATTTTTGCATTGATAATAAGAAATCCCAAGCAAACCCCAACATGAACCAATGTGGTATCCAGCATTGTTCCCAGCAGAAGTTTTGTGCACAATGGACTGTTTTCATTTCAAGTGTACCTGTGACATCTAAACAGCAGAAGCCTTTGGCCATGATCTTGTGCCCAAGATATTAAAATTTCAATTTATCATATCATATCATATCATATATATACAGCCGGAAACAGGCCTTTTCGGCCCTCCAAGTCCGTGCCGCCCAGCGATCCCCGTAACATTAACACTATCCTACACCCACTAGGGACAATTTTTACATTTACCCAGCCAATTAACCTACATACCTGTACGTCTTTGGAGTGTGGGAGGAAACCGAAGATCTCGGAGAAAACCCACGCAGGTCACGGGGAGAACGTACAAACTCCTTACAGTGCAGCACCCGTAGTCAGGATCGAACTTGAGTCTCCGGCGCTGCATTTGCTGTAAAGCAGCAACTCTACCGCTGCGCTACCGTGCCGATCAATTAAAGTCTAAATGTGTCCTTTCTTGTTTTGTCACCCAAATTTCATTGTTATCATGTAACTATGCAAATCCCACCGTGAATTGTGCGACAAATGAAAGGATTAAACAAATAGAATTGTGCGATTTGTATAAAATAAGTAAACATGCCAGATGACTTCTAAGATGATTTCATTTTTAACACATCTGTTCTATACTTTGGCTGGAAGGAAGATTAGTGAAGATAACTAGAGTTTAGTGTTTACTCGAAATGGTCCACTTCTATTGTGCTGTAAACCCCCAGGGGCCATGAATAAACAATTACCAGCCAAAACACTAATCCATAGACCACCGCTGCTAAATTAAAAAATTAATCTGTGTAATTAAATTTACATAAAAAACACTCCCCCCAGCTAAATTACAGGCCTAAATTAAAAAATAATTTTGTATAATTAAAAACTTCATTTCCCACATTACAAATGGGGTGAGAACTTAATGGTTGGCTGCTCCCCTTCACCCTCTGCATGGAATAGCTGCTTGTGTTTATTCCTGACGTTGGATGTGTGACTATTCCTATTCTGATCGCAGCATGAGGCATTCATATATCTCACTTTTTCTGTCTAGGCTGTTTAAGTTTTGTAGACCTGAAAGAGAAAAAGACATAACATTTTTCGTGATCACAGGATGTTTCAAACTATTTTACAACTAAATCGGTTTAGGTCTATTATTGTCATGCATACCGAGGCATGGTGAGTAGCTTTGTTTTGCATGCTATCCAAACAGATCATATATACCCTACAAAGATACAATCAGTTCAGACTCAAGTACAATAGGTAGACAAAAGGAGAAGATACGAAGTGTAGAATATAATTCTCAGCACTGTAGCACAATAATTCCATAGACAAATTCCAATGTCCTGAATGGGGTAGAGATGAATAGAGCATTATTCTAGTTTATGGGAGGAATTCTGTTCAGAAGAATGATATCTGAGGGTTATCAGTGTTTTGAAGTGTTTTAAAATGCTGCAATTATTGAAATATGGTACACATGGGAGACAATTTGTGTACAGCAAGCTTCAGTTGATGGCCTTGGAATAATATACAAATTGTCTGAGTGGTGCATTGGGAGATAAATACTGACTAGAAATATAAAGGAGGATAGCAAAAGTTTTTTTAGGTACGTGAAGAGGAAAAAAATAGTCAAGGCAAATGTGGGTCCCTTGAAGACAGAAGCAGGGGAATTTATTATGGGGAACAAAGAAATGGCAGACGAGTTAAACCGTTACTTTGGATCTGTCTTCACTGAGGAAGATACACACAATCTCCCAAATGTTCTAGGGGCTGGAGAACCTAGGGTGATGGAGGAACTGAAGGAAATCCACATTAGGCAGGAAATGGTTTTGGGTAGACTGATGGGACTGAAGGCTGATAAATCCCCAGGGCCTGATGGTCTGCATCCCAGAGTACTTAAGGAGGTGGCTCTAGAAATAGTGGAAGCATTGGAGATCATTTTTCAATGTTCTATAGATTCAGGATCAGTTCCTGTGGATTGGAGGATAGCAAATGTTATCCCACTTTTTAAGAAAGGAGGGAGAGAGAAAACGGGTAATTATAGACCAGTTAGTCTGACATCAGTGGTGGGGAAAATGCTGGAGTCAATTATAAAAGACGAAATTGCTGAGCATTTGGATAGCAGTAACGGGATCGTTCCGAGTCAGCATGGATTTACGAAGGGGAAATCATGCTTGACAAATCTACTGGAATTTTTTGAGGATGTAACTAGGAAAATTGACAAGGGAGAGTCAGTGGATGTGGTGTACCTCGACTTTCAGAAAGCCTTCGACAAGGTCCCACATAGGAGATTAGTGGGCAAAATTAGGGCACATGGTATTGGGGGTAGGGTACTGACATGGATAGAAAATTGGTTAACAGACAGAAAGCAAAGATAAATGGGTCCCTTTCGGAATGGGGATAAATGGGTCCCTTTCGGAATGGCAGGCAGTGACCAGTGGGGTACCACAAGGTTCGGTGCTGGGACCCCAGCTATTTACGATATACATTAATGACTTAGACGGAGGGATTAAAAGTACCATTAGCAAATTTGCAGATGATACTAAGTTGGGGGGTAGTGTGAATTGTGAGGAAGATGCAATAAGGCTGCAGGGTGACCTGGACAGGTTGTGTGAGTGGGCGGATACATGGCAGATGCAGTTTAATGTAGATAAGTGTGAGGTTATTCACTTTGGAAGTAAGAATAGAAAGGCAGATTATTATCTGAATGGTGTCAAGTTAGGAGGAGGGGGAGTTCAACGAGATCTGGGTGTCCTAGTGCATCAGTCAATGAAAGGAAGCATGCAGGTTCAGCAGGCAGTGAAGAAAGCCAATGGAATGTTGGCCTTCGTAACAAGAGGAGTTGAGTATAGGAGCAAAGAGGTCCTTCTACAGTTGTACCGGGCCCTGGTGAGACCGCACCTGGAGTACTGTGTGCAGTTTTGGTCTCCAAATTTGAGGAAGGATATTCTTGCTATGGAGGGCGTGCAGCGTAGGTTCACTAGATTAATTCCCGGAATGGCGGGACTGTCGTATGTTGAAAGGCTGGAGCGATTGGGCTTGTATACACTGGAATTTAGAAGGATGAGGGGGGATCTTATTGAAACATATAAGATAATTAGGGGATTGGACACATTAGAGGCAGATAACATGTTCCCAATGTTGGGGGAGTCCAGAACAAGGGGCCACAGTTTGAGAATAAGGGGTAGGCCATTTAGAACGGAGATGAGGAAGAACTTTTTCAGTCAGAGGGTGGTGAAGGTGTGGAAAACATAAGTTGATACAGTATTACTGAAGAATTGGACAGTTCTTCTGGAAGTGACCTTAAACTGTGGCCCCTGGTTCTGGACTCCCCCAACATTGGGAACATGTTTCCTGCCTCTAACATGTCCAACCCCTTAATAATCTTATACGTTTCGATAAGATCCCCTCTCATCCTTCTAAATTCCAGTGTATACAAACCTAGTCGCTCCAGTCTTTCAACTTATGACAGTCCCGCCATTCCGGGAATTAACCTAGTAAACCTACGCTGCACGCCCTCAAAAAGTCCTTCATTAGTTACACCAGTATTGTGTAGTGCAATGGCAGGAGATCCAACATTTTAATGCTTGCACCTGCACTGCTTAAATAAACTATACAAAATACATCTTTCCTTTCTACATACTATATAACAAGGTAACAATATCACGGAATAGTGCCCCACTAATAAATTATTTGTTTGTTTTATTTATATAACGCATTACTGAGCATTTTAACGTTACCGAAGACTTACTGAAAATTTTGTAGGCTGCCTTTTAGAACATAGAACAATATGGCACAAGAACAGGCCCTTCGGCCCGCAATGTTTGTGCCGAACATGAAGCCAAGACCATATTTCGTCTGCCTGCACATAATCCATATTCCTCCATTCCTTGCATATCCATATTTTTATTCAAACATCTATAAATGCCACTCTCGTACCTGCCTCAACCGTTACCTCCGGCAGCGTGCTCCGGACACTCATCACTGTCTATGTAAAACAAAACTTGCCCCGCACTTCTCCTTTAAACTTCACCCCTCTCACCTTAAAGCCATGCCCTCTGGTATTTGATTTTTTTTCCATCCTGTGAAAAATGTTCTAGCTTTCTATCCTATCTGTGCCTCTCATAATATTTTTAGTTTAGTTTAGTTTTTAGTTTAGAGATACAGCGTGGCAACAGGCCCTTTGACACGCCAAGTCTGCGCCAACCAGTGATCCCAGCATATTAAAACTATCCTACACACACTAGGGACAATTTACACTTATACCAAGCCAATTAACCTACAAATATGTACGTCTTTGGAATGTGGGAGGAAACCAAAAATCTTGGAGAAAACCCACGCCGTCATGGGGAGAACGTTCAAACTCCGAAAAGATAGGACCCATAGTTGAGATCGAACCCGGGTCTCTGACGCTGAGAGCGCTGCAAGGCAGCAACTCTAACACACCGCTACCGTGCCACATATCAGGTCTTCTGTCAGGTCTCCCCACAACCTTTGGCATTCCAGAGAAACCAATCCAGGTCTGTCAAACCTGTAGCTAATACCCTCTAATCCAGGCATCAACCTGGTAAACCTCCTTTGCACCCTTGCAAGAGCCTCCACATCCTACCTGTGATTGGGCAAACAGAAATGCAACCAATATACCAGATTTTGATGAATCAGTTTAGAAGGTAGAGCCACACACTCAATATGCGACCAAAGCCTGTTCCCTCAACACTGCTGCCTGACTACCATTGATAGTGTTGAAACCCTTAGCTATAACATTTAAGATTCAACATTATTGCAATCAGTCGGTTTGTGGTATCCAAATAAAAATGGACATTGGTTTTGGAGACACAGGGAACTACAGATGCTGGAATATTGAACAAGCCACAAAGTGCAAGAGGAATTCACTAGGGCAGGCAGCATCTACAGAGGGAAAGAACAGGTGACGTTTCTTCTTCAGGCTGAAGAAGAGCCCCGATCCAAAATGTCATCTGTCCATTCATTTCACAGATGCTGCCTGACCCATTGAGTTACTCCAACACTTTGTGTTTCTTAATTTATTTTAACTGCTTTTATATAAGAGTCTTTTAGTTTTTACTTCTATTGAAAAAAAAATTGGATTAAATATACAGTGGTAAATATACAATACAGTATATTGTAAATACGATACAATACGATACAATGGAACTTTATTTATCCCAGGAGGGAAATTGAAAAATATACAATATACTAAATTTTCAGTATTTAATTGAAAGGTCACTACACATTGACGGACTGCACCATAGACAGAGAAAAAAATAAATGCTCCTACAAGTGCAAGAATATCCTGATGGTGGAAATTTCCTAATGGTGGAATTTCAAGGAATTAGCTCTACAGAGCAACTGTGGTCTAGCACTGAGATCCTCTTGCTGCCCCTATTCTGATTACTTTTCTTCCCTGGATTTCCGAGTGGGTCTCAAGTGGAATTTCACAGAATAACCTTAAGCCTTGAAATGAATGGAACTGTTCAACTTTTACCCCACTGAAGCCATAACATGCTCCAAAACCAGGAAGCTTTAACAGAATAAGCAGCAAACACTACCAAATAATTTTAAGATAAGGGACACATTCAGCCACTCACACACTGCAGGAAGCTGCAAGGTATTAAAACACGCACAGAAACTAGGAAGGGGAAGGAAAACCAAAGCAGTCATTTCAATGACTGTCGTATGGGATGTGCTACACCAGGTAAACAGGAGATGCTAGAGAGAACATCAAACATAGAACAGTACAGCACAGGAATAGATCCTTCGGCCCACAATGTCCGTGCTGAATATGATGCCAAGTTAAACGAATCTTTTCTTTCTGCGTGTGATCCCTACCCTTCTATTCCCTGCCTGATTATTTGGCTGTCTAGAAGCCTCTTAAATAATGGTAAAAGCCTCTTAAGTAATAATCATATCTGCCTCGACCACCACCCCTGGTAACACATTCCAGGCACCCACCGCCCTTGGGATCAAAGACTTGCCCAGCACATTTCTTTCAAACTTTGTCCTGCTAACCAAAAGGTCTGCTTTCTCTTCTTTGATATTTCTACCCTGGATAAAGAGTTTGGACTGTCTACCCGATCGATTCATCTCATAATCTCATGTGCTTCTATTGAGTAATAGTTACATAGTTCTACTGCATCTGTATCAGGGCAAAGAGCAGCCACTATTTTACAAAGAAAAGGAATAGAATGCACCATTGACATAAAACTAATTCAGTGGGCTCATATATTAAAGGATTTCATTTCAGCTCCATCCATAAAGGCAAACAAAACATTGATTTAGAAATAAATAAGAAACCAGCTAAAGGAAAGTCAGTAATGAGCAGTTTATTAAGGAAGTATTGAACTGCAGGCAGGCTGGGTGGGAACATGCAATGCAAGGCTTATCAAAAAGGCACCTTAGTGAAAAATATTTTTTAACTGCTAATGTTGAAAATTTGAAGCAGAAACATAAAGTGCTGAAAACACTCACAAAGTCAAGTCAGCGTCTGTGAAAGGTGAAACGGAGTTAACGTTTCAGGTCACAGACCCTTTGTCAGAATTGCCTCAGCGTTAACTGTGGCTTATTTATTACACTATCCGGACTTCCGGAAATCCAAAGGCTGGCAGCATGGTGTTCAGTGAACAATCTGGTCCTGAACTCCTCCAAAACAAAGGAACTTATAATTGACTTTAGAAAAACCAGTGGAGATTACGACCCACTCTACATCAATGGGGTCTGCGTGGAAAGGGTACCAGCTTTCAGGTTCCTGGGTACGCACATCGCAGAGGATCTCACCTGGTCTACCAACACCATCACCACAGTAAAGAAGGCACAGCAGAGACTCCACTTCCTGAGGATCCTCAGGAAAACCAACCTGCAGGAGAAGCTCATGTTGTCCTTCTATCGCTGCTCCATCGAGAGTGTGCTGGCATACTGTATAACCACATGGTATGCCAGCTGCTCAGAAAAGGACAGGAAGGCCCTTCAGAGGGTCATCACGACGGCCCAGAAAATCATCGGCTGCTCACTGCCCTCCCTGGAGCACCTGTTCAGCCTGCGCTGCCTCAGTAGAGCAGGCAAAATAATAAAAGATCCATCCCACCCCGGCCACCGTCTGTTTGTTCATCTGCCCTCTGGTCGACGTTTCAGGTCAATCAAATCCCGAACAAACAGACTTAAGAACAGTTTTTACCCCAGGGCCATACGAGAACTGAACACTACCTGTGCACTAGGCAACACCGTTAAAAAATCTTGTACTTAATTTAATTGTATTTATGTATTTATTTGTTTTTGCATTTATTGCATATATGTTTGTACGCACCGTCAGGATTGGCTGTTTTTTAATTTCGTTGTACTCGTTGCAATGACAATAAATGAATATTATTATTATTATTATTATTATTATTATTATAGCATAGAAAATCCAATCCCAGATGATCAGATATCTCGACACTCTGGTTGCAGAGTTGTCTACACAGTGACTTTTATTGCATATGGTCACACTTGTGGGCAGATCAAGTGTTATGCTATTTGGAGAGGTGGAGGATGTGTGTTAAGAGATGCAGTTAACACACCCCAAATGTATGCAGATGGGACAGCTTATGACATCAGATTTTCCTCCATGAGATGTTAACCTGCAAAGTTGATTTAGTGTCAGCACTGCAACACTGCAGCTCAAGCTTCGGCTAACACCCTGCACTAGGCTTGCATAGTTGAACAGGTGCACAGTAGCAGGACAGACTGTTACACCAGCACTAGTTAAATGCACTGTTCATTTAGTTTAGTTTAGAGATACAGCGTGGAAACAGGCCCTTTGGCCCACCGAGTCCACACCGAACAGCGATCTCTGCATACTAACACTATCCTACACACACTAGGGACAATTTACAATTTTTACCAAAGCCAATTAACCTACAAACCTGTGCGTCTTTGGACTGTGGAAGGAAACCGGAGCTCCCGGAGAAAACCCACGCAGGTCACGGGGGGAACGTACAAACTCCGTACAGATAGCACCCGTAGTCAGGATCAAACCTGGGTGACTGGCGCTGTGAGGCAGCAACTCTACCACTGTGCCACTGTGCCGCCCCACTTGAAGACTATTTTCTACTGGCTTTTATTATGTGAAAACAAGTGGCCATAAAATTGTTATTGTCTGCAGGAAATCATGATGAAGGCATTGTCTGGAGCTCAAGGATTTTGTATAAATCAGTAGCAACAAGACAGCTCATCAGGAATAAATAAGAAACCAGGCATTACCTTGGCGAATGGGACAACTGGGAGAATTTACAGAGGAAAAGCAGAGAAACATAAACTCATCGAAGTTGTGGGGTGGTGGGGAGGGGAGGGCAGTGGCACAAGAGAGAGACCTCTCAGCAGGAAGCCATATCTACCCAACAAGATCAGGAAACATTTTCCCACCTGAAACTAAGAAAGGAACCATGAGTGTGCAGCAGTAAGCAAGTCTTCATTCATATCTGCCACCATCGTAATCACAATAGCAGTGTTGGAGCAGGCTTAGGAATGCATTGCCCATGCTTTAAAGGCAACATTGCCATTAAAGTTTTTTCTGGGCTGGAACTGGATATATTAGTAACACCTGCATGAGGAACGTCACCAATGGTGTCTGCTCAACTGCATTTCATTCCTTTTGCCAGGGGCCAGCAGGCGGAGAGGGAAGATGGAGATACATAGAACATCAGATAGTGAGGATGGTTGCGAACGATTGCAGCAGGATCTTGGTCGATTGGTTAGGTGGGCTGAGGAATGGTTGATGGAATTTAATACAGAGAAATGCGAGGTATTGCATTTTGGGATGTCTAACAAGGGCAGGACCTACTCAGTGAATGTTAGGCCTCTGGGGAGTGTTGTAGAGCAGAGGGATCTAGGAGTGCAGGAACATGGTTCCTTGAAGGTCAAGTCGCAGGTAGATAAGGTGGTCAAAAAGGCTTTTGGCACATTGGCCTTTATCAGTCAGTTTATTTCTAGAAGTTGAGAGGTAATGTTATAGATAGAAAATAGAAAATAGGTGCAGGGGGAGGCCATTCGGCCCTTGCGATCATGGCTGATCATCCACAATCAGTAACTCGTGCCTGCCTTCTCCCCATACCTCTTGATTCTGCTAGCCCCAAGAGCTCTATCCGACTCCCTTTTAAATTCATCCAGTGAATTGGCCTCCACTGCCTTCTGTGGCACAGAATTCCACAAATTCACAACTCTCTGGATGAATTTTTTTTTTCTCATCTCAGTTTTAAATGGCCTCCGGGGATTAATCTCGTGAACCTACGCTGCACTTCCTAAATAGCAAGGATGTGCTTCCTTAAATGAGGAGACCAAAACTGCACACAAAACTCCAGATGTGGTCACACCAGGGCCCAATTGCAGTTGCATAAGACATGGGTGAGACCACATTTAGAATATTGTGTCAGTTCTGGGCACGATGTTATAGGATAGACATTGTCAAGCTTGAAAGGGTTCAGAGAAGATTTACGAGGATGTTGCCAGGACCAGAGGGTCGGAGCTATAGCAAGAGGTGGATAGGCTGGGTCTCTGTTCCTTGGAGGACAGGGGGATGAGGGGTGATCCTATAGAGGTGTATAAGACCATGAGAGGAATCGGTAGATGCACAGAATCTCTTGCCTAGAATAGAAGAATTAGGGCCACAGGACATAGGTTAAAGGTGAATGGGAAAGATTTAATAGGAATCTGAGGGGAAACTTTTTCACACAATGGGTGGTGGGTGTATGAAACAAGCTCCCAGAGGCTGGGACTACCCCAATGTTTAAGAAACAGTTAGACAGGTACATGGACAAGACAAGTTTGGAGGGATATGGACCAAAAGCAGGCAGGTGGGACAAGTGTAGCTGGGACTGGTAGCCGAAGGGCCAGTTTCCACACGGTATCACTCTATGATTCTAACTGCAGATACTGGAATCTTGAGCAAAACACAAAGTGCTGGGGTAACTCAGCGGGTCAGGCAGCATTTGCAGAGGCAATGGATAGTCGACGTTTTGGCTCTGGAGCCTTGTTCAGACCCCAGATATAGAGTGAAATTGGCCTCCTTAACTACCTGCAGAGTACAGAAAACCACTGCAGACAATTCACATGGCAGGTATCACTACATATATCATGACTGGAGCGATTGACTGGTTCAACATTCAGTTAGTGTGCAACGGTTAGCAGAAAGCCATGCATGTCACGGCCCTGTATCCCGGTGAATGCCGCAATGCCCTGTTTATGTCCGGCAGCTCTTTCTCAGCCACATTGGTTGACAAGGGCTATCTCTGACCAGGTGATTCATACACAACCCATCCTGACATGGTGACCACGTGCCACATGAACTGAAATAAACATGTGATTGGCATGCTCGAACAAGGCTTTCATTGCACCATCTGCACTGGAGGAATTGCTGTACTTGCTGATGACTCTGCTATTTGACGGTGTCAGCCTCGCCTGCAGAATGACACAGCATTTGCCATCAGCCATATCATGAACATGAGGAGCAGTAGATGAGAAGGAAGAGTCCTGATTCAGTGCTGAACAGAATCCTTGATAGTTCTTTTTGATGTTGCACTCAATTAATAATCAATTTCCTTTCAGGCTTTCCCATTTTGTAGATTAGGAGAGCAATCATCATAAGATCATAAGATCATGTGACAGGAGTAGAATTAGGCCATTCGGCCTATCAAGTCTACTCCGCCATTCAATCATGGCTGATCTATCTCTCCCTCCTAATGCCATTCACCTGCCTTCTCCCCATGATGTCTGACACCCGTACTAATGTAGGTAAATTGGCTGGGTAAATGTTTTTTAAAAATTGTCCCTAGTGTGTAGGATAGTGTTAATAGTGTTAGTGTGTGGGGATCGCTGGGCGGCGCGGACTTGGTGGGCCGAAAAGGCCTGTTTCCGCGCTGTATATATATGATATGATGATATGATAATCAAGCAATCTGTCAATTTACCTGCAAACCATCGCTTCCCCAGTAGATTTACTGTCCTGTATCTCTTTGATAATACTGCTATTGGAATTTCTAAAGTCATACAAAGGGATTGTAAAGTAATTAACCAATCAATGCTAATTTCTGATATTAAAATGTAAGTTAAAAGTGCATTGATAAATGTGGATTTTACAGCTAAGTGGCACATTGCTTTGCAAAATGTATATCCTATAATCATAAAGCATTGCTCCAGTTTTTTTCTAATTAGTTATTACAGCTTGTTGCTGACGCGCACATTTTAGGATTAGTCACGGTGAAAGCACACAACAGCTGCAGCGACCAATCGACACCAGTGGAACAGTGACCACTGCGAGAAATCTCCTCGTTCCTGCATCAAACTCACCAGTCGGCAGCAGTCACCAAGTGACCTGGAAAACTACTGACAATCCAGTCATTTGCTGAGACAAATAATAAGTTTATAGAAGTGATTAAAACCAAACTAAATACATGTACTAAATTTTAAAAAACAATGACATTGGGTAGAAGCCATTCAAGAGGTAGATCTAATCATAAATAAACCTCAGAAACTAATTAATAGAAATATACTATTGATGGAGATTTTCATTAAACAATCTATATACTATAACTATGATGGTCCTGAACTACAGCCAAAACGGTACACGATAGCATGAACATTTTAGGCCCACCTTACTCACCGTCGTCCCTTTGGTGCTAATGGAACAGGTTTCTTTGAAATCGGTGTTATATTTTTAAAGTTATTCACATTTTAAAGTTTTTTTTAAAACGGCGCATGTGCAATTGGGGCCCGGCGATCTGATACGTGAGATGGGCGGGACACAAGAGTCTCACGCACAGAGATTGTGGGTGGATGGGTTTGTTATTTGGAGCTTTGGTTGTCAATCATGTAAAAGTTTAAAGGAAATCTGGAAAGCACCGTTGTGAGTAAACTGCTGGTTGTATCGGTTAACGCGTGCTGGCCAGAAGTGGAATGGGTGGGGGAGGGAGGAGGGGAGTGTTGTGGAGTGCTGTGTTGGTGCGATATGACTTAAGAGCATGGGTGAGCCAGGAGGCTGTGTGCGCAGAGTGTGGGATGCCACCAGGTTGTCACTCCGTGTCAGGGCTCCTGTCAACTGGTCAGTCAGTCAGTCACATGGGTGCTGTCACACAGAGGAGGGTGAAGGAGGGGAGGGAGGGGGGGGGGAGGAGGGGAAGTGTGGGGGGAGGGAGGGGGAAGGGAGGAGAGGGAGGGGGTGAGGGGGGTGGGGGAGGAAGGGGGTGGAGGAGGGGAGGTAGGGAAGGGGGAGGAGGGGAGGGAAGGGGGTAGGAAGGGAGGGAGGGAGAAGGTAGGTTAGGGGGGTGTATAGGGAGGGGGGGGTGGAGGAGGGGGAGCGGGGAGGGAGGGGAGGAGAGGGGGATGGGGGAGTGGGGAAAGAGGGTAGTGGGGGAGTAGAGGGTGCTGCACCAATGCAGGAGTGGTTTGGGTCCAACGGGTCCACTTGGTCTAGTCAGAATTGAAAAACCTTCACAAGGCAGCACCAGGAAGTATCGACAAATAATAATGTAGACACATGGAACCACAAAAGCTGCTTTTCCCCAAAAAAACACAAATTGCTGGAGGAACTGAGGTCATCTCTGGGGTCATGGATAGATGATATTTTGTGACCCTTTTTCAACCTGATTGTAGTGTGGGGGGTGGGGGAGGGGATGAAGGGGGAGAAAGCTTGAAAAGAGGTGAGGTGGGGTGGGGCAAAGCCTGGCAAGTGACAGGCAGATACAGGTGAGCGGTATTTCAACTCCTCTCACTTTCTTCAAGTTAAAGGTGTAGCTACTTTGAACAGTCCTTGTTCCAAATGTTCACCTGTCCCTCCCTCTTTTCCCTCTCCAATCAGGCAAGAGTACAGAAGTGTGAAAATGCACATCTCCAGATCCAGGGACTGTTTCTTCCCAGCTGTTATCAGGCAACTGCACCATCCTATCAACAACTAAAGAGTGGTCCTGAGCTACTATCTACCTTATGGGAAGCTCTCAGACTATCTTTAATCGGACTTTACCTTGCACTAAACATTATCATGGATCTGTACACAGTGGATGGCTCGATTGTAATCATGTATGGGTTTTCCGCTGACTGGTTAGCACGCACCAAAAGCTTTTCACTGTACCTCAGTACACGTGACAATAAACTAAACTATCCTCCAACTTTTTACCTGCTACATCGACAACTGCAAAGGGGCTACCTTCTGCACCCATGCAGCTCATTGATTTCATCCACTTTAACACTAACTTTCACTCTACCCTCAATTTCACTTGAACTATCTCTGACACCTCTCCTACTTTTCTCGATCTCTGTGTCTTCATCACAGGGGACAGACTATTGACTAAGCCTACTGACCCCCCCCTGTTTTCTGGACTATACTTCTTTCACCCTGACGCTTGCAAAGATGTCATCCCCTACTCTCAGTTTCTCGATCTCCACTACCCTGATCAATCAACTGTGTACCTCCTCACACTCAATCAAATTTGTAAGACATGGCCTGCCTTGGACAAAGCCAGGCTGACTGGTTTTAATTCACCCATTCTCTTCTAAATGCAAGTAAATCCTGTCTCTAAGAATCCTCTCCAATAGGTTCCTTGCCACTGATGTGAGGCACACTGGCCTACAATTTCTGGATTATCCCAATATCAATGTGGATTTAACCACAACAATGAATCCCAAAATACTCTCCCTAGTTCCTACCTAATAATGTTGTAATTTAGCCTTTCCCAAGTTAGCACTTTCTCTCGAGGACTAATATATTGGGGAGGTTATTGTATAACTCCATCACAATGATTGTACTTATTCCTAGGAGCTACCTATGACCTCACTGGATGAGCATTCTATGATGTCCTCTCTAAGTTGCTGTGACTTTCTCCCTCATCAGTAATGCAACTCTTCCACCACTTTAACAACCCTCTGCATCACATCTTAAGACATCAAAACCCTGGAATGTTGAGCTACCAGTCCTGCCCTTCTCTCAATCAAATTTATGTAATTATTGTAGTTCCAAGCACTAAACCAGGCTCGAAGTTCATCTCCCTCACCCATAATACACCTAGTATTGAAATAAATGCAAACCAGCCATTCTGTGTTCATTAACCCTTCTGTGTTCATTAACCTGGCCTTGTCTGCTCTTTATTTCTTTCAGACTTACTTGACCTAACCTCGATTCCTCTCAATTATTCCACTTGATAACTGACTGCTCTTGTTCCCACCTGTTTGCGTACAACTGTCCTTTTTGCAAAGATTCCTAAGATTCTATGTCATAGAGTCATACAGCATAGAAACAGGCCATTTGACCCAACATGCTCACACTGACCAACATGCCCAATCTACACTAGTCCCAACCTGCCTGACCCACGTCTCTCCAAACCATTCTTATCCATGCACCAGTCCAATTGTTTCTTATGTTACCTGCCAAGAAAGAGAGCCTACAGATCCACATAGCTGAAACCCTCTCTTCTGCACCAGCTCCTTAGACATGCGTTCAACTATATCTTTCTACTTCTTGACTTATTAGCACATATAGTAGAGGTAGCCCAGTCCATCGCACAGACCAGATTCCCCGTCACTGACTCCATTTACATGTCATGTTGCCTTGGAGAAGTAATCAAAGACTTGATGTACCCCAGCTATTCCTTCTTCTCCCTGTTCCCGTCAGATAAAAGGTACAGAAGCTTGAAAGAGTGCCCCACCAGTGTCAGGAACATTTTCTTCCATTCTGTTATCAGGCATCTGAATGGAGCTTCCATAAACTGGGGTATTGTCCGATTCACCTCTACCCATTGGAATTAATCTATGGAACTTTTGTGATACAATGCGCTAACTATATTCTGCACCCTGTATATTCCCCTTTGCTCTACCGATCTTACTTGAGTTTGACATGATTGTATTTATGGATCACACTATCTGATCTGATTGGATAACATGCAAATGCAAGCTTTTCGCTGTAACTCCATATGCGTGACAATAATAAACCTAAACATAATGACACGAGAAGCAATCCTGAGATTACAACTCTGGAAGTTTTGTTTTTTTAAAACGTTCTACCTAACTCCCTAAATTCCTTTTGCAAGACCTCACCTCTCTTCATGCTTCTGTCCTTAGCACCAATACAAACCATGACCTCTGACTACTTACCTCCCTGTTAAGAGTGTCCTGTACTTGCTCAGGTAAATCCTTGACCCTGACACCAGGGAGGGAACACACCAGCCTGAAGTCTCGCTTGATGCCGTAGAAGCATCCTTCTGTGCTCCTTGACTAAAGAGTCCCTTATCACTTTTCTAATGTGAACTGTCAAAATACACCTTTTGCCTCTGCGGATGCTGCTTGCCCCATTAAGTTCTGCTTTTTGTTCCAAACTCCAGCATCTCCCAACTCTTGTGTCATGAATTATCACCATTTGACCAACCAGTAGCTTTGTCCTGACAGTAATGTTGCTGATTTTTCATAATAAGTCTGCAGTTGCCTCTCAGCACGGAATATGCAAAGCCATGCATTCGCATCAGTTCACAGCCTTGCTGCTTAATTTAGCAGGTGCCAACATAATCACTTCTTTCTCAGGAGCATTGCTTCCCACTTTGGCCTCTGCATTAGTTTCAGGCTGCCAAATCAATGTGACTAGATCTGAAAAATAAAGGACTTATTTATTAGTGCATCTGCCATTTCTGATCATTGCATTGCAACTCAATAACTGCCTTGTTTACTCTTCAAACTTCCATCTGCTACTACATTTCTTAGATGTTTCTTGCTATGGAGGGCGTGCAGCGTAGGTTCACTAGGTTAATTCCCGGAATGGCGGGACTGTCGTATGTTGAAAGGCTGGAGCGATTGGGCTTGTATACACTGGAATTTAGAAGGATGAGGGGGGATCTTATTGAAACATATAAGATAATTAGGGGATTGGACACATTAGAGGCAGATAACATGTTCCCAATGTTGGGGGAGTCCAGAACAAGGGGCCACAGTTTAAGAATAAGGGGTAGGCCATTTAGAACGGAGATGAGGAAGAACTTTTTCAGTCAGAGGGTGGTGAAGGTGTGGAATTCTCTGCCTCAGAAGGCAGTGGAGGCCAGTTCGTTGGATGCTTTCAAGAGAGAGCTGGATAGAGCTCTTAAGGATAGCGGAGTGAGGGGGTATGGGGAGAAGGCAGGAACGGGGTACTGATTGAGAGTGATCAGCCATGATCGCATTGAATGGCGGTGCTGGCTCGAAGGGCTGAATGGCCTACTCCTGCACCTATTGTCTATTGTCTATTGTCTATTGTCATAAGATCCATCCTCATAAGGGAGACATGTAACATGTGCTTTCTTATTGATTTGACATCTTATGATTAATGCATGAGTGATTGGTTCTATGCTTGACTAATGAAGCAATAAGGCGCAGGACTGATATGGGTATTTAGAATTATAAGATACACTGATAAATTAAGAAAATCACTAAAATCACTCACAACAATTTTAGCTGCTCAACCAATTAATGTTGTTTTTTTTATTTCAGAGCATTTTTCAATATTGATCTATGATTGAGCAATTCTTATCAAAATTTGTGTTAACATTGATCAGTTGGAAGTGATGTGGCAAATTTCAGTAATGGAACATCTTCATTGAAATTTTTTAAATTAGATGACACAGGCTTCGGGGGGGAGGGGAGAGATTTAAGAGGGACCTCAGGACAACTTTGGCACTCAGAGGATAGTCCGTATCTGGAATGAGCAGCCTGAGGAAACTCTTGAAGCGGATACAATTACGACTTTTAAAATTTGGACAGATATATGGGTTCAAGCCAGCGGTGCTGGCTCGAAGGGCCAAATGGCCTCCTCCTGCACCTATTTTCTATGGATAGGAAGGGTTTAGATGGTGTAGGCCAAATACCGGCAAATGGGATAGCCCAACTTGATTGGCACAGAGAAGGTGGGCCAAAGGACCTATTTTCATACTGTGTAGCTCTAAGTGAGATGAAATGCAGAAAGATCAAAAGATAACTAATGTCTGATGTGCTGAGTATTTTCAACGTATTCATGAGAAATCATCATTCAGATAATAAAAACCATATCACAATTCCATAAGAGTCCTTAAGTATAGAACTTCTGGAGTAGCCTTCCCAATCATTCCTAAGTCCCCACTCTTTTCACAATTACATCTTGTGCCCATCCAATTCCCTCTTAATAAAACGGGGGTTCCCCTCTTCCATTATAGATGAGGCTATCACTAGGGTCTCCTCAATATCCCGCAGCCTCGCTCTTGCTCCCCCTCCCCCTACTCGTAACAAGGATAAGAGCCCCCCTTGTCCTCACCTTCCACCCCATCAGCCGTTGCATACAACAAATTATCCTCCAACATTTCCATCACCTCCAATGGGATCCCACCACTGGCCACATCTTCCCATCTCCACCACTTTCTGTTTTCCGCAGAGACCGTTCCCTCCGAAACTTCCTGGTCCACTCGTCCCTTCCCACCCAAACCGCCCCCTCCCCAGGTACTTTCCCCTGCAACCGCAGGAGATGCAACACCTGTCCCTTTACCTCCCCCCTCAACTCCATCCAAGGACCCAAACAGTCTTTCTAGGTTCACTAGCATCTCCTCCAACCTCATCTATTGTATCCGCTACTCCTGATGTCAACTTCTCTACATCGGCGAGACCAAGCGCAGGCTCGTCGATCATTTCGCTGAACACCTCCGCCAGTCCATCTCAACCAACCTGATCTCCCGGTGGCTCAGCACTTCAACTCGCCCTCCCATTCCCAATCTGACCTTTCTTTCCTGGGCCTCCTCCATTGTCAGAGTGAGGCACAGTGAAAATTGGAGGAACAGCACCTCATATTTCACTTGGGCAGTTTACACCCCAGCGGTTTGAACATTGACTTCTCCCACTTCCCCTCTCTATTCCCTCCCCCCCCCCCCGTTATCCTACTAGCCTTCCTGTCTCTGTCTACATCCTATCTTTGTCCCGCCCCCTCCCCTGACATCAGTCTGAAGAAGGGTCTCGACCCGAAACGTCACCCATTCCTTCTCTCCTGAGATGCTGCCTGACCCGCTGAGTTACTCCAGCATTTTGTTGTCCCTCTTAATCAACCCAGACAACTCTGTACCTACCTTAGAGGCAAGAATTCCCAGATCCAGGTCCAAAACTCTGTGCTACCATAGGCAATGTGACATGTTATTGTGAGGAGTGTAGCAATGAATTATGCCTTCATTCAAGTTTTAATTAGTTACGTGATGCAAGCTTTTTAAAAAGAAACAAAAGAAACACATCCACTAAACCTGAAGCATTCTATTAATATGACTGTCCATATATGTCTCTCACATTGGGCAAGATATGATGGGCCTGTGTAAAAGTATGTACCTATAAATAGAACTATGGAATTAAATGCTTGTCTCAAATAACAAGCACTTTTGATATTCCAATTGTATTTATTCACATTATTTGCATTTAATTTATGGATTAAACTTGTTTAAACACTTCACTGAAATTTGCTGCAATTGTAAAAATAATTATTTAAAACATAATAAACCATTTGATGTTAATTGTAACATTAAATTACAAACTATAAGATTTAAAGTGAATGAATTACACATAAAATGTACATAGCTGCAAGAGAGGTCCTTAAAATCTAAATGTCCATTTGGGGGAAAGTCGTGGTTGTCAGAATGAATGTTCTTCCAGTGACGACATGTTTCACTTGTAAGGCTCTAAATACAGGATGGACTAAATTTATATGTGCTGGTATGTCACGCGGGATTACATTACGGTCATTTGAGTGCTCTAAATGGCATGAGGCAGTCTTTCCTTTTCATCCCTGTTATTTATTTCTTGCCCTTTCAATTTTAGTAATTGGTGATTCTGTAGCACTACATTTTTAGTGGGTTTTGTGGTAAAATTTTAAAGAAGACTGTTGGTAATGAACTAATAACATAATGATGAAGAAGTTATTATAGTGAAGATGAAGTCAATGTCAAACCATATATAGCAACAAAAGGAAAGAGTGAAAGGAACATTGGTAGAGCATAAAAGGAAAAAAGACTAGATGGTGAGATTCTTTACAGTGAGTTGTTTTTATGCCAGAGAGGTTTTTTTAAGAACTAATTCACATTGAACAAATTAGCTTAAAACTTGAAGAGACTTTACTGTAGTGAGCTTGTATGCATCTACCTTGCATATACAGTGGTTTTACATGGTTCCACACATTTGAATGGAGCACTAAATAGTGAGATATTGTTCTCATGATCTAATTTCAAAATGTTGCTACTTACTTTATGATCGAGGCACCAGAGGTGGAGGATGATGATGTTCCGCATAAATTAGAACAACCATCCAGGAGGACGTGATTGCAACATTTCCCTATCCCTTGCCCAGCACTCGACGTTAATCCCTTGAGTAAACTCCTCCATTCAGCTTGCAGCTACCTCTTGACTGTGCTCATTTGTGTAATACATATAATGTATTAGGTTTCAGGATTCATACTAGTCAACTTTGTTCTGTTTCTTGCTCTAATATGTACAGCATTTGTCGTGTCATGATATCTTATGTGTCCCTAACTGCCCTTGAGAAGGTGACAATGAGCCACCTTCACGAACCAATGTAGTCTTTGTGATAAAGGTGTTTTCAGAATAAGGGAGAAAGCTCCAGAGTCTTTATCTAGTGATGACAAAGAAATGGCAAACTATTTGTAAATCAAATGATGTGTGCCCTGAGGTGCAGCCTCAGATGATGCTTCTATACACCTGTCACCATGTCCTTTTTGGTGCTGGAGATGATGAATTTGGGTAGACACAAAATGCTGGAGTAATTCAGCGGGACAGGCAGCACCTCTGGAGAGAAGGAATGGGTGACGTCTTGGGTCGAGACCCTTCTTCAGACTTGAATTTGGGTGATGCTTTTAGAGAAACCTTGGAAAGTTAGGAAGATGGTACCTGTTACAGCCATGGTTTGCTGATGGTGTAGTAAATGGTTAGGGCAGATAATGCATATATCAGCCAATTTTTAAATTTATTTTTGAGACTGCACACATTCCAAGCAAGAGGAACATTTTCCCTCACATACTTCATTTGTACTTTGTATATGGTGGTAAAGTATTGAGAATTACTCACCACAGAAAACCTATAATCTGACTTGGATTTGCGGGCACATTTTATCATATTGCAAGGCAATGATGATCCCAAAGGATGATGCCCTGTCCTTTATCAATGGTAATGATATTTAATGTCAAAGAATGGTGGTTAAATTCACTTTTGTTGGAGATGGGCATCACTTTGTCATTTACCTTAAAGATAGCGGAGCCAAGGGATATGGGGAGAAGGCGGGAACGGGGTACTGATTGTGGATGATCACCCATGATCACAGTGAATGGCGGTGCTGGCGCGAAGGGCCGAATGGCCTACTCCTCTACCTATTGTCTATTGTCTATTGTCTATTACCACGTATCAAGTCATATTCAAATATGGACCAGGTGTCACACGTTGGGGGCATGGATTGCTTCACTATCTGAGGAGCAGTGAATGGAACTGAACAACATGACAAAGAGCAGATTATTTTTTATTTTAATGCAATAAATAAAACAACTTTGAATGTACGTAAAAATCTCAAATGCAATCAAGGCCAACACATTTCAAGTCTTATTTTCTTTATTGAATTAATGTACACAAATTACAATCAATGGCAAAATAATTAGTTTAACCATCAAGTACCAATAGCGAAGGAGATAAGGGGATCAGGTTTATTGTTCCAAATAATCAATTAATTTTCAACTTCCAATCACATCAATAGTAATAATAATAACTAAAACCTATAAAATATTTTACAAAGGCAACATTATTTGCACATTACATTGACAGATAAACAAGTAAAAATGGATAAAGTTTATTAAACACTGTTAACACCAGAAATTTGCATTTGTTAAGTACTAGTCATTTCTAGTTTACATCAGATTTTTTAAGTGTTTGGATATTATTCACCCATCTACATGACAACATACAAAATCGTGTTATCATAACAGTCCATTGTAAGGGTTTGATTCATATTCAACATTGGAATTGTTCTTCCTGTACTATACTTAGCTTTTGAAGCCAATGCTAATGCATATATATTAACCAGTCCACAATAAGGTTGATTGCAGAACTTTGGAAGATACTTCCTCTTTGATTTCCTGGGTTTTGGGATCTCAGTGTTAATGAATGTAACGATGCATTAACTGGTATGTGCAGGAGTCATCCAATATTTATTCAGTGGAAAATCAATTATATCTAGATTGGAACATTGCACAAGAGAATGTATGAGCAATCAATCCTGATCTGTACACTTTTCCTTTCAGTTCTGGAAATTGGTTTAAAAAAATAACGGATGTACATGGAGAAACAAAAACTGAACTAATTGCAATAAGGTCTCTGGTCATTTATTATCCCTCCTAACTGAAAATCTATTATTATACCTCAAAAAGTCATTTATTCCTTCCTTCCCTTTTGCCATTAATAGCTACATGATTTAAATTTCACCCTTTACCTGGAACATTGTCTTCACATCTGATGTTTTTCAGTGAAGTTGTCTCACTTTTTTTCATCACTTTTCTTTCACATACACCATTCACTTTGCTATTTCTCCCCTAGCATGTTTATAGTTTTTAATAATTTTCCTTTTCTTTTACCTTCACAACAATATTCTATCTCTAGCCCTTCATTCCCAAGGCTTCAAATCGAATCCCAAATGTTCAACATGCAGTTTATAACCAATATTGCGACAATTGTAGCTACAGTTCACCTAATTTGCAAATATTGTTTCTACGTGAATTGCTGGAAATAATCTTGGGCCAGATAAGCATACATTCAATTACGATTTGTACAACTTACACTAAGGCAAGTTTGTTCTTAATTGGTAATTACAAGCACAATGAGATTCAGACAGACCAGACAACCGAAAACAAAATACACTAGATTTTTATAATCTAAACCTTTCGAGCCTGTCCATTGTTCATCACATCATGAGGAGAACTATGGATAATATGTTACCATTGCTTAATAATATCAACATTTAGAAACAAGGAGCTGCAGATGCTGGTATACCAAGGAAAGACTCAAAATGCTGGAGTAACTCAGCAGATCAAAACTTCCCTGGAGAACATGGATAGATGCCGTTTTGGATTGGGACCCTTCTTCAGACTGATTTGAAATCAAATAGTTATTTCAATTACAAAATTTAGTTGCTTCAATATCACATCAATATTGCATGGAATTTGTGGTAACTTGACCAGGATTCGGGTATAATACACAACCGAACCATGGTTATTGATTATGGAATAGGAAAATAAAAGTTCATACCATTTGTAGTGAATGATTTCTCTTAGACACACCTTGGAAGGCAATCCTCACAAGGCGAGAAACAATTAAAATGCACATATAACTGCAGAGAAAACTTGGTTTGAACAGGACTGGTTCTTTGTTTATATGGGGAGTTTTGAATGGTATGGACTAGTTAGAGAATAAAATAATAAGTAAGGTTCAAAAACGGAGTGGTGGTACTTAAAAGGAAGGCAGAATGAGGAGTCCAATCTAATATGATTAATCTTTCTGGTCATTCATAAACCCAAAATTAGAAGAACATATGAATTTGAGCATTGTTGTTGGATAGGGGCAATTGGCCAGGATTCCTGCTCCTGGTTACTATCCAGTGACTCCTCCTGGAAAATCTGCATCTGGTCAATGGGTGTGGTCAGAGTTGGCCTCATTGTAACATCCCTCTCAATGGGTAAATAGCCTGCCAACATTCAAAGCCCAAGCTTACACACTTGGCTGCAATATCAGAGGGCTTCCAGCGCCCTTGGAACAATGGCTCAGCATGAGTCACCATCTCCAGGAGGAGAGAAGGGGGAAACTTGTAAAGTGATTACATGCACACGTCAGCTGTCCCTAGGTTTCAACAAATGCATACATTAAGGTAACACTCAAAATTATAGATCAACCTTTAATTGGAGGGGGAATAGTGAATGAATCGACTCAAACTAAAAATAGGTTGTTCACTTGAATGTCCAACTCGATGACTTACACTTTCTACAAACAACATTGAAATTCCCACTCCTTCTACACTCCATCCCACCCTCCGAAAACCTAAACACATAACTCTGACACCATTTGCACATGCACATGAAAGACAACATGAAAAGTACACAAAGGATATTATACTAAATCACACCATTCTACATGTACTGCGACACTTCTAATTCAATTTTAAAACTAACTATTGTTACCATGGTGATTATGCAGGATACTCACTTCAAAAACATGCTCATTTCAGCTAAATACTTGCATTTAAATAATGAATACTTGTAAAGTACCCCTAATAAAAAACGTACTTGAATTGCTTTGATTCTATTTATGTAACTTTGGCTTTTGAAATACATTTATATTGTAGTAATATATCTCTAAGCCATGCAGCAATTTGATGACATTTCCTGTGGGATGGAATATGATGAATGCTGACAAATTTTATAGATGAATTCTACATTTATATGCTATAATTTTCCTAATATTCAACACCTGATCATTTTGCTTCTCGTTTTCAGTCCTGAGCCTTGATTACTTAGTGTTTTGATTACCATAAATAAGAGGCAAGCATAACTTTCTAAATCTCTTCTTGCAATGGCATGGCATGTGATGACAAAATGATCCATATAACACAATGTATCAGAAGCTGAGAGACTACAAGAATTAAAGCTGCATTGCTTAATAGTCTTATTCAAAAATAAATTTAAGATAAAAATACAAGATTAATTGATGCTGTCCTTCTTCAAGGACCACTCTTGAAAATAAAAATAAAAATTCCAAATTTTACTAATTTATTTTAGGTTGTAAACTTCCTGTCAATCCTTTGTAATTCCACTAGACCCACTTCTACAACTATCAGAGAAAAATGCAGAAGACTGATCCACGGTCATCTGAGGTCCAGTCAACCTGCTAGCAGGATGCACATGGGAGGACTGACACTTCGTACATGACACTGATGCTTCATAAAAAAGAAATGGCCAAATTAAATAAGGAATCTAAGTAATTAAACCAGTAACATTTAAATGGAAGCACAGCTCATTTTAGGGATGTATTGCCATCACAGGCGTGGCAGTCTCTACCACTATTAAGTAGCGCAGCTTTAAGTCTGTGCTTAACTAAACTCAGGACTCCGCTTCCCCTCTGCCACTGCAGGCACCGCTTCGTCACCCTTTGCTTCCATTGATACAACGACCATCTCTGTATTGGCGACATGTGGACCCATGTTTGGGAGGCTGCCTTCACTAACCTCAGCAGCTGCTGCAGCGTTAACATCAGTTGCCGCTTCTGTACCAGTGCCCTCGCCTTTGGAACTTTCTCCCACATTTTTGATGGCAACCTCTTGCCCTTCGGCCCCACTTCTTTCATTTTTCTTCTTCATATGAAAGGGTTTTGAATCGACAATGGACTTTTTGATCCTCTCTCCAGAAATCCTTATCTTCTCTCTCTGGTCTGGGGGGACTATAGTTGTGCTCAGCCGATGCATCTGCTTCCCTAAGTTTTGCTTAGTTTTTTGCATATTTTCTCTTGAGAAAGCTTTCTTGATATTATCAACTCCCTTCATTCCCGATTTCTTGAGGCGTGCAGTTGCAGTTCCATCTTCGTAAACAAACTCTTCATCAGACGAGAGGTCTGGCGGTGGTGTGGCTGTTTTTGAAGTGTGTTCTTCAGATGCTGCTGCATTCCCCTCGTTTGGAAGTTTTTTATACGTTACGGAAGAAAGCATTTCATTTTCTTCCTGTGAAAGTACAAAGTTGAGTTTTTATTCTGGATTTCCACTTCACAACATATTGGAGTTTCATTTTGATTTCTGCAAAACATTTCTTGCTCAGACAGCCAATATTTCTTTCCAATTGTATTCATCCACACAACTGAAGTCTGACACATCCACACAAATGAGTTTTGTACCACCTTCTAGTGGAAACAATATATCCCTTGTGTGACACCATGGACGCCCGTCAGTCTCCTTTTAAGCTGCTAGCTGTCCAACAACTCACTTGCTTCATAAAAGCTAATACATGATCAACATTTTGATTTGAATGCTAGAATAATCCTCAAAGGTCCTAACATCACGTTGCAGGATTCCAGCAGGCCACCGCTGAAAGCCTTTCACTTTCTCAGATGTGTTAGTGTACAGTAGGGAAATAATTTCTTTAAAGCATTTGTCATTGAAATGTGAAGGTATATTAAACCTTCCATACCCCAGCATTATAGAGCAGATACAGCATTGCTTTAGTTAGTTTAGCATTCTTGAGTGCCATATAAAAACAGATCGAAGGATATTGTACAATATCCTTTATTGCAAGTAAATTGGCAGATCCTACTTCAGAATTGAAGGGTCTTGGACCAGAATCCTTGACTCTTTTTCTCTTCCTACAGATGTGGCCTGACCTGCTGACTGTTTCCAGCATTTTCTAGTTTTGTTTTAGATTTCCAGCATTTGAATTTTTGGGATTTAAAAATAAATTGGACACTAAGTTTAATTTTATTCCCACAGATAAGATTTTGTTTATTTATTCAAATGATTCTCCACAAGCCCTCATCCCAGTAAGATGAACTGATTATAATATCCCAATTCGTTTAATTACTTTATTGCAATGAATTGGTTGAGCTGTGGTGGATTCATTATATTTGGTCTGTGCTCAGAAGTAATGGAACGGAAAAATCAGCAATGTCAAATGCTTTTCCACAGAGTGCCCCTGAAGGAGCCAATCATGCATAGCCATTAGATGAGGCCAGGATTTGACTCACAGTCATAGAGTCATACAGCATGGAAACAGGCACTTTGGCCCTACTTGCCCACCAAGATGCCCCATCTACATGGCGACCAAGATGCCCCAACTACATTACTCCCATCTATGTGCGTTTGGCCCATATCCCTCTAAATGTTTCCTATCCATGTATCTTATCCAAATGACTTTCAAATGTTATTTTTGGTACCTGCCTCAGCTACCTCCTCTGCCAGCTCATTCCATATTCTCGCCATCTTCTTTGAGGAAATAGTTGCCTCTCAGGTTCCTATTAAATATTTCTCCTCTCACCTTAAACCTATGTTCTCTGGTTCTTGATTCCTCTACTCTGGGTAAAAGACTCTGTGCAACTACCCTATCTATTGCCCCCATGATCTTATACACCTCTATAAGATCACACCTCATCCTTCTGTGCTCCAAGGAAATTCTTATGTCAAGTTCTCGTTATTGCTCATTCTTGTTCTCTCTATCTTTGCATTGGAATAGCCTTATGACAATGATATAATGCTAAGTAAACTGGAACAACAGATGATATTTAACAAAAAGCCTTTTTCTGAGGAGGGATAAATTGAATATGAACATTAACAAATTTTGAAAAATTGTTACGCAAGTGGAATTGATGCATGACAATTCATCATTCTCTATTCCTGTTTTATGCGTGTAATACGGGTCATTAATTGGCAGCTGTTACAATAGACAGGAGGTCATTGATATTAATATTAAGTGAATTCTCGTGTCTTCCATTATTGTAAAACTCTGGCATCCATTTGAAAGGTCCAGTATGCCACGGTTCAGAATAATGATCTCATCAGTGGATCTATATATTTAAAAAAAGCAACATTCTATTGTCCCTAATTAACTTACAATGGCATTCAACGTTATGAAGCATTTGCACGTTTCCAGGTCTTCACCTATGTATTAACTTTACTGACTGTCTTTTCAAAAATAACTCTGTGATGTGAGTCGGAAGGAAGGCCAAATATGGAGCATTGGTCTCCGCGTATTGTTTTTCATGTGGACAGCAAATAGTCACTGTTTCACAGCCATTAACCTTCAATACAGATGGCACAAGGCCGACTGAAGTATTAATATAACCCACACGTCCAAATACATTTTCTATCTGTTACTCAACTCCCTTGATTTATTGTTTCAGTAATTTTATTTAAAGGGCATTAATATACAAAAGGGGAAACAATTTCTTGGGGATTGTAGAGATTATAAAACATCAAACAGATGCCCTGACTTAAAGATTCTGCTGAATACTTTAGCAATACCCTGCAGAATAAAGTTCAACACAGAATATTAGCTTGGTAGCAGCTGTGACTTGTTCAGCATGCCATGCTTTCAACACTAAGTATAGAATCTCAAATTCTTCAAACTAGTTAGGCTTAAAGCGACCACTTCAAATGGAACTTACCTGGAATATGACCACCCGAAATTTATTCCTTTTGAGCAGCTCACGGTGATTTCCTTCAACTTTTTTGACCTGAGCATTGGTTTTATCCAGTCGCTGTCTCACATCTTTAACATTGGCGTTGATCTTTTGGGTTTTCTCTAGCAACTTTGTGACTGTGTGATCTGTAGCTAAATGAGCCTTATTAAGTTTTGCAACATCGATTTGTATCTCTTTAACGGTGTTTTCTATTTCCAGTTGCTGTAGCTCCATTTTCTGTTGAGTTTCATTCACACTGTTGACAATCCCGGCCACTTTCTCTAAGAGATTGAAAAGGGTTAATGGATCAAGCGGAGCGGCATCGTCTTCACCTGCAGCAGCGGTGGATAGGTCATAAGCAAGGTTGCCAGAATCTGAATACACTCGTTCCTCAGCCATGCTTGTGTTGGTTCAGAGAGCTCTCCTCCAAGGTCTAACTTAAAACATGAACGTTATGTGTAAGTGCGAGCTCGCTGATCTCCAACCAGTGCTCTGTTCCAAGCTGTGCTGGCAGTGAGACATCAACCAGTCATTCCCATGGATGACCCGAGACTAAAAGGGCAATGATTGACTCCACCTACCTTTGAAACCACTCATGTATAACGGCTGTCATGCATCCGTCTCGAATTATTTGCATACCTGGGTGTGCATATTCTAATCCTGAGTGTGGAAAATACCTTTCACTGATCGAACAGCTGTAAAATCTGAAATCTTATCTTCCAGAGCCTTTAACGGCCTCTTTATTTTGGTCTATACTATATAGAACAAGGTGTGTAAGGCAGAATTTTAACAAACACGGATAAGCACACATCAAAAATCAAAATACTTATTTTAATAATGCACGAACATCATGCGTACCAATTTTCATGGATTTTAAAGGTGATTTTTTAATTGATTTGCAAATTAGCTGTAAATAACCTCACATGTGTTTTGTGACATAGAGAAGATGGGTTGACAACTATTTAAGAAAATAATCTTAAAGCAACTCCCAACCCACGGATGCTGATTTTTTTCTGATTCACCTTTTCCAGAAACACCTTATGGATTGACAACACAAAAGACTGATTGATTGATTGATTGGTTACAGCATGGAAGCAGGCCCTGCAGCCCACTGAGTCCACACTGACCTGTTCACACCAGTTCTATGTTATCCCACTTTTGAATGCACTCCCTACACATCAGGGGCAATTTACAGAGGCCAATTAATCTGCAAGTCTTTGGGATGTGGAAGGAAACTGGGCCATCCTGAAGAAACCCGTGGAGAACGTGCAAACTCCACACAGACAGCACCCGAGGTCAGAATTAAACCCAGGTCTCTAGCTCCGTGAGCCAACAGCTCTACCAACTGCATTACTGTGTCACTTCTACTGATGGTATATATAAACCAATAATTAGATACCGAGCATCCCCAGCATATGTGTTATCCCTAAGAGCCATTGTGTCCTCTTCAAATGGTTCACTAGGCTGTGATTCAGATTTACTGACAATAAATACACAATTTATACATGTTCAGAAGGTACCAGTTTTGGTACAACACTGTATTTGGAAACAATATGAATTACAGATTGGGAAACAATCATAAGGTTTAATTGAATTTAAAGTTAATCCTGAAAAATATGTCATTCTGTGTAGCAAGTTGTCTGTACTCCAGAAGCAAAGAATTGT
This sequence comes from Rhinoraja longicauda, assembly GCF_053455715.1. Lineage (NCBI taxonomy): Eukaryota > Metazoa > Chordata > Chondrichthyes > Rajiformes > Arhynchobatidae > Rhinoraja > Rhinoraja longicauda. Next base: position 38,849,902 of record NC_135954.1, on the reverse strand, counting down.
TAGAGTGGTGGGGAGGGGAAGCCTTCTAAACAGTGTTTTCTGCTTAGATTGGGAGAAGAAAGCTACTTCTCATCCATTTTTTGCACACAATCAACTGAAATTTAATAAATGGATGTGCCGTTGAAATGCTCTGTAAATTTATAGAGATTCAATTATTTCCAACTCCCCAAAACCTCCGGAGTCAGTGTCTGATGTCTTGATGTATTTCCATAGCACTGCCAACCATTCAATTGCTCACACAAGGGATTAAGTATCACATCAGGCAGGTTATTTGGCCATGCGACAAGACACATTCAAGTAATTTCCAGTGCACAGTATATTTGAGTGTGTCATTCCAAGGCACTTTTGCCCAGATTTATTTTACAATCAACGTAAAAAACCACTACAAGATTGGTCTTGCAACCAGGACAGTAATTTTGCCATGACTTTTTAGAATTGGAGCAAAAAGAAATTGATAAAGAAGTGCCATTAAATCTCTGATGTCTATAAAGCTAGCATTAGGTGGAGTAACCACCAAAGTTGTACCGCTCACCCTGATTCACCTCTGGAGTCTGTGCAAAGGGCATAAGCAAAGAGTCCAGAGTGGGTGATGCTTCTCCCAAATGGCGTGTCCAGAACCATAGGTCGCAAACATCACAATAAAGGGTTGGTCATTCAGTGCTTAAATTAGAAATCATTGCTTTATCTGCCTGCAGGGGCTTAGTTACTGACTATGAAACAGAGATTGATATATTTTTGGATGCTTAGGAAGTCAAAGGATATAGGGAAAGTAACGCTGGGGTAAAAGATTAATCATGATCTTATTGAAGTGCTGAGCAGGTGCAAGGTGATAAATGGGTAACTCCTGTTTCTCTTTCATGTGTCCTGAAGTGATATATTGTCTGACGATCAGCTGCTATGAACTGCTGAGGGGAGAGTAGAATTGAGTTTTAAACTGGGAAGCGTCGAGTTGGGAGGAGACGCTACAGACCAGTGCTCCCATCCATTGTTATGGGAAATGTAAGATCTCTCCCCAACAAGATGGACGAGTTGGCGGCGTTGACTCGACACCAGAGGGAATATCGGGAGTGCAGCATCATGCTGCTTACAGTGACCTGGCTGAACACGTTAACTCCGGACACCAACGCCTCACTGGACGGTTTTCACCTGAGGCGGGCGGACAGAACAGTGGAGAGTGGTAAGAGAAAAGGAGGAGGGCTGGCTGTGTTTGTAAATGATAGATGGTGTAACCCTGGGCACATCACTGTTAAAGAGCAGCTCTGCTGCAGAGACATCGAGCTGTTGGCTGTTAGCACGAGGCCTTACTATCTACCAAAGGAATTCTCACATGTTGTTGTGATAGCAACATATATTCCCCCCTCTGCTAATGGCGACACGGCCTGTGATGTACTGCACTCAGCTGTGAGCAGGTTGCAAACACAGCACCCACATGCCCTCTTTCTAATCTCCGGGGACTTCAACCACACACCCCCATCATCCACACTGCCCACGTTCACCCAGTACATCACCTGTCGCACCAGAGACTACAAAATACTGGACTTATTTTATGCCAACATCAAGGAGGCACATAACTCAGCACCTCTCCCCCCCGGGGAGATCTGACCACAACATGATCCATCTCCAGCCTGTGTACAAACCTCTCGTGCACAGGCAACCAGCGGTGGCCCGCACAGTTAGAGGATGGTCCGAGGAGATGGAGGAGACTCTGAGAGACTGTTTCGAAACAACTGTTTGGGAGGGAACTCTGTGATCCCCATGGGGAGGACATTGACGGTCTAACCCAGTGCATCACGGACTATATTAACCTCTGTGTGGAGAACACTGTACCCACCAGGACTGTACCAGAAATAAGGAGGAGCTGAAGGCTGTGCAAAAGGAGCTGAGGAGGAAGATCAGAGAGGGGAAGAACAGCTACAGGAAGAAGATGGAGGACCAGCCCCAGAGGAACAACATCAGTGGAGTCTGGAGAGGCCTCTAAACCATCTCTGGGTACAAGGAACCGGACTCCCGGGCCGTGGGGGACCAGAAGTGGGTGAACGATCTGAACCTTTTCTTCAACAGGTTTGATCAGTCACCTACCCCTCCCCGGTCCAGTCACCCCTGCTGCAACCCCCCTTGTCTGCACATCCAGTACACTGCCCCACCTCCCCTCCCACAGCACTTGGGTCACAGTCACCACCCACTGCTTCTGCTTCTCCTGCCCCAACCCCACTACCCCCACCTCCTCCCCCCACCTCCTCCCCCCACACCACCCCCACACCACCCCCTCCCCCCCCCCCCCCACACCCCCCTCCTCCTCTCACACCCTTGAGTACTCAGCCCCTGTGCTCCAATCTGTCTTTCTCCACAGACCAGGTGAGAAATGAGCTCAGGAAGATCAATGCGTGGAAGGCGGCTGGTCCGGAAGGCATCAGCTCGAGGTTCCTCAAGCCCTGTGCAGACCAGCTGTGCTGAATAGTGGAGCATGTCTTCAATCTGAGCCTGAAACTGGGGAGAGTTCCACAGCTGTGGAAAACATCCTGCGTGGTACCGGTACCAAAGACGCCACACCCGAAGGAACTCAACAGCTACAGGCCGGTGGCACTGACATCACACCTGATAATCCCCCTTCCCAGATATCCCTCTATCTTCCTGTCTCCACCTATATCCTTCCTTTGTCCCGCCCCCCTGACATCAGTCTGAAGAAGGATATAGACCAAACGCAGGCAGGTGGGACTAGTGTAGCTGGGATATGTTGGCCCCTGTGGGCAATTTGGGCCAAAGGGCCTGTTTCCACACTGTATCACTCTATGGCTCAAGCATTCATTGTTCCAGCCAGGGTGAGGCCCTGAACCTGATATCAACAGTCACACTGAAAAGCAACTGAGCCACAATGAGCAATATGGCTACTCAATGCCATGGAGCTCCAGTGGAGAGCAGGGATTCATATGGGGTCATTTTTTAAATAACACGGACCACATAATTGTGAAAGTTCGCACTGGAGCATCAAGGACACCATTATGAATCAGCGCTTTACCAGGCAGTATAAAGTGATACAGTGTACCCAGTAATTCCAAATTATTTCCTTTCCTACTCTATATGAGGCCTTAGGGCTCTTTCTTTGTGATGCTGTTTGTTATACAAGTTTGTACTTTCTTACTCGATAAGTGCTGCTGAATCCCTTTATAGTGCACATTCAAGGTTCTCTCCCTGCACTTTCTGGTGGTAACCCCCTTTACCCTCTGCTTATTTCAAGTTTACATTCCCTTCCTACCATGCATTTGGGTTTTAACCCCCTCTTCCCACCATACATTCCAATCTTAATCTACACCCCCTCCTCACTGCATATTTGGACCAAATTCCCCTCCCAATGCACATTCTGACCTTAATTCCTCTTCCCCATGTCACATTCTGACATTAATTTAATTCCCTTCTCACCATACATTCCGGTATTAATCTCCTCCTCCCAGCCAAACCTTCCTGTTTTAATTCCCCCACCCTACCACACAGTATGGATTTATGCCTCTTCCCGAATGCATGTTCCGTTTTCTATCTCCCTTCTCCACCGCCATTCTAATTTCAATCGCCTTTCCCCATTGCACATTCCTGTTTTATCCCCCACTGACTACCACATGCCAATGTGGATCTCTACCTCAGCACATATGTGGGAGGGTCCTTCCCCAACCCGGACATATCCTCCGGGGACACTGCCTGACCAACTGAGTTACTCCAGCAACTAAGTGTCTTTTTTTCAAAAGGAAACTCATTCATCAGGCTGCTGCTCACTGACTACACCTCTGCACTCAACATAATCATCTCCTCCGAAATTATCATGAAGATCTGTGACCTGGATAGAGTGGACGTGGAGAGGATGTTTCCACTAGTGGGAGAGTCCAGGATTAAAGCCTCAGAATTAAAGGACGTTCCTTTAGGAAGGAGATGAGGAGGAATTTCTTTAGTCAGAGGGTGGTGAATCTGTGGTATTAATTGCCACAGAAGGCTGTGAAGGCCAAGTCAGTGGATATTTTTAAGGCAGAGATAGATAGATTCTTGATTAGTATGGGTGTCAGGGGTTTTTGGGAGAAGGCAGGAGAATGGGGTTAAGAGGGAATTTTTCGATTAACCATGAACGAATGGCGGAGTAGACTTGGTGGGCCAAATGGCCTAATTCTGCTCCTATCACTTATGAACATAAACTTATGAGAACTGAGCCTCTATACTTACCTTTGCAGCTGGATCCTTGACTACTCATTGTCAGACCTCAATCTGTATGGATTAGTAATAACATCTCCTCCTCATAAGCCATCAACACAGGAGCACCTCAAGGCTGCATGCTGAGCTGCCCGCTCTATTCTTTTTACACCATGACTATGAGGGTAAACAACTCTCCAATACCATATTCAAGTTCAAATTCATGTTCATGTTCACAAGTGCAGTGAGGTGTAGATTTAGTAAATACTACAAAGAGGACACCATTGTTGTTGGCTGAATCATGGGTGGTGATGAGTCAGCGTACAGGAGATGGAACACCTGGTTGAATGGTGCCGCAACAACAACCTCTCACATAGGATGTAGAAACAAGGAACTGCAGACGTTGGTTTACACAAAAGAACACAAAGTGCTAGAGTAACTCAGTGGAGAACATGGATCGGTGACACTTCGTGTCGGGACCCTTTTTCAGACTCAAGAAGTGTCTCACTTGGGATGATCTGACATGTCACCAAATCACAAACATCGCTAACAAACCTCTACAGATGAACTGCAGAAAGTACCCGGACTGGTTGCATCCAGGGCTGGTACAACAATTCCAATGTACAAGAGCACAAGAGTGGTGAAGTCAGCTTGGTCTATCACGGCCTTGGTCTCCCCCCCCCCATCAAAATCATCTACTTGAGGTGATACTTCAAGATGGTATCTGTCATCAAGATAGAAATGATCAGTTAACCTTTGCAACTTTGTTGGCGCCACACACGTCGCAAAACCTATGTACTGCCTCTGTGAGGTCTGCTGTATTTCATCAAGTTGTGTGCAAAACAAAGCATTTCACTGCTCCAGGTTACATGTGACAATGAAGTATCATTAAATCATTGAATCATTGAATTGAACTATCACCGTCAGGGCCATGCCCTCTTCTCATGGCTACTACCGGGCAGGAAGTACAGGACCAACAGGTTCAGGAACAGCTGCTTCCTACAACCGTCAGGTTCTTAAAACCAGCCTGCACAATCCTAAGCCTATCTCTGCAATAGAACACTATGGACCACACTATCATGGACTTGTTTTCTAATCGTGCCTTTTCACTGCTGTCTTGTTATTTTTTGTGCAATCTTTTACTTTTTGGTGACTTGGATAATTTATGTATAATTCACATAACTTAATCCTTTGTTCTTTCTGGTGGTAGAGATTGCAAATTTGGGAGGTGCTTTCTATGGCTATGTGCCTGCAATGCTGCTGCAAGGATGTCTTGACGATCTGAACCCAATCTCGAGAGGAGGACAAGTGACCACCACCTTTGGCACAACTGTACAATGATGCAGCGGCACAGCCATCGAAACAGTTGTGCCACCACATCAATGTCTTTCCATTGCATGAGAAAGGGCACATTGTAAATTCTAGGCAGTGCTATTTTTGACTTGACCTGTAGAAATATAATTCAAGCAAGGAAACCTGTAGTTGTAGGGTACAACATGCATCTTAATAATATACATGATTCCATGACACCTTTGTCTTGGTATTGTCTTTTATGATTCAAAATGCAAGCGAAGTATAAAAAAGTTAAGAAAATCACAAACTCATAAACTATCTACAAGGGTAAAATAATGGCCCTCATGGACTTCATACCAAAAATCCATTGCCAAGTCTAGCTGTAAATTCACATTTTACGCAGTGAAAATAAACCAAGAGGAAATAATGCTTGCTTTCACATTGTATCTCTCACAACCTCAGAATGGTTTAAAGCACATTCTACCCATTGACATTCATTTGAATTGCATTCTTGTGATAAAAGAAGTCGAGCACCCACATTGTGCACAACAAAATCTCACAAACAACTAAACATATCAAGCTAATCTATTTTAATGAAGTTGGCTTTGGGATAAACACTGCCCAGATCATTGCAGAGAACTCTGCTACATCAAGTAGTGTAATGGTACATTATGTATGTACCTGAGAGGGCAGACCAAACTGCCAATTTAACAAATTATCCGAAAGATGCTGTTAGCTACTCTAACAGTGCTGCACTCCTTGATAACTACATCAAATTATTGGTCTAAATTGTACATTCAGGTCTCTGGAGTGATACTTGATCCCTCAACCTTCTGCCTTGGAAGTGAGTGCTATCTTTGAACCACAGCTGATAATAAATTACAGTGCTTTTAAAATACTTGTCAGTTACGATGCTACACAGCAAGAAAAGTGTGCGGCATGGCTTAATGTTGGCATGTTAAAAAATATTTGATCATATTTAATTGCTATATTTTGTTGGACTATCACAAATTCTGGTCCCTCAGCTTTATATTTCATTGATACATATTAAAAAAAAACTACCAAGCACGATTTGAAGAGAGATTTTAGAATGAGATACTTATTATCTCTCCATGAGTTACTGTTTAAAAGACAGGGAAGATCATCACTGCATTACCATGGATTTGAAAATAAACTAGAACAATTTTACCGTTAAATTTCAGCATTAAATTTGAAAACTGATTATCTGGTGAGAAGTTGAAAGAGGAACGATTGTGTAAAATAATCCTTGTAGAGAGATTTGTCAGATTAGCTGAGAACTGAATTATGCAGAGGTCCAAGTTATATTGAGTTCTGGAATATAGTGTTAGCTGTTTTCAAGACATCCTACACTCATTCAGTGGAGTTGATGTACCATGAAACTTTGTCAAGCCACAATCCCTTTTATACAGACCCAGTAGGTGACACTGTTGTGATTTTAGTACCATTTTCAAAGTCATTTTAAATACAGCACATTTTAATAATTACAGTGTATTTTATCACAGTGAGATAGTGACAAATAACAATGTATTTAACTTTTAAAACAATTTGAATCTCAGTGAATACACCAAATGATCAACCTAAAGTATTTTTCTACAAAGAGAAATCAATGTTTTGTGTGGCACAGACCACATGGCACCACCAGTTACATTTATGTGACACTAAATTTACACCAAGGGGAGTCAAAGATAGCTGCAGTGTCAAAGTTATTAGAATGGTGGTGCACAAATCTCCACCATATACTCAATCCAAACAGCTTCGAATTTTAATCTAATCACAGTACACAGTTCCACAAATCATGCAAATAGTGTTTGAAAAGGCAACATTTCTTAATAATTTCAAATAAAAACCTTCATTTCTTGTAAGGAAAGTCAGTTTCCCTTTTCTTTTATAGTCTTTTCTGTAGCTTGTTCAGTCGATTCTCTTTTTAAACCCGCTCCGGCATTCTTCTGCCTTCTGAGTATCATTTGTAATTTTATCGTGAACATAATGGCAAGTTATTACACAAACATATGTTACTGGCATAATGAGCAAATTCTGCTCAGAGAGTACAAAAATGTCCCTTTCATTAGTATATTATTTTGATTCCATCATTTTCACTTGTTTTTTTTCTGTTTGTAATTTTTCTAGAAATCAAAAACCCTTCCTACTGATGGGACAGCCCAATTATTAGTTACAATTAGACTGTTTAACTTGTTTACCACAAATCGCAGCATCCTGGTCGTGATACCAGACACAGTAATCCATATGCTGGCAAAGGTCCAGAAAACCAAGGCCTCTGAAACAAAAATCTCTTCTCTCAGCAAAGAAAAATCATTTGTAATTCATCAACCGGAGAGACATGATAAATGTATAAAATGAGTTAAACTAGACCATCCTTGATGAAGTGGTGCAGTCTGCATTAAAATGTCCTAGGTTCTGTTTCTGTCGGCGTCCTCGGTTATTTTTTGGACATTTCCTGCAATACAAACAATGGAAATAATCAGAATTCCATTAATGTTATTATCTTCTGAGAGATTTTTGTACTTTGGTCATATGAACATCAAACATTACAGATCCAGGTGCAGCACCGCTGGTAACAGAATCTCAGTGCCAAGGATGTGCTATCTCTCTGTGCCAACCTATAGAATCATTCAGCACAGAAACGACTCCATTGGTCCAACTCGTGCATGCTGACTAACATGCCCCATCTAGGGTAGTCCCATCTGTCCCTGTTTTGTGTACATCCTTCTAATTCTTTTTATCCATGTATTTTTCCAAATATATTTTAAATGTTATTTAGTACCAGCGTAACTAGTTCCTCTGACAGCTCATCCCATGTGCATACCACAGTCTATGCGAAAATGTTGCCCCTTAGGTTCCTATTAAATGTTTCCCCTCTAACTTTAAACGTATGCCCTGTTGTTCTTCATTTTCCGACCCATTCATACAATCTATTCCCCTCATGATTTTAGATGCCTCAACAGGATCACCCCTCAACCTCCTGTGCTCCAAGGAATAAAGTCCTAGCTTTCCCAATCCCTCATGATAACTCAGGCCCTAGAATCCTGGTAACATATTTGTAAATCTTTCCTGCCCCATTTCTAGCATAATGGCACGGTTCCTGTTGCTGGATGACCAAAACTGAACACAATACTCCAAGTGCAGCCTCGCCAATGTCTTATACAACTATAAGCCCAACTTCTACTTAATTTCCTGACTGATGAAGACCAGCATGCCAAAAGTCTTCTTCACCACCCTGTCTACCTGCCATTGTTGGCATTCACACTGGTAACCCCTCTAAAAATATCGGTTTAAGGACAAATTATGCCTATCTTAATGCTCATATTCACTGGATTGATTATTCATTCTGATAGAAACATAGAAAATAGGTGCAGGAGTAGGCCATTCGGCCCTTCGAGCCTGCACCGCCATTCAGTATGATCATGGCTGATCATCCAGCTCAGTAACCTGTACCTGCCTTCTCTCCATACCCCCTGATCCCTTTAGCCACAAGGGCCACATCTAACTCCCTCTTAAATATAGCCAATGAACTGGCCTCAACTACCTTCTGTGGCAGAGAATTCCACAGACTCACCACTCTCTGTGTGAAGAAATGTTTTCTCATCTGTTACATTATGCATGTACAGCCAGAAAATGGAGCTCTGAAAAACACAGAGCTAGCTTGGTTACGATCGGAAACTTTTGCATGAAAATGTAGTATCCTATCAGCTCTGTTATCTGCTCCAATTAATTATGGTGTGAAGTACAAAAAATAATTACCTAAAATTCTTTCCAATACTTGGAGTTCTGAATTAGCATTGCGTCGGCAAACTAGCACAACAAGCAGCTATATTGGCACTATACTTTGCAAAGGACATATTATACTAAATGCAAATCTCCATGCATAAATTAACTATAATCCAGTAAAAATTTACAGGGCAAAATCTCAAAGAGCTTTGTGTTTGATCAAGTTTCCAGCATCTGCAGTTCTTTGTGTCGCTATAAGTATACAAGGGCTTGATGCTTCTCAATTGCAAGGGAAATCAAAATACAAGTAAATGTAATGCGCTGTTTCCATGCATATCTTGATGAATGGTCTGCTGTAGATTACACACGTATGATTCACAGCCAATGAATTGCATTTACAGTGAAATGTGTGATGATTGTAATAAGATGGAAACAGAAAGTGATCGCAGTCGGCAATAATGTAAAGGATAAAGGAAATAGGATATTGTAGAGGAAAAAGGTAGTAGAATAGACGCCGCGAAAAAAATATTGCTGGCGATTTTTTCAATTACCCCATCATAACGTCACCAGAAAATGGATGTATGGCAGTAAAAAAATCAAGAAGTACGAATGGAGCAGCTTGGTTGTATCCCAGATATCTAGATGTAATTTTACACATTGGTCTGTATCTAGGTAAAAACCCTGTGCACTGTTTTGAGATAGAAAGCCAGTTAGGTGCATCACCATTGATTGATATTGAGAGCATTTTTGCACTCAATGCTCTCATTTTTGCACTCATTTTTGCACTGACAAAGCTGCAGTACATGCGCAATTTCTCCCATGGCTGATTTCATGTCTCTGATACAATGGGCATTTTGAACAGAAGGGGCGAAAGACTCGAACCTCACCACCAACTTTCTCACTATGCAGCACAGACAAAGGAGTTGCAGCAATGATGAGGAATACAACAAATATCTTCAATAATTCCTGTACATTTCGATGAATGTAAACCACTTACCTTGTTATGCACATCACCACAGCGACTATTATAGCAATTTGCACAGCTCCGATTATTGCTGCAATTAAGACATAGTGAAGTTTTTGCCCACTTGGAACCACATATAGAATACTGAAGTCTCTGTTTTCACAGTGCTGTCCAACATATCCAGAGTCACAGCTGTAAAAGCAAAACAAGCAGGTAATGTACAACTAAAGTGTACAAACGTCTTTCGTATTTCGGCTATTTTCTCTCCATTTCTGGTTTTCCTGCCTTTAGTTGGCAGGGCTATAGTTCTATAGGCACCTCCGGCCTTCCATTATGTAATTAAAATCATTATCCATGTGTAAACCAGCAAGGGGAGGCTTTGTGACCACAGAAAGGCACAAAGGTGCACAATCCTATCTCACTTGTCATTCACACATGCCACAATGTTACTATATTTTATTCATTTTTGCCATATGTACCAAGGTACAGTGAAATTCACTTTTGTATGCAGTTCAGTACAAGTATCATCATACATAAACAATTAGATACATATTAGATAAGCATCTCAGATACAGTACATGTATAGCAGTAGTATAATGATAATGACAGTATCATATCTGCCTCCACCACCACCCCTGGCAAGGCGTTCCAGGCCCCCACCATCCTCTGCGTAAAAAACCAGCCCCACACATCTCCATTAAACGTTTCCCCTCTTACCATATTGCTATGCCCTCTAGTGTTGGACAGTTCCACTCTAGGAAAGAGGTTCCGACCCTCTACCCAATCTATGCCTCTCAGAATTTAATATACTTTACCAAGTCTGCCCTCAATCTCCAATATTCCAGAGAAACCAATCCATCCAACCTCTCCTTGTAGTTGAGACCCTCTAATTTAGATGGCATTCTGGTAAATCTCATCTGCACCTTCTCCAAAGCTTCCACATCTTTCCTGCAATGGGGTGACCAGAACTGCATGCAATATTCCAAGTGTGTCCTCTAGAGCTGCATCATGTCTTCCTGACTCTTATACTCAATGTCCTTAGCAATGAAGGCAGCATAGCTTAAGCTTTATTTACCTCCCTATCTACTTGTGTTGCCACCTTTAGTGAGCTAGGAACGGACTCCAAGATCCCTCTGCACCTTTATGCTGTTAATGGTTTTGCCATTAACTGTATTCTCTCTCCTACCATTCAACCTCCCAAACTGCAATGCATCACACCTGCTTGGGTGCTCCAGTTTCCTCCCACATCTCAAAGATGTGTGGGTTTGTAGGTTAATTGGACTCTGTAAATTGCCCTCGTGCCCCTAGTGTGTACAAGTGATAGTGTGTTCCGTGATTGATGGTCAACATGGACTCACTGGGCTGAAGGGCCTGTTTCCTTGCCATATCTCTAAATTAAACTAAACACTGCAGAACATGTATCTTTTTAATTTATGCAGGTTCTTTCTTTGTTCAAACCTCACATTGATTTTTAATTTTCTTTTCAATGTTTTTTCCAGCCTCTGAATTTTGAGGGGTAATGCTGCTAAATTTTCATGTCAACAGATAAATAGAAAGGGGCTGAAAGGAAAAGTGATGAAAATCTGCAGTTGAGATTACAATGCATTGCTAACATATGGCTAACTCAGAGCAAGATGCACATAAACTGCAATGGGTTCACTAATAAGGTCACATAATCTCAATAACCAGCTGGTGCTTATATCACTGGTGTTGGTCTAGCAAATAGAGCCTAATGGAAAAAATACTTTGACCCTATAACAGGTGACACAGTTTGAATTTGCTGGAAGTCATAAAATTATAGAAATGTATGAGACAGAAGCATGCTACTTGATTCCATAATGACCCAAAACGGATTATTCCCACTTACCCAGTTTTTGTCATGGGCTTTAACATTATCAATCTATCGACCATGTAGGATTTTGTTAAACACCCTGCTAAATTCTAAGCATAACACATCATACTAGCAGTGTAGAACTGCAGATGCTGGTTCATACCGAAGATGGACATAAAATGCTGGAGTAACTCAGCGGGTCAGGCGGCATCTCTGGAGAAAAGGAATAGGTGATGTTTCAGGATGGAATCCCTTCATCAGACTGAAAGATAGACGTGGTGGGAGGGGAAACTGGAGGTGAGTAAAGGCCAGAACAAATTACTTCAAGAAAGGTGGAGTCCTTAATGGCTGATTGTTGGCTCGGATGTTGAGCTAACGACAGGGATACAAGGTGTATGGGAATGGAAAGAGGAGTTGAAATGTTTGGCAACCGGGAGATTGCATAGACCAAGGTACGGATTAGTATGGGTGTCAGAGATTATGGGCAGAAGGCAGGAGAATGGGGTTTGAAGGTAGAGATAGATCAGCCATGATTGAATGGTGGAGTAGACATGATGGGCTGAATGGCCTAATTCTACTCCTATCACATGATCTTATAATCTTAAGGCGGACCGAGCAGTGTCTTGTTTCGACATGATGTGAGTTGTTTCTTATAAACCTGTTATTTGCTCAAAAATTAAATTAAGATTGTCATACAGAGCCTTATCTTAAAAAAACCCAATGAACATTTCTCATTTAATCTGCTGTTCGCTTAATGCTGAATTGTGCCATCCTTTAATACTTCCTTTTAGCAACTTGCTGCCATTTTGCTTGATCAGAGGGCTTCCTACTTTCTGCTTTGTCCCTGGATGCCTTGGTGGCTGGTGAACAGAGTCCCACTCCCCACACGAAGCCAGGCAGTTATCCCAGCTGTGCGTATTTTAAAGATGTGTGGAAAATATTGACATTCAAAGGAACTCAACAGTCCTTGTGCAGAAGTCACTGAAAACCAATATGCAAGTGCAGCAGAAAATCTGGAAGGCAAATCGTATTTAAGAATAGAAGAATGTAGAAACAAAGAACTGCAGATGCTGGTTTACAGAAAAGGACACAAAGTACTGGAATAACTCAGTAAGTCAGGCAGGATCTCTGGAGAACATTGAAATTTGTGCATTTGGATAAGCAGTAGCTTGTTTCTAAAAAATGAGTTACTCCAGCACTTTGTGTCATTTTCTGTAAACCAGCATCTTCAATTCTTTGTTTCTAAAAAAAATCCATATTCTCCAGCATTTAATAATATTATGGTAGTTTTTTCATATGCAGGAGGTGGCCATAAGTTGATCATTTGTAACCCGGGTACATTGCTTGTCTGCATTAATTCCATAATGCTTCCGTGCTTGTTCACTCAAGTATCTGTCCAGATGCTTCTCAAGCATCATTACAATTCCTGCTTCCATCACCTCCTCTGGCAGCTCATTCTAGATATCAACTACTTTTTGTGTGAAAAATGTTCCCCTCAGATTCCCTCTAAACCTTCTCCATCTCACCTTAAATCGTCTAATTTACGTTATCACTTTATCATTATATGGTTAATTGATTACATTCTGTGAATTTCAGATTCAGTGAAGATCATTGCAAAAATATTTCACTGAAGATAGTTTAAAAAAATTGCTCCTGCAAATTTCTTCTCATATTTACATTTTAAGAGGAACTTGAAAGACACAGGTAAAAGTTTAAGCAGAAACGTGTGATGAATTAAGGATTCTGATAATGGATTAGCATGGTTTCTGATGAAATATTGTTGCACTGAGGCATTGAATGTCTAACAGTGGGATGGATGCATGTTATGCTAACTGTAGATGCTGGAATATTGAGCATAAAACAAACTGCTGGAAGACCCATGGCGGCACTGATGTGCAGTGGTAGAGTTGCTGCCTTGCAGCACCAGAGACCCAGGATCAATCCTGACTACGGGTGCTGTCAAGACGGAGTTTGTCCATTCTCCCCGTGACCTACGTGGGGTTTCTCCGGTTTTCTCCTGCACTCCAAAGACATACAGGTTTGTAAGTTAATTGGCTTGGTAAAATTGTAAATTATCCCGAGTGTGTGTAGAATAGTGTTAGTGTGCGTGGATCGCTGGTCGGCACAGACTCAGTGGGCTGAAGGCCTGTTTCCATGCTGTATCTCTAAGCTAAACTAAACTAACCTAAACTGAACTCAGCAGCCCAGACGGTATCCGTGGAGGGAAATGGGCAGATGGTGCTTTGGATTGGGACAATTCTTAAAACTAAAATCTTAATTGTTCCCATTTTCCTGCATTCAATCTCTTGTCCTCTATGCCAGGATATCTCAATCTCAATAGTTCTCAAATGTTATGATGGTACCTGGCTCTATCACCCCTTTACGCAACACATTCAAAATTTCAGTCATTCTCTGGGTGAAGAAAACCTTCATCAAATACCCTCAAGATATACCACCCTTTACCGTAAATGTTTGGTTACAGACACTTCGGCAAGGGGGAGCTGTTTCTCATTATCTACCCTAATTAAGCCCCTCCTCATTTCATATAAAACAGGTTCTGTAAACTCAGCCTTTCCAGTCTCTGCACATATCTGAACTAATCCATCCAATGCAATCTCCTGCTGAATCTACTTTACACTCTCTCCAGTGCAATCACATCCTTTGTAAATGTGTTATTAACGCATTGTTCAGAGATTCCTTCTGAAATCCTGAAGGGCATTTCTTTCTTTACCAACACGATTACAAAAGCAAATTATCATGCCATTCATTTACTGCTTGTGACACCTTATGTGAAAATTAAGTTCAGCAATTGCCTGCACTGGGATAACTACATTTTGATAAGCATTGTTTCATAAACAGACTTGTATAATCTGAGGATGTGGTCCTGAAATTCTACATTATCCCACTGTAATTCAAAAAGATGACCAGGAGCAAGACAAATGACCATTGCTAATTCTTGGGATCTCTGCAATTGCAAGTGGGAGAATGAACAATATAGCTGTATAATTTGGGGGTCCTTATCTTCATTATAGTACTTGTCACTAACAATAAGCATAAGAGGTCGATGTAGAAATAGGTCATTCGGCCCTTCAAGCCTGCGCTATCATTCAATAATATCATGTTTGATTTTCACCTCAATGCCACTTTCTTATATTAATCCTATATCCCATCATTCTCAGGACATCAAAAAAATCTATCAATTTCTGCCACAAATATACTCTAAAGCCTCTTGTGCACAGGTTACCAATGCTTCATAATTCTCCAGAGAAAGACATATTTTTTCATCTCTGTACTGAATAGCTGACCCATTACTTTGAGACTGTGACTCCTGGTTCTATACATTCCTGCTAGGGGAAATGTCAACTTCAGTTCTATCGTGCCAGCTCCCTCAAGAATTGTATATGTTTCAATGAGATCTCATAGAGTCATAGAGTCATGGAGTGATACAGTGTGGAAACAGGCCCTTTGGCCCAACATGCCCAAATCGGCCAATATGTCCCAGCTACACTAGTCCTACCTGCCCGCGTTTGGTCCATATCCCTACAAACCTGTCCTATCCGTGTACCTGTCTAACTGCTTCTTAAAAATTGGTTAGTCCCAGCCTCAACTACCTCCTCTGGCAGCTTGTTCCGTACACCCACTATCGTTTGTGTGAAAAAGTCTATTAGATAGAAACATAGAAACATAGAAAATAGGTGCAGGAGTAGGCCATTCGGCCCTTCGAGTCTGCACCGCCATTCAATATGATCATGGCTGATCATCCAGCTCAGTAGCCTGTACCTGCCTTCTCTCCATACCCCCTGATCCTTTTAGCAAAAAGGGCCACATCTAACTCCCTCTTAAATATAGCCAATGAACTGGCCTCAACTACCTCTGTGGCAGAGAATTCCACAGACTCACCACTCTCTGTGTGAAGAAATGTTTTCTCATCTCGGTCCTAAAAGACTTCCCCCTTATCCTTAAGCTGTGACCCCTGGTTCTGGACTCCCCCAACATCGGGAACAATCTTCCCGCATCTAGCCTCTCCAGCCCCTTAAGAATTTTATATGTTTCTATAAGATCCCCCCTCAGTCTTCTAAATTCCAGCGAGTACAAGCCCAGTCTATCCAGTCTTTCCTCATATGAAAGTCCCGCCATCCCAGGGATCAATCTGGTGAACCTTCTCTGTACTCCCTCTAAGGCAAGAACGTCTTTCCTCAGGTTAGGAGACCAAAACTGCACACAATGCTCCAGGTGCGGTCTCACCAAGGCCCTGTTCAACTGCAGCAGAACCTCCCTGCTCCTAAACTCAAATCCTCTTGCTATGAATGCCAACATACCATTCGCTTTCTTCACTGCCTGCTGCACCTGCATGCTTGCTTTCAATGACTGGTGCACCATGACACCCAGGTCACGTTGCATCTCCCCTTCTTGCCGCCAAAGTGGATAACCTCACATTTATCCACATTATATTGCATCTGCCATGCATTTGCCCACTCGCCTAATCTATCCAAGTCACTCTGCAGCCTCCTAGCATCCTCCTCACAGCTAACACTGCCACCCAGCTTCGTGTCATCCGCAAACTTAGAGATGTTGCATTCAATTCCCTCGTCCAAATCATTAATATACACTGTAAATAACTGGGGTCCCAGCACTGAGCCTTGCGGTACCCCACTAGTCACTGCCTGCCATTCCGAAAAGGACCCGTTTATTCCTACTCTTTGCTTCCTGTCCGCCAACCAATTTTCTATCCACCTCAAAACTGAACCCTCAATACCGTGTGCTTTAAGTTTGTACACCAATCTCCTATGTGGGACCTTGTCGAAGGCCTTCTAAAAGTCCAGATATAACACATCGACTGGTTCTCCCTTATCCACTCTACTAGTTACATCCTCAAAAAATTCTATAAGATTCGTCAGACATGATTTGCCTTTGGTAAATCCATGCTGACTTTGTCCGATGATTTCACCACTTTCCAAATGTGATGCTATCACATCTTTAATAACTGACTCTAGCATTTTCCCCACTACCGATGTTAGGCTAACTGGTCTATAATTCCCCGTTTTCTCTCTCCCTCCCTTTTTAAAAAGTGGGGTTACATTAGCTACCCTCCAGTCCTCAGGAACTACTCCAGAATCTAAAGAGTTTTGAAAAATTATCACTAATGCATCCACTATTTCTGAGGCTACTTCCTTAAGCACTCTGGGATGCAGCCTATCTGGCCCTGGGGATTTATCTGCCTTTAATCCATTTAATTCACCTAACACCACTTCCCGACTAACCTGGATTTCCCTCAGTTCCTCCATCTCATTAGACCACCGGTCCCCCGCTATTTCCGGCAGACGGTTTATGTCTTCCTTAGTGAAGACAGAACCAAAGTATTTGTTCAATTGGTCTGCCATCTCCTTGTTCCCTATGATCAATTTACCTGTTTCCGACTGCAAGGGACCTACATTTGCCTTAACTAATCTTTTTCTCTTGACATATCTATAAAAGCTTTTGCAGTCTGTTTTTATGTTCCTTGCCAGTTTTCCCTCATAATCTATTTTCCCTTTCCTAATTAAGCCCTTTGTACTCCTCTGCTGGACTCTGAATTTCTCCCAGTCCTCTGGTATGCTACTTTTTCTGGCTAATCTGTATGCTTCATCTTTTGTTTTAATACTATCCTTGATTTCCCTTGTTAGCCATGGATGCACTACCTTTCCTGGTTTGTTCTTTTGCCAAACTGGGATGAACACTTGTTGTAGTTCATCCATGCGACCTTTAAATGCCTTCCATTGCATGTCCACCGACAACCCTTTCAGCATCAATCGCCAGTCTATCTTGGACAATTCACGCCTCATACCCTCAAAGTTACCTTTCTTTAAGTTCAGAACACTTGTTTCTGTATCGACTTTGTCACTCTCCATCCTAATGAAGAACTCTACCATATTATGATCACTCTTGCCCAAGGGGCATCGCACAACAAGACTGCTAACTAACCCTTCCTCATTACTCAATACCTAGTCTAGAATGGCCTAGAATAGACAATAGACAATAGACAATAGGTGCAGGAGTAAGCCATTCGGCCCTTCGAGCCAGCACTGCCATTCAATGTGATCATGGCTGATCATTCTCAATCAGTACCCCATTCCTGCCTTCTCCCCATACCCCATGACTCTGCTATCCTTAAGAGCTCTATCTAGCTCTCTCTTGAATGCATTGAATGCATTCAGAGAATTGGCCTCCACTGCCTTCTGAGGCAGAGAATTCCACAGATTCACAACTCTCTGACTGCAAAAGTTTTTCCTCATCTCTGTTCTAAATGGCCTACCTCTTATTCTTAAACTGTGGCCCTTGTTCTGGACTCCCCCAACATTGGGAACATTTTTCCTGTCTCTAACGTGTCCAACCCCTTAATAATCTTTTACGTTTCAATAAGATCCCCTCTCATCCTTCTAAATTCCAGTGTATACAGGCTCCAGTCTTTCAACATATGACAGTCCCGCCATTCCGGGAATTAACCTAGTAAACCTACGCTGCACGCACTCAATAGCAAGAATATCCTTCCTCAAATTTGGAGACCAAAACTGCACACAGTACTCCAGGTGCGGTCTCACTAGGGCCCTGTACAACTGCAGAAGCACCTCTTTGCTCCTATACTCAACTCCTCTTGTTATGAAGGCCAACATTCCATTGGCTTTCTTCACTGCCTGCTGTACCTTCATGCGTCCTTTCAGTGACTGATGCACTAGGACACCCAGATCTCGTTGTACGTTCCCTTTTCCTAACGACACCATTCAGATAATACTCTGCCTTCCTATTCTTACCACCAAAGTGGATAACCTCACACTTATCCACATTAAACTGCATCTGCCATGCATCTGCCTACTCACACAACCTGTCAAAGTCACCCTGCAACCTCATAGCATCTTCCTCACAGTTCACACTACCACCCAGCTTTGTATCATCTGCAAATTTGCTAATGGTACTTTTAATCCCTTCATCCAAGTCATTAATGTATAATGTAAATAGCTGTGGTCCCAGCACCGTGCCTTGCGGTACCCCACTAGTCACTGCCTGCCATTCTGAAAGGGACCCATTTATCCCCACTCTTTGCTTTCTGTCTGTGAACCAATTTTCTAGATCTTTACTTCTTCACCTTAAACCTATGTCCTCTGCTCCTCAATTCACCTACTCTGGGCAAGAGACTGTGCATCTACCCGATCTGTTCCTCTCATGATTTTGACACCTCAATAAGATCACCACTCATCATCCTGGGCTCCAAGGAATAGAGTCCCAGCCTACACAACCTCTCCCTATAGCTCATACCCTCCAGCTGTGGCAACATCCTTGTAAATCTTCTCTGTACCCTTTCCAGCTTGACAACATCTTTCCTATAACATGGTGCCAAGAACTGACACAATACTTTAATGCGGTCTCACCAACGTCTTATACAACTGCAACATGACCTTCTATACTCAATACTCTGACTGATGAAGGCCAATGTGTCGAACTCCTTTTTGACCACCCTATCTACCTCTGGCTCCACCTTCAAGGGACCATGCACCTGCACTCCTAGAGCTCTCTGCTCTGCAACATTCCCCAGACCTACCATTCACTGAGTAGGTCCTGCGTTTGTTGGACTTCCCAAAATGCAACTCCTCACATTTCTTTGTATTAAATTCCATCAATCATTCCTCAGCCCATCTGGCCAATCGATCAAGATCCTGCAGCACTTTTACACAACCATCTTCACTATCTGCAAAACCACCCACTTTTGTATCAGCTGCAAATTTGCTAATCTTGCTGTGTATGTTCTCATCCAAATAATTGATATAGACGACAAATAGTAACGGGCCCAGCACTGAACCCTGAGGCACACCACTAGTCACAGGCCTCCAGTCCACGAAGCAACCTTCCACCATCATCCTCTGCTTCC